>NC_066887.1:16631318-16947823 GCF_022985175.1 Labeo rohita | reverse complement strand
TCCATCAAATCCGCGAATCCGTGAGTTGTGGCCTCTAGTAGACACAATCGCACATGGCTTTGTGTACTCATGGTAGTAGCCGCATCGCTTAATCACTCGTTTGCAGCGTTGATTCGGGCGTATTTCTTCTCTTCTCTATAATCATCGTGTAGCGTGCAGTGGAGAGGAGATTCTCCCAGTCCATTACACTTTTCGTCCCATTTACTTCCATTCAGAAAAGCAAACGTGTGCAAAAGTTTGGCGTTTGGCTGCATTGCACAGTTATAGTTAGCTTCGTGAACGCTACGCTGCCAGTTCGTATCACGTGAAACTGTGTGACCAATAGCAGATCGATACGTCACCGCGTGATCACGTAGACTGGGCATGCGCACGTAAATCTAACGTTATTTTTAACCTTACTTGTGTTGAGAATAAATGGGCGCGCCAGATGAAGCCTCGATTAAAGGCTTGTGCTTTTAACGTAGAAATCATGTGACAAATGACAGTGCCTTACTTTCTTTCTGTTCGAACTCTCAGATCTTACAAGTACATTTACATTTAAACCTATTTAATTACATTTTTATATACCTAATCATACAATATGAATACAAATTATTTCATCATGTGCACGTAACATGAATCGATCCATGGAATGTGCAGTGATGCTGCTTACAACGGAGCTTCTTTCATAGGCTTTTGGCTGCTTTATTTTTTACTAACCAACAGATACAGCTGTTTTTACAACACGCTCAAAAGCTTTTTTCCCGAAACAGTCAGAGGAAAGTCTTAGTCCTTCAATAGGCTTAATTTGCCCATCAGTATTGTTCACTCAAAAATGCTAAATTCTCTCATCACTTTCTCACCCTCATGCCATCCCGGATGTACATGACTTTCATTCTTCTGTGGAACATGAACAGAGATTTTTAGAAAAATAATCCGTCCATATAATGCAAGTGGATGGGTCCCTCAAATTTGATGCTTCACAACATGTTGACATTTATGTCAAACAAACATGTAGGACACTTGCCTGGAAGCAGTGGTTTATAAAAAATATATTTAAATTTAAAATAATTTTTTTTTTTCTCACACAAACCTATCGTTTTGCTTCAGATTACTTTTTTTTTTTTCTAAAAATCTCTAATTGTGTTCCGCAGAAGAAAGTATATTTGGGATGACAAGAGGGTGAGTAAATACTGAGAGAATTACAATTTTTGGGTGTTGTCTTCTTGGCATGCAGTAATGATAACTGACAATTTGAGTTAAATAAAATTAACTGGTGTACTATTCTAATGAATTCATAACAGTATTTTTGTCTGTCCACTGAAAGTACACACAACCAAAATATTCCAGTTCAAAAAAGTGCGTACAGAAATGGAATTAATCCGTGGGCTTTTATTCACATACAAACATTGATCATCCAAATATGTAGAGTACTGTACATCAGATGTGGTAAACAGAATCTCAAACATGCTTGAGAACTGATTAGGTGTCTTAGGCCACTTGAATCATATGGATTATTTTTACAATGTCTTTATGCACTTTTTGAAGCTAAAAGACTCTGGTTGCCTGGATAGACAAAAATTAAGAGAGAATATCAATTTTCATGTGTTCTGAAAACAAACTAGATTTTTATGGGTTTGTAACAACATAGTAAATGATGACAAAAATTTTCTAATGCTCTAAAAAGTTTTTACAAAAGAGAATGAAAGTTGTCATTTATTATTTTTATTTGTTTTTCTTGTATTGCAATATATAACTGGAGAAAAGACCATAAAATTACTGTATATTTTACAAGTAAAATACAGTAAAAATACAGTAAAAACTGTACGAGTGCAGTATAATACTGTAAATGTAAATACAGTATTGTTACTGTAAGTAAATTAACAGTAAGTTTCTGGCAAACTGCTGCCAGTAAGTTACTGTAATTTCTACAGGAAATTATTTTACAGTGTGGGGAAAAAAAACTTACAAATGTCTTACATTGTTTGCAAGTAATAGTTAAGACAGACAAACTCGGAGGCATGTACACACAGTAATCGCAGGCTACTTAACTTTACTTAGGCTACTACTACTGGTATATTACTAACGTACTACTTGCATAACTGAATACTTTTTCTCAACTACATTTCCAGATGCACTCAAAAGTGATTCTACAACACTGTTCAGTTTATTTTAAAAAATAATTTTTCCCATTTATGGTTCCCATTTAAACAATTGTATTGTGTTAAACTGACTGATTTTAATTTTGAATTTTCAATTAAGTAGCTTGTTCAATTTACCTTAGTTTGGCTGCATTGCAGCCAATTTACTTAGTTCTTTACTTAGTTCTTGAACTAATTTACTTAGTTCTTAACAACCACTTTACTTAATTTGTTTGAATTGAGAGTACAAAAATTGTGGTTTACAATTGTACCTTTTAGCATACAACAGATTGTTGCTGGAGCAGTAACCTTAAAAGGACATCTTTGTACTTTTTTTTTTTACCCATAATAGGTACATATTAGTACTTTAGGGGTATGTATTACTACTCTAAGGTACTAATATTAGTACCTATTAAGGGGTAAAAAGTTACAAAGATGTCCTTTTAAGGGTACCTCTCCAACGACAAGCTTTTGTACCCCAAAAGGTACAATTTTAACCCCCCTATTTTTCTGTGTTTGGGCATGCCATGGATGTAATAAAGCCATCTCATGGCTAATGCCTAACAAGTTGGTTAATGCTCAAAGTTAAGAAATTCAATGTGTCATTTTTAGAGTGTAGAAAGATTACTGCCCAAAAATTTATTTTCCAGTTAAATATTTTATTTTGAGTTCAACAAGCATAATATAATCATTTCATAAATTTATCAACTATATTTGATCATATTTGTTGTTTATTGGATGGAAATCCTGCCCTCAACTAAATTGAATTCATCCAATGAATTATTTTTTTTTTGAGTGTGGAAAATTATTACTTTTTGCTCCTTAAAGGAGAAGTCCACTTCCAGAACAAAAATTTACAGATAATATATTCACTCCCTTCTCATCCAAGATGTTCATGTCTTTTTAACTTCAGCCATAAAGAAATTATGTTTTTTGAGGGAAACATTTCAGGATTTTTTCCCATATAATGGACTATAGTACCCCGATCTTGAACTTCCAAAATACAGTTTAAATGCAGCTTCAAACGATCCCAAATGCGGTTGTAAACAATCCCAACCGAGTAAGAAGGGTCTTATCTAGTGAAACAATTGGTTATTTTCATAAAAATAATATACAATTTAAATACATTTCAATCTCAAACGCTCGTCTTGTGTTGCTCTCCGTGATCTCTGTGTATTCTGGTTCAAGACAGTTAGGGTATGTCGAAAAACTCCAATCGTATTTTCTCCCTCAACTTCAAAAATCATTTCAAAATCATCCTACATTGCTGCGTCATGAACCAACAAAACTGTCCAGGCAGAGCAAGACAAGACAAGCGTTTGACATTAAAAAGTATATAAATTATATTATTTTTATGAAAATAACCGATCGTTTCGCTAGATAAGACCCTTCTTTCTCGGCTGGGACCGTTTACAACCGCATTTAAACTGCATTTTGGAAGTTCAAACTATATGGAGAGAAATCCTGAAATGTTTTATTCAAAAAACATAATTTTTTTTACGACTGAAGAAAGAAAGACATGAACATCTTGCTTGCCGAGGGGTGAGTATCTGTCAATTTGTCAGATTTGTCAGTCTATCATTATCTGTCAATTTTTGTTCTGTAAATGAACAAAAATTGACAAAACCCCTAAAAAATCTGTAAGTAGATGGTTTCAACTGGTCTCCCAGCTTGACCAGCTAAGGAAGAGGCTAAAACCAGCCTGCTGACCAGATAAAACCAACCAATTTACTTAGGTTGTTTTTAGCTGTTTTTTCAACAGGGACTCCATACCCTAAATTCATTGCTAATTCATTTTTTCCCCTCCTCCTCTTCTTCTTCTAAATTCATGTGTATGTCTACCATGTATCTGGTATCTTCAGGAAAAGATGAAAAAAGTTGCCAGGTTTATTTTGAGTTTGAATATCTGAATACACAAATTACTCTATATCCCATTCTGTGCATTTAAAAATTCACTGCCACAAAAACACTTTCTCAAGCTTGAATTAAACTGATTTTGTTTAATAGATGTAATCTGAACTGTCATACCTGCCTACAGGGTTTGTTGATGTAATGCATAAAACCTCCGCTTTGATTTTTCCTTACACTAGAGGTCAGTATCAGCCCATGTAAGAGCTTTATTTCTCTCTTGCCTGTGCTTTTCAGTGAGGAACATTACATAATTGTTAGATTTTTTACATTTCATAGTCTTAAAAACAGTTCTTTATTGACATCTATGGTTCCACGAAGAATCTTTAACAATCATGGAACCTTCTCAATGCACAAAGAATTCGTATATAGTGGAAAATGTTCTTTAAATGTTCTTCACACTAAGAAAAGAACTATTACTTAACGGCTCTTTGGAGAAGCGCTGGTGAGTTTTAATTTCATAATTTAAATTCAGCATTGCTTTAACAGTGGAACATGCTTTCTCCTAATTAAAGAAAACAAGACTATATAAAGCATGTGATGACCTTATCCTCCTTTTCCCATCCTTTTTTATGCAATATTATTATGCAGCATTTTGTATGGATCACAGCATTTATGTGTGTCATTTTATTTCATTGCATTTTTCATGAGGTACCATAAGAAACTTATGAAATGACAGCAGCTGTTGAGCCTTGCCATTTAAAATGACAAGAATGTGCTCTTGGTTGTTACTAATGAGTTTTACTTGAAACATTTGATTGCTTCTGACACATTTGAGAAAATCAAACAAATATGATTACTGCCATTAGTAACTAATACAGGAATAAATCTATGTTAAACACATACATCAATTAGGGTGTTTTGAACAATTGTTTCTGCTCAGTGCACTCCAAGTTAATTCCCAGGGTGATGACAACACATTCATTTGTTGGTGCTTCAGAGCAAATCCACTCAATTTAAAAGAGGGTTTCAGCAACTTTAAAGTCTCAGCACTGTCAATTTGAATGATTTTTTCGTTAATTACTTCAGCATGACAAGCGAAAATGTAGTTTGGCTCATTATTATGGGTTGCATTCGTCTCGACAGTCAAATCTTCAAATGAAAGTTTGTCGCCCTGAAGCCAAACATGCCCCGAAGCTTTTCAGCATTAGGTTTTTGACTCTAAACTGTTATTCTGCTTTAAACTGAAGTGTGTGGTGTCTAGTTACTGACCCTCAACGTGACATTGTCTGTATCAATTTGATTGTACTCTGTACTCTGCACTCAGTACACTCTGTTGTACTTATCCCGAGTACTACCAATACATTTCAAGTAGATTCCTAATATACACACGTCTGCTTTTCAGATACTTTTGAAGTAACCTACACTTCTGTTACACTTGCATTTCAAGGACCCTCCAGTACATTATACCAAACATGACTGAACACTAACAATTGAGTTTCAAGTGCCTTTCCTGCGCTTAAACACTTACTTGCACTTAAATTCATCTAGATCACTTCCATTACATTACAATACATGCATTCGTATTATAGACCGGTTACACTCCTAGGCAGAAGTTGTTACATTAAAAACAAGATTTTGTCTAGAATAATAATGTAAAAATGAATGCACATTCAGGTCCGTTGGAAACAGATATTCCCACAAGTTGAAGGGGTGCACAGGGTGAGGTCAACAGTCCTAGAGAGGATCAGGAATTAAAAGATGAGTTTGTGAGACTATGTTTATCAGCCACTTGATGGCTCTAGTGTTGCACCATTGAGGAGAGATTTCGAGCCAGATATATAGACTCACCTAGCGCATTCTAAAGTTAAAATTATGCAGCTTCAAGGAGACACTAAATAAACGTAGCATGTAAAATACCCAAGAGAAATACACTTTATCTTAGTATTTCAAAGCAATCAAAATAACTTTGGATGTATGCAGTCTTTTATATAATTACATGATTGTGTGATGATGTGGTTATTTTCTTACCATATGTTCTCAAGTTATTTGACACCTCTCTTTGGATACTCTGTGTTAAAGTATTGTTGTAGTCTTGCATTTGGGCTTGATGATGGTGGCTATATGGCACAAATTAAATGTCTAAGAGATCAGGCAATATTATGATTGCATTCATCCGACTAGTATCTGGCTATTACTTTTACTGCTAGACACAATAGCCTCCACATATAACACTGAATAACACAAAATGTAAGTTAACTGTCCCATACATAAATACAAAGATGTCATATCTGGAGAAAAACAATCAGACATAAAGCATTAAGAATAAAAGTAGGCCTAATATTCAAAACACATTTAGCAAAAATCATTAAATATGAGGTTAAGGCTTAGAAAGTGTCTTTTGAAAATATGGCAACTTACTGTTATTATTTTTAAAGTTTAATTAAATAGAACAACATTTTCCCTTTGTTTTGTTTTCATCTCAAGTTAGAATGTTGTTAACCTTTGAACAAAGTCAATTTTACTGTCTGGTGTAAAGAAAAAAACAAATAGTTGATGGGAATCTTTGGAGCAAACATTTAGATCTATTCACAATGCAGACAATGATAAACGTGAGGGACACTCCATACCGACTATATATAAACAAAAGACAAAGTAAGCATAAATCAGCTAGAGTAATATCCTGCAACAATATAAAATCAATTGCACATCTTTTATTGTGAGTGTCAAAGTTTGTAAAGCTGCTTGGAAGAGACAGATTATTAAATAAGTCTTGTGCAATAAATATGATGTGATGTGCAATTTATTGGCCTATATAATGCAGATAAATCTGTATGTGGGTATGTCATGTATGTATGCATGAAAAACCAGAGACTTCCCTGAACTGCCCACATAGGTAAACTGTGGTCTTTGTGGTGTTCAGAACAATCTTTACCCTCCACCCTGAGGGTGGTCGAGTGCACATGCTGTGTGAAGGATGAGTGAGGTTTTTCCTGATGACAGTGGTCTTCCTTTTTCCGCACACAGTGTAGATGTCTTCAATGGCAGGGAGGTGGGCCCCAGTCATAGTGAAAACTGCCCACTGGGTGCATTTTACCATGCTCTGCAAGCCCTTCCTGTCAAAGCTTCCAAGCTAGACAGTAATGTTGTTTGCCAGTGCACTGTTTATGACACATCTGAAGAAGCTGACGAGGATAGGGGGTCTTCTGGCAATTGTTTTTACATGGACCTCTGGAATACTTTATTCTGATTGGTCAATTGCAACATTTAGTGGTCAGATATTCTTTGTTGTCAGCACTACTGTCTCTCATATCACACTGCAGACTCATATTCTTTAGGCCTTAGTTAGGGCAGTGCCACTTTTTGACAGGATTGAAAATGAGGCTGTTAGCAACAGAAGTATAATGAGTTCAGTGGATTGTGTTGTTGTTTAACAACATACTGATTGTTCAGCTGACCAAACGTCCTTCAGAAAAAAAAAAAAACTGTGAAACCTTTATACAATACATACCACTGTAAAGACTGTAAGTTTTTCCCTCACAGCCTTGTTTTCATCCATGTTCAATTCAATACATCTACCCTGTTGAAAAAACAGCATATGCTGGTTAGGTATGTTCTGAAGCATGGCTGCTGGTTTGAGCTAGTTTAAGCTGGTCCTTAGCTGGTCTTGAGCTGGTTTAAGCTGTTCCTTAGCTGGTCATGTGCTGGTCCTGAGCTGTTCTTACGCAACTAACTCCTGCTGGTTGTGTACTCACACTGCCAACACACATTTATGTTCTAACAACATATAAAAGTGAACTTTGCAGGATTTTTGAATTTTGCTTTAAAGGGGTGCCCATTTTCCACAAGTTGATATGATTCTTTAGGGTCTTAATGAAAAATCTATAATATACTTTGGCTAAAAATTCTCAGTGGTTATGTAAAACAACACCCTTTTTACCTCGTCAAAATGAGCTCTGCAAAAATCATTCCATTCTGATGGACTGTTCCTTTAAATGCAAATGAGCTCTGCTCCCCCCTGCCCCTCTCTTCTTTCTATGGAGTGATGTGCTGCTCTGAGAGTTTAGCTGCTAAACGCGCCACATGTAGCGCGTTTAGCAGCTAAACTTGCTAACTAGCACGTTATTAGGAAAGATGATTGCAGAGGTTCATAAAAAAAACCTTATACTCACTTCTGCTGTAGGTGAAGCTGGATCACGAATGATTTGCTTGAACATAGACACATTTATGTAGATCGGGAGGCGCATTCCCTTCACAAACAAATGTAATCCACTGCATCTTCAGCGGCTCAGATGTCGGGAGTAAATGACGACCACTGTGTTCATTATTACATCCAGCAACACAACACCTCAATCGCTCAATTGGAGATATGCTTGTCTAACTTACATCCCTGCTCCGGCATCGAAACAAAGGGGGTCAGACTGTTACAGCTGACCTAAGGTAAGATGCTCGTGTCAATCAACTATCATGGGAGCGGCTTCTGTCGGTGTGACGCCACACCAACAGGCATCTGAGAATGGCTCGATTTGAAAAAGGGGATATTATTTTTACAGATTAATTAAAAACCACTGCATGGATTTTTATCATTATGGGGTAGATTTGTACATACACTGCCAACACAACATGTAAAAGTGAACTTTGCATCCGATGACCCTTTTAAAGTCTTTTGTTTTATACAAACAGAAATGTCGACATCTTGCATCTCAGTTTTTCATAATAAAAACAAGCTCAGAGGACTTCAATTCAGTATTAATATTACTGTGTTTAAAAACTTGAGACCCAGGGGAGTGGAAAAGGCAAAGGGCTGGAGATGTGTTTTTTAAAAGCTGAGCTTAGATCCCCTACACTTTTAGAAAATCATGACATGTGAGCGCAGTGGTCAAATACTTCAGTCTAGTACATGTTATACAGAAAAACAATAAAACAAATGGAAGCTTTAAAAGGGTTTGTTCATCCAAAAATGAAAATTCTGTTATTAATTACTCACCCTCATGTCGTTCCAGAACCATGAGACTTTTTCAGAACACATTTTTTTTTTTTTTTGATTAAGTCCGAGAGCTTTCTGACCCTGCATAGACAGCAACGCAACTGACACAGCCCAGAAAGGTTGTAAGAACATTGGTAAAATAGTCCGTGTGGCATCAGTGGTTCAACCGTAATGATATGAAGCTACGAGAATACCTTTTGTGTGCAAAGAAAACTAAAATAATGACTTTTCAACAGTTTCTTCACTTTCGTGTCAGTCTTCGATGCACATTTATGAGAGTATCACAATG
Organism: Labeo rohita; assembly: GCF_022985175.1. Classification (NCBI taxonomy): domain Eukaryota; kingdom Metazoa; phylum Chordata; class Actinopteri; order Cypriniformes; family Cyprinidae; genus Labeo; species Labeo rohita. The sequence goes on along the minus strand of NC_066887.1, from coordinate 16,938,579 downwards.
CATGCATGTGGTGCTGCTGACGCAGGAGTCGGCATTCTGAAATAGTATGTCCATCTCTCTTAGTTCATCGTCTGTATACTCTGGTTCAAATAAGTAAGGCTGGGGAAAAATTGCAAGTCATCCTATCTGTTATAATCTTCAGACATGTTTAAGAATGTACAATGTGTGTCTTCCTGTGCTTATAAATGAGGTGAAATGCATCTGGGTTATGTGTCACCACATGCATCTGTCATGGTACTCTCGTGAATGAATGACATGGAAAAGAAATTTCTGAATAAAGTCGCTATTTTTGTTTTCTTTAAAATTACGGTTGAACCACTGATGTCACATGGACTATTTTAATGATGTCCTTACTACATTTCTGGGCCTTGAACTTGGTAGTTGCATTTCTGTCTATGCAGGGTCAGAAAGCTCTTGGATTTCATAAAAAATATCTTAATTTGTGTTCTGAAGATGAACAAAGTTCTTACAGGCTTGGAACAACATGAGTTTTCATTTTCGTTTTTGGGTGAACTATCCCATTAAGATATTATACAAGTAAAATGATAAAGCTCTTCAAACTCAAATCCATATTTACTCTCTATATTTATTTGGTTATTAACCACAAAATACCACAGGCAGTGATGGACGGGGATAGCAGCACACTTTCTTGTCCGCTCTATAGAACTACAGACCTCCTCTCTTCTACACCCCAACATTTTGAGCTAAGATTGGAAAAGGAGTCTCTAGTGGATGTTCTTGACAATGTAGGTAGAAGTGTTTTTTTTTTAAGAGGAAGAAGAAACTTGAAGAAAATAGTTCACCCAGAAATGAACCTCTCACCATTGTACTTAGCCTTGAGTCTTTCAAACCCTGTAAGACTTTCTTCGTTCAATGGAACACGAGATGAGAAATTTATAGCAGAATGTCTTTATAAAATAATATTTAACCAAGGCTATCAGTTTTAGTGACTCAAAGATCTGATGCATCATCTTTTGGCCAGTAATGAGAAGAGGAAAAGACCTCTCTTTGAAAATCGCAGCCTTTTAGCTTTGAGGACATTATGTGTTAATTGCTAACCGTAACTAAGGTCAAAACCCAAACGACATAGGAAGTGATTAACTCTGCAGGCACTGAAATAATGACAACAAACTTAAAACATGTTGGGATCTGCATTTGCATCGCAATTAAAATATCAGTTAAGTCTGAGGCAAGGTCATCTATAATTTTAAAGTTGCATAAGAAATCGAAACAAGGGTCTGTTGCTTTGCTGCTGTTCTGACATAACAGCGGTTTCCTGTAATGTAGAGAGAATTTCTTTAGAGAGAATGATATTGTAGGCCTGATTGTTTGTTGATAAAGCAACAACAGAATTTGCTGTGGAAAAACGCAAGTTCCACATTCAATTTCTGTCTGCTGTTTTTATCTATTCACCTTTTTATTGATTTAAAATGATTTTCTTTAAAGGAATAGTTCATCCAAAAATAAAAACGGAGTCATTAATTTGTCACCCTCATGTCGTTCCAAACCTGTAAGACCTTTGTTAATCTTCAGAACACAAATTAAGATATTTTTGATGAACTCTTGAGAGGTTTCTGACCTTGCATAGACAGCAACACAACTGACATGTTCAAGGACCAGAAAGGTAGTAAGGACATCACTGAAATAGTCCATGTGACATCAGTTGTCAGTTGTGTTTCTGTCTATGTAGGGTCAGAAAGCCCTTGGATTTCATCCAAAATATCTTAATTTGTGTTCTTTAGATGAACGAAGGTCTTATGGGTTTGGAACGACTTGAGGGTGAGCAATTATTTAACAGAATTTAGATAATTTAGATAATGGTGGTATAATTTGAATTTCGAACCACAAGGAATTTGTAGTTAATAGCTACTCATTATTGTATTATAAATAGTATATTTTCATATGTGTCATTTCATCTACTTTAGCTTGCTAAAATGTCATCTGAAGTTCAAGTTTGATCTCAGGAGGTTTCACAGGGTGTGCAAACAGTGTGTGTGTCAAGAGCTAAGCTTTGAATTAGCGTCTGCTTTTTGAAAGCACACTTCCTCTGAAAGCTGCGCAGGAATCTTTTTCAATAGCTCTATTTTACAGATGGCTAATCTATAGTGTATTGAGAGATGTACAAAGTAAGCAGTCAGACGTCAATGATAATGCACTGGTTGAAGGTCATTGGCTTTAGCTTTTGTCCACCCACAGTATTCGAGTGGGCCCACACAGTCGAGTGGGTATCCTTAGAGAAAAAGAGGAGACGCTTGAGCTGAATGATGGGTGCATTATCCTCAAGATCATGGGCCCAGAGTTGGGGGATCAAAGTGCTATTTATTTCTGCAGTTGAATAACGCAACATGGCCCTTAAGTGAGTCAATTAGGGGATAAAAGGGAGTGAGCAGAGAACGATAACAGGAGATCAGAGCACTCATTACGTCAAGAGCCATCTAACCTTGGATATTAAAACACACAAATGCTGAGAGAGGTGGATGTTACTTATTTCTGGTTTCAATATGTTAACATCGCCTTTAATTATTATAATACACGTTCAAGGTCATCATTTGAATGCATCTCAGGAGCATTGTATGTTAATCGTGATATAGTATGCTGTGCTTGGACGCTAAAGTCTCATTGCTTCTGAATTGTAATGATTAAAAGGAACACATTAAATGCTGCATTAATGGAGCAGCGCTTGAAAAATGTGCACACAGAAGCATGATGCTAATGTGCACTCCTCCGAAATCTTATGAAATGCAGAAGACTGAAAGATTAAAGAGGTTTTGATCACTATGTTTATTTTTCGATGAAATGTGCACATTTGCCCTAGAGAAAATAATGAATGTCTCAGTGGGATTTATCATTTCTGACTTCCTACAAACTTTTCAGAATTTATTGAAATTTACTGAAATGCTCGGGTGATCCGCCCTGCATCCCGTCACCCTGCCCTAATTCTGATCAATCAAGAACTGTTGGAGAGTTTGACAAGTTTTGTGTAAGTTTTGTATACAGTATTTACAATATTTAATAAATCTTTATCATTTCTTGCCATAAATGTTTTTTTCCCCACTAAATGTCAATGTAAGCTGACAATGTAAATGTCAGCAGGTTTTTTCTGTCTTTCTCAGAAATACTTTGAAGCTGTCCCAGACTCCATTGTCATATTAAAATAAAATATATAGTTTCCACCAAAAATGCCTTTTAATGTTGAGTTTTGGGCATTATCAACATAAATCCTTGTAACTTCTTTCTGTAAGTGCATTATTTTATTTTATTTTATTTTATTTTATTTTATTTTATTTTATTTTATTTTATTTTGTTTTGTTTTGTTTTGTTTTGTTTTCAAGTTTGTCTGAAAAGTGGGGGCAGGTCATGCTGGTTTTAGATTTTTTTCTCCAGCAGCTTTTGCTTTCTTTCTTAAAAATACTTTCCTAGACATGGTTGTAAAAATTTAAATAAAATATACAGTGACCTCCAAAAATGGCTTTTACAGTTAGTTTTGGGCATTATCAACATAAATCCTTGTAACTTCTTGCTGTAAATGCATTAAAATATTTTAATAATTTAATTTAATTACTTTATTTATTATATTTATCTGAAAAGTGGGGGGAAAAAAAGGACCAATAGACAAGGTCATATTGCTTTTAAATGTTTTATTTATTTTTCTTTTTCTTTTCAAAAAAACTTTGAAGCAGTCCTAGACTGTTGTCATATTGAATTCAAATATACAGTGTCCTCCAAAAAATGTTTTTTAAAGTTGACTTTTGGGCATTATTAACATAAAACATATACATAAAACAAAAACATATTTAATTTAATTTAATTGTATTTTTTTTACTTAAATTTATCTGAAAAAGGGGAAAAAATAAAACTAAAAAGACCAACAGTCTAGGTCATGCTGGTTTTTGTTCAGCATTTTTTTTTCTTTCTTTCTCAAAAATACCTTGAAGCTGCCCTAGACTGAGTTGTCATATTAAAATAAAAATGCCTCTTACAGTTGAGTTTTGGGTATTATCAACATAAATTCTTGTAACTTCTTGCAGTAAATGCATTAAAATGTTTTTATTTTATTTTATTTTGTTTTTTGTTTTGTTTTGTTTTGTTTTGTTTTATTTTTCATCTGAAAAGTGGGGAAAAAAACAAAAACAAAAACGACTAACAGACGAGGTCATGCTGGTCTTAAATGTTTCTTATTTCTTTCTTAAAAAAATACTGTAAAGCTGCCCTAGATATGCCTCTATTTTATTTTATTTTATTTTATTTTACTTTATTTTATTTTGTTTTTCCACCTTAATTTAGATTTTAATTTCATTTTTTTTAAACTTTCGAATTCCTAAAATTTATTTCCTTCATAAAATGTTAGTCATATTTTGTTTCGTCATTTATCAATACATTAAAAAGAAAAGAAAAGAAAAGGATTAAGGCTGATATCATTCAAAACTTTACATTGTCCCCTCCAATCTTCAGGAGGGCACTGCATATTTCATTTCAAAATGTTTCCAGTGATTTAACATATTGTCCATGCATGTTAACCAATACATTTAAAATACAAGCTTCTGAGCATGAACAATACTTTCCATCCACAAATATCAAATATCATGTCATCGGATGCCCATTTTCCACAAGTTGATATGATTCTTTAGGGTCTTAATGAAAAGTCTATAATATACTTTGGTTAAAAATTCTCAATGGTAGTGTAAAACAACACCCTTTTTACCTTGTCAAAATGAGCTCTGCAAAAATCATCCCTTTCTGAGGGATTGTTCCTTAAAATGCAAATGAGCTCTGCTCGCCCCGCCCCTCTCTTCTCTCTGTAGAGTGACGAGCCTGTTTACTTCAGCCGCATTTAGTGTGTTTAGCCGCGAAACTTACTAACTAGTACCTTATTAGGAAAGGTGATTGCAGAGATTCATAACAAAAACCCTTATACTCACTTCTGCTGTAGGTGAAGCTGGATCACAAATGATTTGCACGAACATAGACACATTTATGTAGATCGGGAGGCGCATTCCCTTCATAAACAAACGTAATCCACTGCATCTTCAGCGGCTCAGATGTCGGGAGTAAATGACGACCACTATATTCATTATTACATCCAGCAACACAACACCTCAATCGCTCAATCGGAGATATTCTTGTCTAACCTATATCCCTGCTCCGGCATCAAAACATGGAGGTCGGACATGGAGCTGATCTGAGGTAAGACGCTCATGTCAATCAACTATTGTGGAAACGGCCTCTGTTGGTGTGACGCCACACCGACAGGCATCTGAGAATGGCTCGATTTGAAAACCACTGCATGGATTTTTATCATTATAGGGTAGATTTGTACATACACTGCCAACACACATTAATGTTCAAACAACATGTAAAAGTGAACTTTGCATCCGATGACCCCTTTAAAATATTCAGTGATTTGTTGTATTGAGTGATTGTTGATAGCCACGACAGTGATCAATGTCAGGCTTGACTACATAAGACCATTTAAAAAGGGGATCTGTAACAGGAGGGCTGCATCAGTCAGACATCTCAGTCATCCCGATCCCCAAAATGTTCTTTTCAAAATCTGCAAATAGCTTTGGGGTAATACGGCCCCGGCCTGTGGCTCACCCTGCCTCTCATATGGCGTAAACAGCGAGGATTAGTTCTAAGGTGCTGGGCAAAGATAAACGGTGGCAGTCATGCAGATGTACTCTCATATAAACGTTGTGCATTTCCCCTTGAGTCTGACCTTCCCTGCATGGCAACTGGCATAGATGATAATGATGTAGGAGGCAATTTTCTTTCTGAGGTCACTGGGGAGAAGAATTGGAGATATTTGAAACTCAAGAAGACGACGGGGACCGCGTAGGAGATGCTAATGGCTGTTTGTAAGTGTGTGTGTCCCATATAAACTGTCTTAGCTGAGGTTTTGTGCTTGGTTTAATTATTATCTCATTTTCTTAAAGGAGTAGTTCCCAAAAATGAAAATTTGCCGCAAATGTACTCCAGAAATGTTTTTTTCAGCCGAACACACTTGCAGAAATTACATCACTTGCTCAGCAGTGGATCCTCTGCAGTTAAGTTTCTTACAAACACAGCTTTTTACTTACAAGAAATTAATTGACGGCACAGTTGGCAGATTTAGGAGATGTTTTAGTGCTAAAACACTTTATGAAATAGCCTTAGAGCAAAATTTAGGGGTCCTAAAATTAGGACCGACACACCCATTGTTTTTAAAAGTTTCTCCTAAATCGGCAAGTTAAGAGCTACTTTTAGCCTTAAGATGTTTAGATGTTTTTGTGAATACAACCCCTGGTTTATTTACAACTTCTGGGAAGTGAATATTGTGTTACCCTTTATAATTAATTACTTAAAAATGGTGAGGGCTAAACTTTTGTTTAATGGTTGAAATTTGCTGGTCGTCCTAACTTGCCTGCTGAAGTAAGAAGGTATGGAGAAGCTATTGAGTCACAGATCCAATGAAGCTTGAAGTGGGCTACAACTGTGATATGAAAATGCCAGGATCCACTAGAAGTATTTTTCTTGTGATTGCATTCGCATTCATTTATTTGGCAGATGCTTTTACCCAAAGTGACTTGCAAACGAGGACCATCAAAAGCAATTTGTCATAGTGTTCACAGTAAATAAATTTAATAAACAAGCTAGGGCAATGGTGCAATGCAGAAGATAATTTTTTAAGATTTTCTTTTTAAGTTAAAGGCACCATACATTATATGGACAAAAGTATTGGAACACCTGACCATTACACCAACAGAGCATTTGCATCAAGTTCATTTCCAGAATAAAAAAAAATCCTCATAATTTATTCACCCCCATGTCATCTAAGATGTTCATGTCTTTCTTTCTTTAGTCGAAAAGAAATTAAGGTTATTGAAGAAAACATTCCAGGATTTTTCTCCATATAGTGGACAACTTCAATTGTGGCCAACATGTTGGAGGTCCAAACTGCAATTTCAATGCAGCTTCAAAGGGTTCTGCATGATCCCAGCCAAGGAATAAGGGTCTTATCTAGCAAAACGATTGGTCATTTTTTAAGAAAAATACAAATTTATATACCTTTTAACCACAAATGCTCGTCTTGCACCAGCTTGACCACGTATTATGTAATCAAACATACGTGACTTACGCGCAAGTACCGACCCAGTGTTTACAAAGCGAATGTGCAAAGAAAGTCAAACGCCCCTTACAAAAAAGATAAAGCAACTATGATGGGCTATTTTGAAGCTGGCAAAGAAAATAAGATGGAGTTTTTCGCCCTGCCCTAACATTTTGAAACAAAGTACACTGAACTAACCGCACATGACCTTTCCATCGTGATTATGTAATACGCGATGACACACATGCACATCACAGAGCTAATGCAAGAAGAACATTTGTGGTTAAACTGTATATAACTGTTTTGTTCTGTTACAAAATGACCGATCATTTCGCTAGATAAGACCCTTCTTCCTCGGCTGGGATCGTGTAGAGCCCTTTGAAGCCGCATTGAAACTGAAATTTGGACCTTCAACCCGTTGATCCCCATTGAAGTCCACTATATGGAGAAAAATCCTGAAACGTTTTCCTCAAAAAAATTAATTTCTTTGTGACTGCAAGAAAAACACAGGGGTAAATTTTCATTCTGGCAGTCATCTTCTCCTGTAATGACATTGCATTCTTCTTACACAGACATTAAAGGGATAGTTCACCCCAAAATCTGTTATTAATTACTCACACTCATGTTGTTCCAAACCCATTAAGACCTTTGTTCATTTTCGGAACACAAATTAGAAGAAACTGTTGAATAAAGTTGTTATTTTTGTTTTCTTTGCACACATAAAGTATTCTTGTAGCTTCATAACATTACAGTTGAACCACTGATGTCACATGGATTATTTTATCAATATCTTCACTACCTTTCTGGCCATTAAAAATGGTAATTTGCTGTCTATGCAGGGCCAGAAAGCTCTCAGATTTAATCAGAAATATTTTAATTTTTGTTCCGAAGATGAACAAAGGTCTTACGTGTTTGGAATGACACAAGGGTGAGAAAATAATGAAAGAATTTTTGGTAACACTTTACTTGAAGGGGTATGCATTAGACTGACATAACACCTTCATAATTGTGACATGAGACATGTCATGAATATGAAGGAGGTTTTATGCATGTTTATGACAACTGTCATTAAGTGTCATTTGCTCAGTTATGTCATTTTTAATGCAAAGATGACATTGTTCGAGATGCCTTTGTTATGACAACTTGACATAAAGTAATACATAACCTGTTGGTGTCACTGTCATGACAACTTGACATTACCAAGACAATATTGTCCTATACAACAGCTATATATGTTATATATATATATATATATATATATATATATATATATACTATATATGTTGTACTATATGACAACATTTATACAGAAAAATATGAAAGTGAACTAAAATTTTGTTGTAAGGAAATTAATTAAAAAATGGAAAAAATGTAAGAAATAAAAATGCATGTGCACCTGTTGGGCAATTATTTGTCATCAAGCCAGATACGAAGGATAAGTCTATTAACTGTCCAAGAGAACTGGATTCCAGTGATTGAAAAAATAAAAAAACAGCACAGCACAGTCCTTACAGATGAATGGCGTGCCTACAAGAGACAGCTTACCCAGTACAGATATCGTCAATATTCTGTCTGCCATAAAAGACACTTTGTTGATCCAGGGACTGTTGCTCATAATCAGCATATTGAGCGTGCATGGCAGAATTACAAGTTGGAAATACGTGATCCTGGACCACAAAACCAGTCTTAAGTGGCAAGGGTATATTTTAACAATAGCCAACAACATATTGTATGGGTCAAAATTATCGATTTTTTTCTTTTATGCCAAACATCATTAGGATCTTAAGTAAAGATCATGTTCCATGAAGATGTCTTGTAAATTTCCTACCATAAATATATATCAAAAAACTTTTTTTTTGATTAGTGATATACATTGCTACGAACTTCATTTGGACAAATTTAAAGTCGATTTTCTCAGTATTTTTATTTTTTTGCACACTCCGATTCCAGATTTTTAAATAGTTGTATCTAACAAACCATATATCAATGGAAAGCTTATTTGTTTAGCTTTTAGATGATGTATAAGTGTCAGTTTCAAAAAATTGACCCTTATGATTGGTTTTGTGGTCCGAAGTCACATATGGCGTCATAGAGGAAATCGTTTTTCACACAATGATAGAGTGGCACCACTGGTTAGGTGGGCGCCATTATGGTGGTGTCTTGGGGAGACTTTTCCATGATGTAAAAAAAAAAGCATGTCAAGAAAATATAATTGTGTGGGTTGCTGTACTTAACTGTTTTTGCAGTGATATGGACCAAACTCTGCATGACTTAACCCACCACTGTACTGTTTTCATTTAAATTTTTGGGTGAATCGCTCTCCAAATGCAATAAAATACAATTTTATACATTTTATTTATTCATTATTATTATTATTATTGGATGATTGAATTTATTTCTATAACACCAGTTGATCTTTTTTACAACATTTGAAATGGTCTATCATCTGACCTTCTGTTGGAGGAAACTTAAAAAAAAAACACACATTATGAATTGAAAAACATCCATGATGCTGTTATAAAATAATTTATTAGCACTTAATGACATTTTAATGACAAATTCAACTTGTACCACTGTAGTTCAGGTCAAGAAAAATATTAATGACACTGTTATAAAATTATTTGACAGAGTATTAGCCTTAATGACATTTTAAGGATAAATTCAATTTTTACCACTGAAAAAAAGTGGTCAGGAAAAATTCATGACACAATATTATAATACAATTATAATGGCCCCATGACTGTCAAAACCAACCAAATGACAGTTTAATGTAATGTTAACCCATAAAGCTAAGTAGTTTATTAAGTTTGATAATGAATCTGCTATGACATGTTTATGACAGATTTATGAAAGGTTATGATGTCTTGGTAATGTCAAGTTGTCATGATAAAGACACTGACAGGTTATGATGTATTGGTTTATGCCAAGTTGTCGTAACAAAGGCATCACAAACGATGTCATCTTTAAATTAAAAATGACATAAATGAGCGAATGACACTTAATGACAGTTGTCATAAACATGCATAAAACCTCCTTCATATTCACGACATGTGTCGTGTCACGATTATGAAGGTGTCATGTCAGTCTTATGCACACCCCTTCAAGTAAAGTGTTACCGAATTTTTATTTTTCGGTGAACTATCACTTTAATATGGAGTTGGTCCTTCCCATTTTTATGAGATTTGTGATGTTAGACAATGACGTTGGACAAGAAGAACTCACAAACATTGCAGTTCATTGCAGGTGTTTAATGAGGTTGAGGTCAGGACCAATAAAGTTCTTCCACACCAAAATCACCCAATTATAAATCTTGCTTTGTGCACTGAGACAGATAGTCATACTAGAATAGAAAAGGGACCTTCCCCAAACTGTTCCCACAACGTCAGAAGCAAAGCATTGCCCAAAATATCTTGGAACGCTGAAGCATTTAGTTCCTTTCACTGCAAGTAAAAAGCCTAGCCCAACCCCTGAAAAACAGCCCGTAGCATTATCCTTCCTCCACCAACCTTTACAGTTGGCAAAGAGCAGTCAGGCAGGTAAAGTTTTCCTGGTATCCACCAAACCCAAATTTGCCCATCAGGCTGCCAAACAGAGAAGCGTGATTTGTCACTCCACAGAAGAGGTTTCCACTGCTCCAGAGTCCAGTAGCAGCATGTTTCACATCTTCATCTTACGCTTGGCATTGTACTTTGTGATGTGAGGCTTGCATGCAGCTTTTTGCCCAGGGAAACCCATTCCATGAAGCTCCAGCAGCAGTTTTAATGCTGATTTTAATGCCAGTGGAAGTTTGGAATTTGTGATCTTCTACTTCATACAGTAGCACAAGGATACAGTAGGATCAGTGGCTGCTGATCCTAAATGTTTTCGCTCTCCAGTAATAGCACTTACAGTTGACTGAGGAATGTCTAGCAGGGATGAAATTTCATGAAACTGACAAATTATTGGTTATTATCGGTTTTTAAATGACAGACTATCGGCACCGATTTTAGGTATCAGTATCAGTCATTTTCAAACCGATTGAACAACAAAGTAATTTAAAAGCATTTAAAGAAAGTTTTTGTCAGAGCCCTTGTTATACTTACGACATTTATTTTCATTTTTACACCAGACATACAGTATATATTGGTTAAAAATATTGCTTATCTGTCTACTTGATCTGTAATAATCTGTATCGGCATCTGTCCTGTAAAACACATATCAGTCAACACTTAAAAATGGCTGTTTTGTCACAAATGTTTTTAAATGCAGACTGCATGTAGGTACTTGATTTTGGCAAAGGGTCTGATTAAAACACCTAAATTGTGTCTTGTTACTGTCATATGTATTGTTTATGTCTCCTTATTTAAGTGTTGACCACTGATAGTAAACAATATTTTCCCAAAATTCATGGCACAGCAGATTTGTTGGGGACTATCATTTCTCTTAGATTAAATCTTCTCATCTGATGCCATTGTGATAGACTCCATCAGGCATCTACTACATTGTACCACTGCTGTTGTGAGTAAGATGATGTATCAGCTAAAACCTGATATTGTAGCACAATCCCCAGACCAAATTTAAAGTCTGTCTGGCAAAAAGCAAATAGCAAACTTGCCTGTGATATTTATTGACTGCAGTCATGCTAGCTCTAATATATTTTCCTTCTCTTTCTCTTAACATTAAACTTTTGTGCACTGTAGATTTTATAAACTGTATACTGCGGATACAAGATGTTTTCCTTTAGCTGAGATGATGTTGCAGAACAAGCATGAATCAAAATTGATCACTTGGGACAGAGTGTGTTCAGGCAGAAGGAATTTGGTTCAGGCAAGGCCATGGTTTCCCACTGCTTCTAACAAAGTCCAGATCTACTGTTCCTTAACTTGTGATCCAAAAAGGATTTAAAGTTGTCTGTCTCTCTTTTCTTTCGTTCAGCACATCACTGAATGAACAGATAACCTAGTATTTTTTTCAACTTGTTTGTTGAGTTAAAAATACAGTTGTGCTCATAAGTTTACATACCCCTTGCAGAATATGCTAAATAATTAATAATTTCAACAAAATAAGAGGGATCATGAAAACTGTATGCTATTTTTTATTTAGTACAGTCCTGACTAAACTATTTAACATAACAGATGTTTATATGTACTCCTCAAGACAAAATAATAACTGAATCTATAAAAATGACCACATTCAAAAGTTTACATACCCTTGAATCTTAATACTGTGTGTCGTTTCCTGGATGATCCACAACTGTTTTTATCTTTTGTGATAGTTGTCCTTGTTTGTCCTGAGAAGTTCATCTGCCTGCTGTTCTTTAGAAAAAATCCTCCAAAAAAACATTATTTGGGTTTTCAGCATCTTCTGCAAAAGGTGAACACATTTACTGATGCTTAAGAAGGCCACACAATGCAATAAAAGACAGAGGGTGTAAACTTTTGAACAGGATGATGATATGTACATTTTTCTTACTAGAGCCGCTTTTTCACTGAAATTACCTGGAACAATTTGTCCCAGGAACTTTTTTTCCCCAGACCTGTTGCTGTCTGCGTTTCAATTGCGGTCTAAGTACCGAGAACATTAGACAAATAGTCTAGTGACGTAGGTCTGCCCGCGTTTCTCAATACCAAGTACGCAAATTTCAGACTTGAGCAGTGTTGGGGAAAGTTACTTTTAAAAGTAATGCATTACAATTTTGCGTTACTCCCTGAAAAAGTAACTAATTACGTTACTTAGTTACTTTTTATGGAAAGTAATGTGTTACATTACTTTTGCGTTACTTTTGCATTACTTTTTAAATCTGGGCAGGACTTGCTTGAAGCACATATGTTAGTTTATCTAAAGTAATTTTTTCTTATTAGTATGGTTGAATTGCATCATTGAAGGTCAGCAGCAAAGACACAGGTTAATAAAATGGGATTAAATACATATAAAGGATATTTGTTTTATTTAACATATTTAATTTTTGCAGGGTTGCATCATATTCTGAGTTTGCATTTCACTGTTTTTATACTGAATCTGTTTTTTTTGTGAGTGAGATGAATTAATGCATGTTCACATTTAGTCTAGAATACAGTAACATCATGTTTACTCCCAATTTCCCGACACGTGACTTGTCAATCAATAAATGGGGAAAAAAGTAACTGGCGTTACTTATTTGAAAAAGTAACTCAGATATTTTCTTAGAAATTTGAAAGTAATGCGTTACTTTACTAGTTACTTGAAAAAAGTAATATTATTATGTAACTTGCGTTACTTGTAATGCGTTACCCCCAACACCGGACTTGAGTCCTCGATAGTTCGGACTTATCAAGTTCAATTGTGTGAACTCCCGCGGACGGCATGACGCAAGTACGGTAATTCTGCAAACAGCAGTGTACTTGATAACGTCAATCAGCTCGCCTTGACTACTGCAATTTTCCTCACTGTATTTACTATAAGCTGAAATATGACATCAAACACTGCTGCCTCTTTTCGTTTTCATTTAAACATATTAATAGCCACAGAAATGTAGTTCAGGGAACGTACATACATTACAATGAAACTAAATCAAACAGTATTGCATCTTTTCATTTTCATTTTAACATATTAATAGATTAATAGAATAAAGATCAAAGATTACCTGTTAGATTTACCCAAAACGAATATCTTATGTATAACAACTACAGAAAACAGTCTCGGAAAACAGCAAAGCACATTTTCAAATAGGCGCTGTGTTTATAAATAAACTGCAGATTTGTGTTTTGAAAACTACATTCTCGCCTGAAATACTTTTAAAACTACATTTCATGACACAATAACAGTAATATTTTTAAAAATTATGCAAATATATGGTGCAGGGTTGCCAGGTTTTCATAGCAAAACCTGCCCAATTGCTACTCAAAACTAGGCCAAAACTAGCCCATTTTTAGAGGGGTTCCCCTGGTACAGATCCATTCCAGGGGCTAAATATAATGTTATTTGGGCATGTTCAGCACCTAAGTCCCACTCCCGAAAGTTCCGCACCTTTGAAAAAGAACTATCTTGTGAGCAGAGACTTTCTGAGGGGCAAATTTTATTTAGGGAACTTTATTTAGATCCTGGTTCCTGCAGTGGAAACACACCAAGTACCGGCCCAAAGTCACTAGTTGCTGGGAAAATTTCTTGCGGTGGAAACTGAGCTTAGGTATGTAAATTTATAAGCACAGCTGTAAATAGTTATTTTAGAAAGCTCAAATAGTTGTTGGTGCTGACCAAGAAAATGTATAAATGGTGAATTTTATGAAAGCAGCACATAACAGCACATTTTAATGTATAGAATTCCAGGGCCTTTGAGTCTGTCACTTTACAACGTACAAAATAAAGAACCATTTCTGATCTGTTGGAAAAGAAATGAAAAGCTTATTAGCATAACGTTCAAGTATGTATTGTTTATTTGCTTTTGCCACAGGCACCACCGACAAACAGCCTCCCGTAAATTTGTCCATTAATTTGTACCCAAACAATCAGCATCTGCAATTATACGTTGATTGTATCATTGACCCTCAAGCACTCCATCACAGATAATCCGAATTTCTTGTAGCATCAGACAGATGGACATCCAGAAGGCAGATTGATGCTGTGAAGGAATTGTGCTGAAGGAACATTAGTGCCACGAGTTTCGCTTTTTCTCAATGACAGGATTTAGTCTCTCAGATGAATGCTAAAACGATGCTCCAGAGCCACCTGCTGCCATCTCATGTTTGGCTTCCTCAGATTGTAGGCAGTGGCGACAAACAAAACAGCTTGAATTGAGTGATACATCTGCCTCTCTTTGTACTCGGAGACATATTGGTATTCCTAGTCCAATGTAAATACAAATACCGCATTTACATTTTATCTCAACCTGTGGCCCAGTGTGGCAAACTGATTTCCAGTGCACAGCTGGATGAAATGTGCAAAAGCCTGCTACAAAAGTCGCATTCCCACACCTCAGTCCACTGGATGCACTACAACCCAAGTTAATGCAAAGCGTATGATAATGATTTCTCAGCACCAGATATTCAATTATACATTCAGGAGTGATTCCATAATTTAAGCCTAATGTGTGACTAATAGCATCTTCCTCCTTCTCTATCACCAGGGCTCTTGTTTTTAATAGCCTTCCATTGTGCAGTTTTCAAGAGTTTGTTACAAGTTTAGAAGATGGAGGAAAAAAGCAACCAAAAGATGGAATTCATGCTGTCGTTCAGCCAAAGGAAGTTTTAATTGGTGCCCTGGGGAGAAGCACTCTTTACATTTGCAAATTTCTGCCTTTGTAGCGGAGACGAAGACTTGAGCGCCCATTGGGGACGACGAACAGTTATGTTGACAAAAAGTTAAAAGGGCTTAGCTGGAATACAGACTTGTTTGTTTGCAAGTTCATTACAGGGCTGAAAATTTCTTCTGAAGGTTAAAGGATAAAGTGTTGTTGCCTTTAAACTTTTCTTTTTCTTTTTATAACTGTACATGTAAACCCTGCTTGGATCAGTCGCATTTGGCCCTTCTAAAGTGAGCGCCACTGTGACCCTAGTACATTTTCCGATACTATTGAGCTGTTGTCTGCGAACAGGACAAAGCACCAGGATGTACATTTCAAACCCTAAAAAAATGTACATCAGGAAAGGTACGTGAAGTGCATTGGGCTGAAATAACAATGGCTTAGGGAGGTGAGATTGACAGGCAGCCATCACACATGAGTAATTACCTGCCACTTCACATTTTGCTTCTCAAGTCAAATCCTTGAAAGGTCATCGTTGCCATTTGCGGATCTACAAAAATGGAAGAAGAGGTTCATGCTTAGGGAAGCATATGAAACTCTTGCACCAAAGTAGAAACCTGAAAAAAACATTTGCATTTTAATAATGCTTGTCAGCACTTGTGAATAACTGTCTGATCATGGGCCATTTCTTACATTTCTTTCCATGCTGCCTTCCAAAGTAATCATCACGCACGAATTGTTATTAATGTTTAGACTTTTTGTGTGATTTGTCTTATCTCGCCTAACAAAGAAAAACACTCAATAGTTCATTGTGTGTATAAAGTTCAAGATAAAAGTCTAGTGGTACCTTTTTGTTTAGTGTCCAATGAAAAAGAGAAATATATCAAGTTTATGTTTCTATAACATTTAAAACAACCATAGCTGACCAGTGCTGTGCATAAACAGTGCACAGTTCAATTAAATAAAATGTGTTTTTAGCATAGCACTGATTCTTAAGAAGCGGAACAAAACGGTGAAATATTAAAAAAAATAAAGCCTTGTACTCAGACAAATGAAACTATATTTATGTATCTTACACAGTAATGGGAATAATGGCGTTGTAAATAAACAGCGTTACTAAAGGTGTTCTTTCAGCAAGGAGTAGTCAAACGAATTAGTGTTTCCCCGCTACAATGCCGTTTATCCTTAGTGCGTTTCATATTGTTATTAGTAGTACAATTCGTAGTAGTTTTATCTTATCAGTATTATTTTTAGTTTTTTTCCATTTTT
Organism: Labeo rohita; assembly: GCF_022985175.1. Lineage (NCBI taxonomy): Eukaryota > Metazoa > Chordata > Actinopteri > Cypriniformes > Cyprinidae > Labeo > Labeo rohita. The sequence continues at coordinate 16,922,029 of NC_066887.1, read as the reverse complement.
TATAGAAACACTAAATTAAAACATCTCAAGGACCACCACCAGTCCTATGTTCAATCAACATCACAAATATGCATCCATACATAGTTATTGAAATTACTGAAGTTTATTAGTAATTATAAACAATTTAGTAGCCAATGGTGATTCTATTGCCAAGGTGTCCATAGAGGGTTGATAATATTTACAGTAACTTATTGAATTTAATAGGTGTCTCTCACATTGTCCCACAGCAACATTAAAACAGTGTAGATTGGTGGTTTTATATTAATCATTTATTCTATTTAGTGTCCATTTCATTTATTTAACATATTTGGTATTGGGGACATTCAAGTTATTTGACACATTTGAGCATTTTTTTTTTTTTTTTAAGTAACGCAATAGTTACTTTCCCTTGTGATTAGTTACTTTTACAGTGATGTAACTCAGTTACTAACTCAGTTTTCTTATTTGTGAGAAGTAACTTGCACCTATAACTAAATACTTTAAAGTAACATTCCCATCACTGATCTTACATGTACTAAGCTACTGAGCTATACTGCGATTTAACCTCCCAACTTTTGTCTTTTTTTTTTTTTTTAAATCAAAATGTGCTTTTTACCTTGCCATCACTTATTTTGCAGTCAAGCAATCAAGATGTTTTTAACATTTCAAAACACATTCTCATATTAGTAGACAAATTACATTTTCATGTGACCAACAATTCCTCAACAGATATAAAATATCATAATCAAATATTGATTATTTCATTCTTCATTCTGTCTAAAGGACCTGTTTTAAGGACTGGGTTCTTTAAAGGGATCATCAGATGCCAATTTTCCACAAGTTGATATGAATCTTTAGGGTTTTAATGAAAAGTCTATAACATAACTTTGGTTAAAATATCTCAATAGTAGTGTAAAAAACACCCTTTTGACCTGCTGTAAGTGAAGCTGGATCATGAATGATTCGCACGAACAGATATTATGTAGATCAGGAGGTGCATTCCCTTCACAAACAAACATAATCCACTGCATCTTCAGCGGCTCAGATGTCGGGAGTACATGACGACCACTATATTCATTATTACATCCAACACCAGAACACCACAATTGCTTAGGAGCCATTCATGTCTACGTCCCTGCTCCGGCATCAAAACAGTGGCGATCGAACTGTTACAGCTCGTTAGGGCGGGTCTAAGGTAAGATGGCTGTGTCAATCATACTATCGTGGGAGTGGCCTCTGTCGGTATGAGGTCACACGGACAAGAAGCTGAGAATGGCTTGATTTGAAAAAGGAGAAACTATTTTTACAGATTAATTAAAAACCTCTGGGTGGATTTTTGTCATTATAGGGTAGATGTTTACACACACTGCCAACACGCATTTATGTTCAAACAACATATAAAAAGTGAACTTTGCATCCGATGAGTGCTTTAAGGCTTAGGAATTGGCTATTATAATTGGCTGATGTCATTGCATATGTAGCACATGTGTCAAATAATATGCACTTGCTGCTAATATTAACTTCAGACCAGTAGGTTCGGCTATGGAGATGTAAATGAAACAACTTTTGCTTTTCTAAAGGAAATAATTTTGTATTGAAAATAAATGGATTCCCTTTGGGACAATAAAACAAAATAAATCAAGTGTTCACAGTATTACAGTATCAGATTGAATGTTAAATCACAATAACAGAGAATTAAAGATATTCACTGACTAATCTGGGTGCACCCAATACTAGGACATTTAGTTAGAATGCAACCTTTCAACATTAAATGTTCAAGTACCGATTTGACAACTTCAAGTAAAATAAAAATAAAAACAAAACAAGAACAACCCTTTGGTATCCAAAAGGACAATTCAGAATAATGATTCAATGGATTTTGTTCAATAACTCTGTTCAATGCATTCAGTTCTGTAAATTCACTGTGAAAAGTTAATCTCAGAAAAGTTTGTTTTCTTGTTTGATTTAGAACTCAAAATCAAAACAAAAGATTCATTTCGTTGAATTTGACTCCTTAGATTCAGTTCAAACAACTCAGTTCAGAAAAGTTCAGTTCGTGTACTCCAATTCGGGAAAAAAAAAAATCTAAAGATTCATAGTCAGTTCATCAAGTTCAGTTCGTTTGAGTCGGAATCGATTCACCGTGAAAAGATTCGATTTCACAGTTTCTAGAAAACTCCGTGCGGCACAAAAACCGAAGGAAAAGCGGTTCCGTCTCCACAGAAAAAAATATTACTTTGAGCAGTCTCTCAAGAAAAGATGATCGGAATATTCCTATCCCGTTCCTGGGTTAGTTTAACTGTTTCACCTCAACCAGCATTCGTCTTGTGTGGGTTGGCTCGCCATCTTGCATCATCTTCTAACTGGAAGGGACAATTCCAGCACGGGAAAAAAAAACCTGACCTGCACGTATACAGGCAATAATAAGTTCACAAACATATCAAGACTCTCCGTGTCTAGTTCGGTAACAGAACTATTAGCATGTTAGCTTGTAAACAGCAACATCTCCACTGTAATTCAACACTGGGTCATCATTATTACTCAAGGTGAACATCTCAACTCATATACATGTAACTGATCGACTAAGAGACATATTTCAACTTGTAATGCAACAAAAATCATTAAAATCACATTGTTTAAAAAAAAAAGTAAGTTTGCATCTTCTCTCCCACAGTTACATCAATACACATCTAATTACATAAAACATTTCCTACACATTGCAAAATGTGCACTTACCAAAATCCAAAAATAAAACAGATATCCCTGCATTTAATCTTCTACGACTCTCTTTCTTTCTTGCTCTGAACTTCGCTGCTGCTCACCTCTTTGATTTCCCCGCGAAAACTAAAATGGCTCTCCCCATTAGTGCCTAACGTGGTGGGGCGGAACTTCAACTTAAACACGACAGGATTGGTCGTGTTTAATTTGATCACTGAGATGTCAATCAACTTACTGACATATAATCTTTTTAGATTTTATGATTTTTCTTACATCATATGATGAATTCTGCTTTTAATCATGAATTAAATTTTTTTTTTTTTTTTAAATATATACATGTAGTGATTTTATTATTAATAAATCAATATTCTAAATTATACAGGGTTACACATAGGAAACAGTATCAATGCCCCGCCCCCTCACTAGCATGTGTTTTGACAAAATGATAAAAAACAAAAACAAACAAAAACAGTCATTTCCAGACAAAGCATTATGAAATCAGCTGAACTCAGATCTTTCAACAAATGTTTCTTTGTGAACTTTCCATGACACGCTGCCTCATTTATAAAACAAAACGCTCTGAACAATCCTCTGACACGATCAGAGATGCCTTTAAAAATAAATGCTTCTTCACTTAATTTGTCCTGTTGACGACAGACGATACGACAGACTGTGTCAGAAAGCGAACGCGCATCTGTTTACTGTATCCAGTATGGACAAGATAGAGGCATTGATTGTAATTTCTCTTTGCTTTTGACGTGACACTCGCATTCAGCCGTTAAGTGATCGAACGCCAGTGGGCGGGGCCTATAGTGGGAAGTTGACAATTCTTCAAAGCCTTATGCAAATGTTTGTGCCTGGGTGATGTCATTTTACACCTCTGATCCAAACAAGCCATTTTTGGAGCTTGAATTTTGGAGTGCTTTTCGACCCTGCATAAACAGTAACGCAACTACCACATTCAAGGCCCAGAAAGGTAGTAAGTAAATTGTTAAAATAGTCAGTGTGACATCAGTGGCTCAATCTTAATGTTGTGAAGAGAACATGTTTTGTGCACAAAGAAAACAAAAATGACTTCATTCAACAATTTCTCTTCCATGTCAGTCTTCACCGCAAGAGTACCACAATGCATGCTTACATAAAACAAAAATGTACAAAACGGTTCAGTTTGCTAAATAAATACATTAAATCCACTGATCTATAATAGAGAACATTATTATATAGATCAGTGATTAAATCTCATGAAATTAAACTAAAATAAATAAACTTGAATGTATTTTGAATTTATAAACTAACAAACTACTTTTTTTTTATATAAAAGATACATTAGCTATTTATATCTGTGTCTTGTATAAATATGTAGAATTTTAAACTCATAATTTACAGAGTTATTTAATTAAACCAAATGTTTCTTTTCAGTATCAGTTATTAAAGGTAAAAAATAATTTATATTTTTAATAATTTTACTTCCGCCTCCATCCTTCCCCAAGCTGCTCAAAAAACAACAGGTGGTGTTTTCTTGTGCTTCTAACCTTTTCCTTCAGTCAAGCTTAGTCCTGCTCCCCAAATACCTCTCCCCTGCACCCCCTCCCTGTGGGTTTCTCCATGCTGTGTTTAATAATGGATACTGCACTGGGATGACTCTGCACACAGATCGGGCACCACATAGACTGTGGAAGTGTAATATAGTTCTGATGAAAGATTCATGGCCGAGAGCAGGTCAGCTAGTGCTTAACTAAGCCCACGCTATCTCACGGCCCTTCCGGAGCGGTGCATTTGGTACAAATGCGGATAACTAACATCATTTACAACCTGAAGTAACCTCGCATACTTCCATCTTGATGGTAACTCAGTATGACATTATTTATGGCCGCACAAGTTTTGAGGCTTAATGCTAAGAGGTTTTCTTTTGTTGAAATCGAACTGACCTTGTTTACAATGTAGAGATTTATGGCAATTCTTTTATGTTAATGAATCATTGTTTGCATTGTGGTCCCTACAGAAATGTCTATCATTTTCTCTGCATATTTTCGTGGACAGAGTGGAATGAAATATGTTGAATGGCTTTGGCTGATGGGGTCCACAATACTGTAACAGGCATGAGCAAATAATGTCTTCAGGCTGAAAATGATGATGTATCAGCTAATATAATTCCTGGCAAGGCTTTCGCATGATGGCAGCACATGGATTTATTTATTTATTTTTTTTTTCAAAAAGAAAATGTCATCCAGTCCTCACAGAGATTTTGTATGACTGACTGTAGTAATAGTTTCAAGGCTTTTATTTTTAAATTGTATTCAAAAATTTCCCTGGCAGAATAACTTAACTGTTAATAAATTAACAGAATAAATTGTGAAAATGTTACTCATTTGATTAGCGTTCCATTGAGTAAATTAAGGAGTTAAAAAAAGCTCAATTATGAATGAATTATTAGTTTCTTTTTTCTTTTTCTGAAAGTAATAGTTTTTGGCTGGTAATGTGAACTCAACATGTCTGCTCTCATGAATGCGTGGAGGACACTGACACAGAAGAGGAGAAATTGTTGAATAAAGTCTTTATTTTTGTTTTCTTTGTGCATAAAAAGTATTCTCGTGGCTTCATAACATTAATATTGAAGCACTGATGTCACATGGAGTATTTTAACAATGTCCTTACTACCTTTCTGGGTCTTGAATGTGTCAGTTGTGTCAGCATTGCTGTCTATGCAGGGTCAGAAAGCTTTTGGATTTCATCAAAAATATCTTAATTTATGTTCTGAAAATGAACGAAGGTCTTAAGGGTTTGGAACGACATGAGGGTGAGTAATTAATTACAGAAGTTTCATTTTTGGGTGAACTGTCACTTTAAATGATATAAATGAACATTAGATTAATCCTATAAATGCAACTGCATTAATGCGGAACCTTATTGTTTTGCCAACTTTAATAAGAGCAAATCCTCAGTGCCCCTTAAAGCAGGAAATATCCTCAAATTTCATTATACTAAAAACAATGTTTTTATTTCCTCAGTATCTGAATGCACCTTTTTTTAGTTTATACACTTCCTTTGTTACTGCTGCACAAAAAGCAAATGTCTTCTGCTTATGATTTGTTTTGTGGCCATACATGCATGTGTCTGTTCTCAGCTGCCTAAATCTTGAGTCATAAACACATCTGCATAATTCCTCTGTGCATCTGTCAGCTTCGATTTACACTGGATCCTGTTCCTTTAGCCTGTGGCCATGTACCAATTCCATTAGTCACAATGTTTATGTCTTTTTTTTTTCTTTTCTTTTTCTTTTCTTTGTCCCTTATTGCATTGCTATGGGTGAGAAAGGCACAGAAGTTTGAGACATTGCCCTTTCTCTCTCTTTCTCTTTCTCTCAGTATTATTTCTGCATCAAGAGTCCTGGATTTTAATGGACATCATTCTTAGTGTCACCCATGCCAGAAATAAATCTCATGAACACATCCTTCTTGTCTGCTGGGTTTATCTGATAGTCATTTAGAGCTGACAAGAACAAACTCATTCACTGTCAGACTGATCATGCAATACAAAGCACCTAAACCTCCAGATAAAACAGAGCTAAAAATAACCTCCAAAGCTTTACTTTTTAATTAGAATGCATATGGAAATGTCACGAAAGAAAAGAAACCTATCGAGGTAGGTAAATTACAGTTTGAGTAACCTAGGCAACTAGATCTGTGTAATTTAATTTTGATGATAATGGCACCTTTACCCTCTTATACCTGTAAAAGTGTATAGATTTTGTTACAAAGCTGTATTCATTTATCCTGTACATTTGTACAAAGGCCACCTACAGAAGATGATCAAGATCAGTCTTGCTGGTAATTGGCATCTGTCGCAAAGTAAACTCAGAAATTACATTATATCAGAAATATAGTACATCAACAAATACTATTTACAAAAACTATAGCAGTACATGAAGTTTTATCAAAAGAGAACCAAAACAAAAATGACAAAGTTTATGGAATCTGTTTATTTTCCTATACATTAACAAAATTCAATATTATAAAAGTCAATATTAGTGGGCCGACTTCTTGCTTTATTATTTAATTTTTTTTAGTTTTTTTTTTTTTTTTTGTAATTCTAATAATAATTATTATTCATTCATTTATTTTGTGCACCTGTGTTAGATAAGTGGGAGATGGGTGTCATACTTTTTGTTTTTAATATCTCTGACTATTTTGCTTTCCATTACAAGTAAATGAGGAAAGTCATGTTACAACCTTCATCGTCTCTCAAACATATTTCTAAAGGTGAAAATCTGAGTAAATGTTATATCTGAAATTAAACAAGTGAATCTGTTGATTCAAATAATGTCAAAAATTTTATCAAATTAAATCAAGCTTTAAAATAGAGACCCTTTCACTGAGAATAAAAGGTCATGTGAAAATAAAACCCAGGTGAAAATATTGCAAAATAAAATAAAACAAAATAAAATAAAATAAAAAATACATACAGTTAAGGTCATAAGTTTACATAGACTTTGTAGAATCTGTAAAATGTTAATTATTTTACCAAAATAAGAGGAATCAAACAAAATTAAGATATTTTTAGAATATAGAATAGAATTTTAGTGATCCACAGCTGTGCTTTTTTTTGTTTGTTTAGTTATAGTTGTTCATGAGTCCCTTGATTGTCCTAAACAGTTAAACTGCCCGCTGTTCTTCAGAAAAATCTTTCAGGTCCCACAAATGTTTACTTTTTTCAGCATTTTTGTGTATTTGAACCTTTTCCAACAGTGACTGTATAATTTGGAGATCAATCTTCTTACACTGAGGACAACTGAGGGACACATATGCAACTATTACATAAGGTTCAAACGCTCACTGATGCTCCAGAAGAAAAACAATGCATTGTAAGTCAGGGGTGTAAACTTTTGAACAACATAAAGATGAGTACATTTTTCTTATTTTGCCTAAATGTCTTTTTTTTTTTTTTCATTTAGTACTGCCCTTAAGAAGCTACAGAAGATACTTGTTTTCCAGAAGACTAAATAAGTTAAATTTACCCTGATCTTGAAATTCTAAAAGTTTTCACCCCCCAGCTCTTAAAGCATTGTGTTTCCTTCTAGAGCACTAGTGAGCGACCAAACCTTCTGTAATAGTTGCATATGAGTCCCTCAGTTGTCCTCAGTTTGAAAAGATGGATCTCAGAATCATACAGTCATTGTTAGAAAGGGTTAAAATACACAAAAATGCTGAAAAAACACAGAATTTGTGGGATTTTTCTGAAGAACAGCAGGTAGTTTAACTGTTTAGGACAAGCAAGGGACTCATGAACAACAATCACTAAACAAACAAACAAACAAACAAACATTCAAACAAAATAAATAAATAAAAAACAGCTGTGGATCATTTAGGTAACAACACAGTAAGAATGAAGTGTATGTAAACTATTAATCGGGTCATTTTTATAAATTCAACTATTATTTTCTCTTACTGACTATATGTAAACATCGTTTATGTGAAACATCTTATTCAGGTCAGTACTAAAAAAATAACATGCATTTTGTATGATCCCTCTTATTTGGGTAAAATAATTAACACTTTCTAGATTCTGCAAGGTGTATGTAAACTTATGACTTCAGCTGTACATAAATATAAGGGCAGTTCTAACTAAGTTAGAACTAGCGAAGTCATTGTAGGTTTCCTCTAGAAGAACCTTTTCCTTCACAGAAAGCTGCCTCATGCTTTTTGTTTTGTGTTTTTTAAATAAGAATTCTACATTTGAAGGCTTTCTTGAAGTTTCTGTAACATAACAACAACTTTATTTGCATCCTCTGTGTATAGATACAAACCTCACAATGATAGGAAAATGCTATGGAAATCATGCAGCCTTCCGTAATGAGCTGCCAAGAGAAACGTTCATATTTTACCAACTTATTCATGTGTTCGGCCCAACTCCATCCTCCCTTCCCATCAATGACTCTGTTTGATGGCAAGGTTGAAGTGCTGCTTAGGGCAGCTTTAATAAAGGCCCTGTGCTTGACAGAAATGTTCCATGGGGTGAGAAATGGGGCCCAACATAGAGACTTACCTCTGTTTTTGGGTCTTGCCAGCTCACCACTGACCTATGTTGACGGGCTGTTTGTCAAAATGTCTAAATATTTAGCAAACTGTGGAAAATATGAGCCCTTGAAATGAAAGCAGCGTCGGCCTTGTGCTCTCTCACTATATTTTGCTCTAACCTGATTTGAACCCAGTGTTGTACAACGCCAGAAATGTGACGTTGTGTGTTTAAACTACAACAAATGACATCTTATGTCTGGTGCTTGATTGAATCCCTGCCAGAGATTAATAGTGCCTTTTTGTACCTGAAATATTTAACTTTTTTTCCTCCTGTTTTATAGTATGTCCTAACCAGATGCATCACAATAAAGCAACAACCAATTAAAACCAGTTTAATAGGAATAGTTTACCCAAAAATTAAAATTCTATCAAAAATTACTCACCCTCATGAGTTCCAAACCTGTAAGACCTTCGTTCATCTTCGAAACATAAATCAGGCTATTTTGATCAAATCCGAGAGCTTTCTGACCTTGCATAGACAGCAACACAACTACCGCATTCAAGACCCAGAAAGGTAGTAAGAACATTAAAATAGTCCATTTGACATCAGTGGTTCAACCCTCATATCATTAAGCTATGACAACACTCATGTGGAAAGAAAACAAAAATAACTAAAAGAAAAAGTTTCTTCTCTTCCGTGTCAGCCGATGCATATAACTAAATGCCAAATGATCACTTCTGACAAAATGTAAAGGTTTGTGAACTTTTGTAGACATTTTCTTACAGCATATGCTTTACAAAAAGACTGATTAAATTGTTAACGTGAAGGTCAGAACAATCTGTTCAGTAGCAAAAACAAAGCATTATTGCAGAATTCAATGCATTCTTTTAAAGACCATACCTAAAAATAGTTTCCCTGTGTTTCAAACGCACTTATTAACCTGAATTCTTTTTCAGCTGCTGGTAAGAGAGAAAATAACTTTTTTAGTGGGTGTAGAAAGTTGTTTCAGATGAGTGTGTTTTTGTGCTTGATGAAATAATCACTTACTTTTGTTTCTTGGCTATCTTGCAGCAATCATAAACCATATTGTTTGCCATTTTACTGCTTTGCATAATATCATCCATTAAATTGTGCATGTATCTTATATGAAACATATTTAAAGGGCACCTATTAAGAAAAATTCCCTTTTACATGTTGTTTGAACATAAATGTGTGTTGGCAGCAGTGTTTTTACAGCAAAACCCACCCAATTGCTACTTAAACCCAGCCCAAAGCTAGCCCAAAGCATTTCAGGTGGCCCCCATGGTAAAATTCACATTCCAGGGGCTAAATATCACTTTATTGGGGCAGAAAACCGCATATCAGAAGTTTAAACTGATACGGCTTTAAAACGGCATGATTTCAACGTGATAGACATGATAATCAAAACCAAACAGATGGAAAAGGGGGCGGGGAGCAGCAGCTCATTTGCATTTAAAGAGACATGCACGACGTGCATTTTCAAAATAATATAATGAATGATCTGTGGGTTATTTTGATCTTAAACTTCACAAACATATTCTGGAGACACCTGAGACTTATATTACATCTTGTAAAAGGGGCGAGATAGGTGCCCTTTAAAGGAGAAGTTCACTTCTTGAACAAAAATGTACAGATAATTTACTCATCCCCTTGTCATCCAAGATGTTCCAGCCTTTCTCTCTTCACTTGTAAAGAAATTATGTTTTTTTGAGGAAAACATTTCAGGATTTCTCTCCATATAGTGGACTTCTATGGAGCCCTTCTATAGGGCTCTAAATAACTCCAGTTGAAGAATAAGTGACTTTTTTAGCAAAACGATCAGTTATTTTCTAAAAAAATTACAATTTATATACTTTTTAATCCCAAATACTCGTCTTGTCTAGCTCTGCATGAACTCTATGTATGACATGACAATAGGGTAGGTAGAAAATCTCATTTTCTACTCCAACTTCAAAGTCATCCTACATCACTGTTTAACCTTTTTTTGTAAAGGGCGTTTGATCTTCTTTGCATGTTTACTTTGTAACCACTAGGTCGGTACTTCTGCAATGATGTAGGATGATTTCGAAGTTGAAGGAGAAAATAAGATGGAATTTTTTGACATACCCTAACTGTCTTAAATCAGAACACACAGAGTTCACACAGAGCTAGACAAAATGAGAATTTGAGGTTAAAAAGTATATAAATAGTAGGGATGTCACAATACTCAATATAATATCAAACCATTCGGTACGACATCCATGGTTCAATACGCGCATGTGAATTGCGGTTTTTCGGTTTTGCATTTAAATAACTTCCTTGTTTTATTTCTCTTGGAATTTGCTGTATGTGTACCTGCAATTTCACATGCTGAAATGAGGAAACGCTTCCCGCTTATACTTGGAAAAGCAACACACGCAGAGCATCTTCCCTTCTAATGACATGAAATGATAAGCCTTTCTAAACCTGTTGTCCAACAAAAGTTATAAAAAACACATTATAACTTGTTTTTAATTCACAACATCAGTCGAGTGTTTGAAATAACTTCCTTGTGTGATCTGATGTGGATTCTTATCACAGAATGAGGCAGACAATAAATTCTATACTCATATTCAATGTATGTCGATTAGCAAATATAAAAATACCCGAGATGGCTTGAAGAACATAGATAAACCATATATTATTGCAGTGTTTATTGCCCTTACACTTCATCATTCAAAACGTTTAACGTTATATCTTGTTTTTAATCAGTTATAGCAATAGCGATACTTTTATCCATATTAGAGAAACTGGAACGGAACTTAATTAGCGCTACTTCTTTGATGCATATGTGTTTTTTTGTGCACAAGGGCATCCAGATGGCGTCCAGTATGAATGAAACCCATTCTATTTTGCGTAAAAATCGAAAAAATAATACCTCTCTCAAATGAAAAATTAAGCAGACATATACTAAACCACCCTTTTTCTAATGTACAGAGGTTTACGGGAGTATTTTGTTAATTTGTTGCAAAAAAACCCACACTGAAGTGGCAAGATATCAGAACCGAACCGAACCAAAAACCGTGGTTAAAAACCAAGGTACGTATTGAACCATGGAGTAACTGTATTGTTGCATCCGTAATAAATAGTCTTTTTTTTTCCCCGTTTTGCTAGATAAGACTCTTATTCCTCGGCTGGGATTGTTTAGGGCCTTTTGAAACTGCATTTAAACTGCATTTTGGAAGTTCAAACTCTGGGGCATCATAGAAGTCCACTATATGAAGAGAAATCCTGAAATGTTTTAGTCAGAAAACTACAATGACTGAAGAAAGAAAGACATGAACATCTTGGATGACAAGAAGGTAAGTCAATTATCTGTAAATTTTTGTTCTGGAAGTGAGCTTCTCCTTTAACACTGAAAGTTTTATTAGTAACACATTCTGATGCAATTTCTTCTGTTTTCCCTAAAAGTGTGTTATTTGATACTCAACAAATCAGACCTACAATCAGTCTTTTCTGTCAAGGTATTGTTGCTGCACTGTGAATAGCAAACTTGTATTTAAGAGCTCTATGTGGAACTATGTGTACGGTAAGATTAAATTGTACATGGTTTGATCTAGATGAAGTAAGATGTTTTTGTGTGGGGTGCTGTTTGCTTGTACCTGTCATGTCTGGACACCTTTTGGCTAAGTTAACATGTTCATCTTCCTCAGATGTTCGTGCGAATCCTGTAACAGAGGAATCAGTTTACTATCTTAAAATATGTTAATTTAGTGTCTATGTTGCTGTACAGTAGCTGTGCCACTGTGTTGCCACGGTAGACAAAAGTGTGAGAGAAAGCGCTGCCTCTTTCGGAGACAAGCAAATGGAGCTTGAAATGAGAAGCGCGTTGTGCCGCATTAGCATGGCCCTCCGTATTACCCAGCACATGTTGCTTTGCCACGGTAACACGATTTACCAAACTACAGGGATCTCCTGCAAGTTCCATGCCCCTGATGAGAACCCTCTCCATTAGCATTCTCTTTGTACATTTTGAACACATTACCATCCTACACATTTGGATTCCTGTCATGTGAAGCAAACAACCTGCCCCTGAGAATTTTTTTAGGGTGATTGCCAAGCAAATTCTGGTTTGCTGTTGATTTCCCTCATACAGTGGGCCTTACTCAGCTGCTTTCGTCAGATAGCATAAATATTTCAAGTGTAGCACAAAAACAGTGTAAAAATAGCTGTGTTTTAAGTGCAGCCATCCACAGGCCTGATAGGGATGTACTAAACATACTAGTGTAACTATTCTTGTATAGAGCAGCACAAAATAGTACATTAAGTGAAAACACAGAACTGGAGAAAGTATTTCATTTCTATTTTATCCACATGGACCATCATGACATAGATTTAGTAATTTCATTTTTATTTGCTTATTAAAGGATTTAAAATTTCCTGATAATTTACTTACCCCCATTACTCCCTTCATTCAAAAAGTAATTAGGGTTTTTGAGGAAAACATTCCAGGACTTTTTCTCCATATAGAGGACTTCAGCGGGAGCCAACGATCCAAATCACACTTTAATGCAGCTTCAAAGGGCTCTACATGATCCCAGCCAAGGAATAAGGGTCTTGTCTAGCAAAACGATCGTTCATTTTCTAAAAAAAAATACAAATTTATATACTTTTTAACCATAAATGCTCCTTTTGCATTAGCTTGAATTCACACATTACGTAATCAAGTTGGAAAGATCATGCACGACGTACGTAGAAGTACCGACCCAGTGTTTACAAAGCAAATGTGCAAAGAAAGTCAAACACCCTTTACAGAAAAAAAGGCAAAACGATGTTGGATGATTTTGAAGTTGGAGGAGAAAATAAGAGTTTTTTGCCGAACCCTACATGTTTTTCGGACTATTTCCAAAGTGATTATATAATGCGTGAAGTCGTAGATGTACTTTACAGAGCTAGTGCAAGATGAGCATTTGTGGTTAAACAGTACATTATTTATTTATTTTTTTTAGAAAATGACCGATTGTTTTGCTAGATAAGACTCTTATTCCTTGGCTGGGATTGTGTAGAGCTCTTTGAAGCTGCAATAAAACTGCAATTTGGACCTTCAACCCGTTGATCCACATTGAAGTCCAATCTAAAGAGAAAAATCTTAGAATGTTTTCCTTAAAAAGCTTAATTACTTTTTGATTGAAGAAAGAAAGACATGAACAACTCGGATGACCAAAACATTCTCACTCCCAACTCGTCACATATTGACGCTTGGTCAGGACCCCTTGGCGTCACATTTTGATGCTCAGGGTACCCCTTTAGTGTCACTTTTAGACGTGAGAATCTAGTTGCTTGCATTATGCGTCGCATTTAATGGTTTGCATGCATTTGCAAAATCATTTTATATAAATTCATACTTTCATAGATATTTTGGATCACATAACCCCACCCCTAATAACCGCATTTGACAGCTTATGACAGCCACATTCTAACAGATTACTCCCTAGGTTCGATATGAAACTCTTACTAAAACAATATAGCGATCATAATCATGCTGAGGCTGTGTAGTTTTAAAAGTGTTTAATATATGCAGACTCACGCATATGATCCACTTAGTGCTATTGCGTCTCTGCACCGGAGCCAAAATCCGGAGTAGCTGTGTGCACAACTGCGGTTTGCGTGACAAAATGCGAAACCAGACCTCATTTGCCCCAATCGCAAGTTTATTTACACTGTCTGAATAGTTCCCTATCGCCTACAATTCTCCATACAGAAAATACCAACACTGTGACTGTGACTCTGACAAGTGACTGATGTCAGCCGCAGCTTCAACATCTATTCATAGTGTAGGGGGCGGGATGCTACGGATTCTAGAGAGCATATGATTGGACAAAGTTTGATGAGAAGCTGAAGTGCAGGGTAATGTCATCAAAATCATTGATTCATATTGGCGAAAATGAGAGACTGTAAATTTTGAATGCTTATCTTGTAAATGTGAATTTTGTTGTTGTTTTGGAGCATACTAGCTTATAGATAACCTTAAGGCTAGCAGATTCATGCTAAAAACCAAAAAAACTTTCATTATGATTTCATGGGGACTTTAAACATTTTTCAGAAAGACTTTATATGTCATTTTGCTTTCCAAATAAATCACAGCCTTGGAATTATAAGGAATATGGAATTATATGGAATTATATCTAAATTGAGTTGTTCACATATTCTTATTCCATTTACATTACGTAATGTTTCTTTTGCACGCTGTGTACATTTTGGCCATTTTTTTAGAAAACAAAAAGGGTTCTACTTAGAAGTCTATGGAACCCAAAAACTTTGAAGCTCAATATCTCAAAACTGCTCAGAATACAGATAGAACCTTATAATTCCAAGGTGACAGAATGTATCTTGATCTAATCATTTTTTGAATTGATTGAATGAATAAATGTTTGCATGTATCTTTAAACACTGCGGGCTAAAAACAAGTGATTTTAATTTAAATAAATCACCAGCGAAAGAGATCTCATTTCACTATATTTGACCCTGGACCATAAAACCAGTCATAATATATTGAGATTTATACATCACCTGAAAGCTGAATAAATAAGTGTTTGATTGATTTGGCCGAGATACAACTATTTGAGTATATGGAATCTGAGGGTTCAAAAAAATCTAAATATTGAGAAAATCGCCTTTAAAGTTGTCCAAATTAAGTTCTTAGCAATGCATATATGTAATAAAAAATTAGGTTTTAATATATTTACAGTAGGAATTTTACAAAATATCTTAATGGAACATGATCTTTACTTAATTTCCTAATGATTTTTGGCATAAAAGAAAAATCAATAATTTTGACCCATACAATGTATTTTTGGCTATTGCTACAAATAAACCCCAGCGACTTAAGACTGATTTTGTGGTCCAGGGTCACATATGTGTGCACTGTTTGAGAGATGCGTGTGAAGACAGTGTATATAGAGCTTGGAAGTATTGAGTTATTGTTGCCGCTTTACAAATTTTGTTACCATAAAGATCTTATTTAAAGCAAAAATAACTATATCGTGATACAAGATATTGATCATACACTCTTAAAAATAAAGGTGCTTCACAATGCCATAGAAGAACATTTTTTGTTTTCTTTAACATCTGAAGAACCTTTTTGTTTCACAAAAGGTTCTTTGTAGTGAAAGAAGGTTCTTCAGATTATAAAAAAGTAAGAGAAGGTACTTTAAAGAACCTTTGACTGAATGGTTCTTTGTGAAACCAAAAATGCTTTTTCTATGGCATTGCTGTGAAGAACCTTTTAAAGCATCTTTATTTTTAAGAGTGTACTAAGCTATATGATACAAACTTAAAATCTGTGGACTAAAACTATTGTATAAACCAACATACTAATATGCTTTCATGACATTAAATGGTTCCATCAGGTCAATCCCTCTTCTCTCCCGTCTTTTTGTATAATTTCCGACTTTCACGGTGTGATAAGAAAGCAGCCTCTTGATGTAGAGCTTTGAGGAGCTGAAACGCCTGCAAAAAAATGTATTCATCTTAACTTGCTAAAAGAACATGTGAAAATGACACCATGAAAAGCGAAGCTGCCTGCTTTTGTCGGCTCTGTTGGGCAACACTGGCAGATAAAACTCAAAATTGAGTGTCTTTGTGAGAAAAGCGCAATCATGGCGTGATGAGGCTTGATGGGTAATCCCCAGTCATTTCTTGGCCTTGTTTTCTTCCTCTTCAGGTCGTTCCTTGGTTGTTTGAAGTGCTCCAAAGCTTTACTTTGTGCCATTAACTTGTGGTTTATGTGTGTTCATAACTGAAATTTCAAGAACAAACAATATTCTGATTCATCGTCTTAAAATCGGAGGGAAAAGAAGACATTTTATGTTTCTTCACTCGAACATTCCTCTCCTGCTTCAAAGAAATCTTTAAACGGCAAAACCTCTTGCATTACGATGGTTCAGTTTCTTCTGTAAGCACTGTATCTTTTAATTTAATATTATACTAATCTGATTAGCACTAAATAAGAGTTTCATCCTGACGCCTGTGTGAACATCAGTTTTTTGTTCTGCGATACGGGTGAAGATGCCAGGACACGCAGTACTGCTTGGCAGCTAAGTTCACGTCTCTGTCCACGGAGATGTTTCTAAATTCCTCCTCATGTATAAATCAGAGTGTACAGCACACAAGCATCTCTAGTTCTGTTTGAAAAGACCAATTTAACCTTGTATCTGTTTATTTAAGACGTTCCTGTGCTTCCCCTGTTGCTCCTTTGATATTCAGACCAAGGATAGTGGAAACACCTTTGCTACCATTTCTCAGCTGTGCTATGTGAATAATGCAAATATGAAAAATTACAGCCAAAAGAAAAATAGATAAGACAAAAAAAGGGGGAAAGGAATAAATGGTCAAAGGGAAGAAAAACTTTGGCTCAATTCACTATAGGCCTATGAAAAAGTAAAAATAGTGTATTATGAACTAATGTACCCATCTACTTTACTTTTTCTGGGCATATAGGGCTACTTACATGAACTTTTTCCACTGTATGCTGTCTACATGTGGCAAATTAATCATTGATCTTTATTGATTAATTATTGAATCTGTGAACAACTCGGTTACTTTTAACTTGTGTGTTGCATCAGTATGGTGCAGTATTGCTAAAATATGCTAAGCTTATATTAGGTAGCAAATAAACCATACATATACATATAGTCTAATCAATAATGCAACTTTAAACTTTTGGCTGAGGTTTTACGTTAAGTGACCACTGAATAGTTAATTATCACTTCATTGACTCATCTGATTGGTCTATTGTTTTCAAACAGGCACTGATGTGTGGCAAAGCATCTCAATAGTTGAACTACTTTTAACTTGACACCTTAAAAATGCAGAGCTATGGCTTGTTTACAGCTAGCGCAGACAAAAGGCAAGAACACATCCTGTGTGAATGACCCATTAACCTGTATGTGGATTGGGATTCCAGCACCCACAGCTGAAATTCATCCAGTATAGATGGCTGTAGCTACAGTCGAGGTGACCTTGTCTTTGCTCTGTAACTCTAATTAAATTAAAAGGTAAGAATTGAAAAATGTCTCAGTGGAGTGAGTGCCCTAAATGGCTTGATTGTTGAAGTGGGCACACACAGCATGAGGTTAATTAGACACCGCTCAAACATATTTTAGAAAGCACAGGGAGGAATTCACATACAGGACATTCAATACCCTCATCTAGGTGAACTTTTAATTATGATCATCAGCAACCAGCACACTTCCCCAGTTCATCTGACACTGACTTTACAGTTTAGAGGTGCATGATTTGCTTGAGATGCACTGTGAGATATAAAGTAACAGTAAAAATAAAGTTATTATGACATAAATTAACAGCTGTGAGATATAAAGTTGTAATTTTGAAATAATATAGTTGCAGTTGTGAGAAAGTACTAATTATGATAAATAAATGAGCAGTTGTGATGCTATTCAGTTTTTTTTTTTTTTCTGTGGAAGCTTTGTGTTCTAAAATTTGATTGGCTAATAAAATACTAAAAATAAAATCAATATTCTCTGTGCAAATATTTCATTATGTCATCCTGGTATCACAGACTCGCTCTCTTGTTTCATACAAATGCAGATACTGGCATTTTGCGACAATTGTTTTGTGTACTATAATGGATTGTGAAATAACTAATGAACTGGTAAGAATTTAAAACAGTTTCATCTTAAATCAATATCTTTTATCGCCTTCATTATTCATGTGGTGAAATGCTGTGTAATAAGTAGTATGACTGTACCATATCTACTTTAAATTTGCCACTTGCTAGCAACTGCTTTCTTTACGGAAGCTTTGTATTCAAATCTTTTGACTAAAATCAATATTTAGTGTCTAATTGTTTCGTTTTGTGGCAAGTAGCCATGTAAAAAGCTGGAAAATGTACATCCAGCTGGTCGCAAAATAAAGCCCTGCAGTCTTTTACAAGAGCTGATAAGCCTGTCTTCTGCGATAACAACAGGCTGGATATACATTATCCCTTACTTAAGGTTATCATACCATCAAAATATCATACCAGCCCAGGCCTAATTGTAAGACATAAAGTCATAAAGATGGTATTAGTACTAAATTTGTTGTCAAGGCATACAATTCATATATATATATAGGTTGCAACTGTGAGATATAATGTCTGTGAGACATAAAGTTGTAATTTGATATATTAACTCACAATTGTAAGACAAAGTCACAATTAAGAAAAATGTCAAAATTGTGAAATCTCAAGTCGTAATGATCAAAAACACATTTGTAATTGATATAAAGTCGCAATTATAAAAAAAAAAAAATCACATTTTGAAATATAAACTGTGAAATATAAAGTCATAATTTGCTATATTAAGTCGCAAGTTTGAAAAAAAAGAAAAATAATAATACGTTTAAAATTCACTGTATTTTGGTTCAAATTGGTGAAGAGAAAGGGAAAAAACAATTCAATTCTATTTTATATTTTTACATTACCAATGTAATCAATATTCTCTTTATTAAAGCCAAGTATGAATCTTATCAAGTGTTTTTAAGCATTTTACATTTATTTAAAATTAAAAAGTCCAGGCAGTAACAATTAACATATTTGTAAACTTATGTTCAGCTTCTTGTTAATAGTTAACTTTATCTGTTTTTGAATTTTTCAGACTATCAGTCATCAAAGCTTGGTAAATATTGGTCACAGACGTGGAGATTTAAATTTCACCAAGCTGATTACTCACTAAAAACTCCCACATCATGTTTTCAGGCAATTTCTAGTCTAATTTTGATGTAACAAAGTTGCTATATCGAAGTATATGAGTTGTTTACTTACTTTTTAAATTAGACCTTTTATTAACACATTTTATTATTCATTCAGACTGATTTGTGAATGCAGAACGCACACAAACACAAGAGGCGGAATGTACCGCATGAAACGATCACAGCCGAACATAACCAGGCATTGCCTCCTCTCGTGACTTTCCCCCATTTATTCTCAGTTACCCCACCAAACTCACCGCACACTTTAGGGGGTCTGTTAAAATTCAACGGGCTCAGGGGAAGCGAGACAGACCTGCTAGGGTCGCTGCTGGCAAGTATTTCTTTTCAGTTGCAATATCAAGCAGAATAACATGCTCTTTTTATGCTGGAAGCAAATGACTCTGGAAGCCTCACACATTCAAGTTACAAATGGCCACACTCGTTCTTAGATTAAAAATAATGTAGATGAATTTGCAATGGAAAAAAGTCACATTGTGAAATCTAAAGCAACAGTCGTGAGATATAAAGTCACATCTCCCATCCACCCTGACTAAAACAAAGAAAGTCTTGCTTGGTACCTCCTGCTCAGTGTTGTCAAAGCTCCTCGCTGTTTTATGCAGATATTACCATACCTTTGATCACACCACCGCCACCTCCTCTTGAACGTAGATGCTTTTTTCCAATATCCTAGCCCTAGTCAGCAGTTAACAATGTTCGTTTAACAATTACTTTAGATGGAATTAGAAATAAGAGCGGCTTTGATATGCTAATACCGGGTACTGCGGGCCCCCTGCTCTTGATTCTCTTGATGAATGAATGAGGATTGTAGCGCTGACAGAGGGGAGGAACTCCGAGCAAAAGTAAGCAGCGTTCAGTCGCAGCAAACAGATATCTGCTTCCCTGAAGACCATGAAAGAGTTCCTCCGACTCTTCCTCGTGCCTGCCCTCCTCTGCCCCTGGAGGTGTCGAGATTGTCTTGTCATATTTCTTTCCTTTCTTCCTCTTCCCATCCAGCAGCTTCTCCGGGTATGTAGAGTAATTATTTACCATTCATTAATTTCAAAGGAAATTATGTCTGCCATTGTCTCAATATTGTCACTGTCGGCGAGGCGGTTGTAGCGGGCCAGAGCAGAGACGCTGTAATTATGCATCCTCCCTGCGGTAGTGCTGAAGAGCAAGACTGATGGAGGATCATTACTCACAACGCTACTGGGGAGCCTGGATCACATCCGGTGAGAGATGGGCTTCAAATACCTGTGAGGGGCGCAATATTGAGTGGGAGCGTGGTGTAAATACGGAAGGGTGACAGTAAATCAAATCTCAGCCCTGTACGCTGTGTAGATCAGGTTAGCACCCTTTGTAATATTCGATTTTGCAGCAAACTGCGTTACACGACTCTCCTTTCCTTGAGTTTTAATTACTGTATGTTCATTAATTAGGCTCATTTGGCACCTCAATTATGCTTTTTAATGCACTGACCTAAATCTGAGGCTAAACACATTTCGCTGTCATTGCAAACAATAGCCCTGCTGATCTTTGAGTAATTATGAGGACAATGCTAATTAATCTCTCACGGTCAGTCGATCCTATAATGACTGAGAGACCTATATCCTTTTGACAAGTCATTCATTATAATTCATGTTCAGCCTAAAAGTCGTTAATAGAGAGTTTGGTTAAATGCGCATCCTCGTTATTGAAGGATAAAGGCCGCATAACAAATGCTGCATATCTGGATTACCAGATGTACAGTATAGGAAACCCAGTGCTGCAATTATGAGTAATGAAGTGAAATATAAAGACGCAAATTATGAGACATAAGGTTGCAGTTGTGAGATATTAGTTTACCCAAAAATGTAATTGTTGTCATCATTTTCTCACCCTCGTGTCATTTTGGAAAACAAAAGAAGATATTTTGACAAATGTTGCTAAACACACAGTTTTGGTTACAAATGTATGGATAAAAAGTCCTGAAATTTCTTCAAATATCTTCTTTTATCTTCCATATAGAAGAAAGATAGTAAACAGGGTAATTAATTAACTTTATTTTCTCTTTTCTTTTTTTTTTTTTTTGTGTGGGGTGAATCATTTTTTAAGACATTTTAATCTGAAGCTGCTAAGTGCGATTTTATTTTTATGCTATTATAATATTTTTAAAGGGGACATCGGATGTCTATTTTCCACAAGTTGGTATGATTCTTTAGGGTCTCATGAAATGTCTGCAACATACTTTGCGTAAAATTCCTTGATGGTCGTGTAAAACAACACCCTTTTTACAAAGGCACAACACAAAAACTGTTCACAGCGAGCCATTTTAGTGCATGTCTCTTTAAATGATAATGAGCTACTGCTGACTCCACCCATCACCTCCGTTTTTTCTGTATTTGATGATGCGTTACTATCAGAAACAAAACTAATCCACTGTGTCCTCAGTGGCTCTGATGTCGGGAAAATGAAGAAAATGTTCACTTTTACATCCAACAACAAAACACCTGCATTGTTTACAAGACATTGTTGTCGCTACAGCTGCTCGAGCGAAAAAAAATGGCGGACAGAATACAACTGTCTGAAATATGCTAATATGGGACAGTCTGACAGCAGTTGTGGGTGGGGCCTGGCCAGTATGACATCATACTGCTCAGAAACTCAAAACGGCTTGAGAATTGAGACTAGGTGACTTTGGGGTTTAAAAAAAAAAAAGATTAAATAGATTTTTTGGGTTTTTACATCCAATAACCCATTTAAGTGTTCATTTAATATTTAGAATTCATTTTATTTTAGTTTAATTTCCACGAATAATATTTTTATAGTTTTACTTTTCGTTAACAAGTAATATCCCTGTTCATATTAAGTTTGAATTAAAGTTATGCTTATGAGAAAAACAATGTTAAAATTACAATTTATTTTTCTGAGGCAGAAACAGGCTTTTACAGTCCAAAACAGAATGTCAAAAATATTGTTTTGTGGTTAACGGGCCAAAGATTTGACCAGTCACAACAGGAATATAAAGATGGTTTGTGGTTGCCTACTGGCTATATACTAAAATCACATAGCTTATAAATAACCTCAGTGTTACCCTGTGGTGGCTGTGTGGGAGAGCGCATGGAGGAGTGACAGATTATAAGTTTCTTATAGTGTGGGAGATTCAGAGATAATAATAAAGACAGTGAATCTTGCAGAAGGCTTCAGCTTGTCTATAATTAAGTAGAGCTTTGTGCTCTCTGACTTCTCCCAGTTGTATCCCACAGCATCACAATCACTTATGAAAAAATGTTTTCATTTTGACAGCAGCTTTTGAATTATTTGCCACTATGCATATAATGTTCTTGAAATGTTCATACTGAACACTGCATATGACGTGAGTTGGCCGTTTCTGTCAAAACTTTACTAGCCTTTCATTGAAAGTCAATAGTGATGCAACACAGCTTCAAAAGTATGGTTTTGAGAAGAATTTTTGAAAGTTGAAAAAACAAGAAATAAACAACAAAATAAAGAAATAAAAGAGCTATTGCAAGTTGTTGGCCTCTTGCACCTCTGGTGTGGTTTATTATGTTCTTTCAGTTTGTCTATTGATGAAGACATTGCTTAGAAAAGCCATTAACAAGGAATTGATTGGTGTTGCATGATAGTATATTAAGCTAAAACTTTGCAATTGTGTCAGCTGTGTTGTAAAATGAACTCAGCCATAGATTTTCAATTATCGAATTCCAGAGGGGACATTCGTTTGGTCTGAAAACAGACAGCTAGGAATGGACTGAATGCTTAGTAACACCAACACCATTGTGCAAAAGCATTTATCTCAGTTAAAAAAAAAAAAAAAAAAACCTTAAAGGATTAGTTTACTTCCAGAATAAAGATTTCCTGATAATTTACTTACCCCTATGTCATCCAAAGATGTTCATGGCATTCTTCCTTCAGTCAAAAAGAAATTAAGGTTTTTGAGAAAAAATTTTCTCCATAGTGGACTTTAATGGCAGCCAATTGGTTGAAGGTCCATATTGTTTCAATGCAGCTTCAAAGGGCTCTACAAAATCCCAACTGAAAAATAAGGTTCTTATCTAGCGAAACAATCTGTCATTTTCTAAAAAAAAACAAAAAACAAAAAAAAAACATATACTTTTTAACCACAAATGCTCATCTTTCACTAGCTCTGTGATGCACATGCATGTCTTCATGCATTACGTAATCACGTTGGAAAAGTCATGCACAGTTCGCCATCTGTGTATTTTGGTTCAAAAAGGTGGGGTAGGGCGAAAAACTCCATCTCATTCTCTCCTCCAACTTCAAAATCGTCCAACATCGTTGTTCTACCTTTTTTTGAAAGGGGAGTTTGACTTTCCGCCTACATCACATGTGCATGTTTACGTGATGTGTGGGGTCGAGTTAGTGCAAGACATTTGTAGCTAAACTGAACCACACACACAGAACCCTACTGTGAGCAGCATTTCCTGTTCCTGTTGTGCTTCCACACGTCAAGCCATTGCTTTGTTCGACATATAAGGTCGGTGGTCGTTAAAAGGACGAGTCTTTGCAGACATCAGCAGTTCATCGATACAGAAGTCAGACACTCAGCACAGCAACAGTCAATACTGAATCAGTGGCTTGTTTGATTCCCCTGATGTTAAGCACAATGAGTCCTGTAATCTAATCGCTTTCTTTCTTTGTTAATTAAGGCTTAGAGAGAGAGAGGATCTGATTTCACAGCGGCCTTTTGCAACAAACTGAGGTATAGATTGTCGAAACAGAGTATTGCTCATAATAGCAGTTCTGGATGGACATTTTCAATAAAAAACATTTGCAGCCTTCCACTGGCATGACAGAAGTAAGTTGTTATATGCAATATTGTGAAAAATTATTAAAGGGGACATATCATGAAAGTCTGACTTTTTCAGTGTTTAAGTGCTATAATCGGGTCCCCGATACATTAACCAACCCAGAAAACATGAAAAAGGACAAACCAATAACTTTGTTTTGACAAGTCTTTCTCCATAAGCATGTGAAAAAACGAGCCGCTCAGATTTCACTTTCCCCGTGACACAGAAAGGGGATCTTATTATACAGTTTTTCTCAGTCGCTTTGGTGCATTTCTCACAACACTATTTACATTTGCACAACAGTTAATGCATTTCTCAAAACAATTAGTACAAACTGCAAAACCTAGTTGATAACCTGCAAAAGCGTGTCACTTGCTCAAAATGGATAGCTCATTCCTCAAAAGCAAGTATTCATGTCAATGAAAGTGTCAGTGTCATCAAGATGAAAAGTCCTGACACCATTGTTTATGAACAAGATAGTCAAATGGCTTTGTCATGTTTTCATTATGACAGTTTACTCTGTAAATTTTTTCCTATGCAAAAAAGTCAGATTTTGGTGAAACTTCCTGAAAATGCTCAAGACAGCACTATATACTATTTGCACAGCCATTTGAAAACTACAGTAAAGCTAGACATTACTGTATTTAGTGAGGTATCTGAGTACAAGACACTGAATATGTACATTTTTACTGCATATGCTCTTTGCAATTCTAATTTATTCAAAGCATTGTGCAAACGAATAAATACACCCTTATTTACAACAAACATAAACTCCCTTTGGGTAGAGCTGTGCACAATTGTAAACAATATTGCAGTACATATTGGAACTGAACCTACAACATACATAGGTCTGTAAATCATTCATGCACATTTGCAGAAATTGTTCAATTTAGAAGACATTTTCAGGAAAAAAAAGATTTAAAATTTTTAATAAAATTTGCTTGACAGATTTTGACAACTAGTTCAACATTTTTGTATGTAATGACTCAAGCAATGAAATGAGGACTATTAGTTTTATATGGAATGACTATTCAGCATTCACAAGTTTAGTTAATTTTGACTGACATGACATAAGCAAATGATAATGTTATAAAACAGCAGAGAGTTGTATGAAAGCAATTGATGCATGTCCAAAAGCATTTGCAATTTGTTGGAAGGAATGAGAAACTGCTACTATGATGTGCACAAATGACTAAATGTTGTGGAGGTTGAAGTAAATGTTGTGCAAATGTAAATAGTGTTGTGAGAAATGCACCAAAGCGACTGAGAAAAACTGTAATATTACCACCCCTTAATCTGCAAGTTTTCATCCATGGCACCGTCACTGTGTTTTTGCAAGCGACAACGGTGTACCAGTTCAAACGCCATGGCAAAATTTCGAGCAAAGCATGCTAACTGTTCTGTCAATGGAGTCCCAGTCTCAGAGAAGACAAGACTAATATAAATATGCAATTTCTTTTCCAGCTGTTTATCTTCACAGACATAACTGTTTTTGTAAGTCATTTGTGTTTTTAAAATAAACTTGTGTGTAGCTGACAATTCAAGTGCAACAAAACATGAAAAAGAACTTAGTTTCATACTCACATGCCGTGTGACAGCCTCTTTCTTTGCGTGTGCTGCAGATGTGTATGCTCAGAAAACCCTATATGTGACCCTGGACCACAAAACCAGTCATAAGTGTCAATTTTTCAAAATTGAGCTTTATACGTCATCTGAAAGCTGAATAAACAAGCTTTCCATCGATGTATGGTTTTTTAGAATAGAACAATATTTGGCTAAGATACAACTATTTCAGTATATAGAATCTGAGGGTGCAAAAAATTCAAAATATTGAGAAAATTGCCTTTAAAATTTTCCAAATTAAGTTCTTTGCAATGCATATTACTAATCAAAAATTAAGTTTTGATATATTTACAGCAGGAAATTTACAAAATATCTTCATGGAATGTGATCTTTACTTAATTTCCTAATGATTTTTGCCATAAAAGAAAAATGTATAATTTTGACCCATACAATGTATTTTTGGCTATTGCTACAAATATACCCCAGCGACTTAAGACTGGTTTTGTGGTCCAGGGTCACATATATGAAATTTAAACTAAAATGGCTTTAAAATGCATGATTTCTGCACTATAGACAAGATAATCAAAACTAAACAGATGTTTTTTGGCAGAGTATCTGAAGTACGAGCTGTAAAAGCACAGCCCTATTCTGAAAAAGGAGGTGGGGAGCAGCAGCTAATTTCCATTTAAGGAGACAGGCACGTAAACAGCGCGTTTCTGCTTCCACTCAAAATAGGCATTTTCAGAAGGATATAATAAATGATCTGTGGGGTATTTTGAGCTGAAACTTCACAGACACATTCTGGGGACACCTGAGACTTATATTACATATTGTAAAAAAAGGAGCATAATAGGTCTTCTTTAATTTAGAATAACTGTTTACTATTTTAATAATTTTGACTATGTAAATTATCCTGTGTGCAAACCTGTGTGAATTTTCAGCATCATTAATCAGTGTCACATTAGCCTTCAGAAATCTCTCTCATATGCTGATTTGCCGCTCAAAAGCATATTTTAGAATTTTTATTAACTTAATATTTCTTCTGTTAAAAAATGTTGTGCTGTTTAATATTTTTGTGTAAACTAATGCACTTTTTTTTTCAAAAGAACAGTATTTATTTGAAATAAATATTTTGTTATGTAAAATATATGCTGTCATTTTTGATCAACATTTTTATTTTTATTTAAATTCTACTAACACCAAACTGTTGAAAAACAAGTCTAAATCAAATGAAAAAATGGCCTGAAATAGTTCCTGACATATTTACTTAGCTAAAGCATTTCCCCCCCAGAGTACTAAATAATAACTGCTTATGATGCTGATACATTTTAGAGCACAATGACACACAGAATCCTTTCTGTAAAGCATTCCAGTAGTTCAAATAATTAAACAGCACTAGCAAAGCCAAGGTCATGTGGTTGATTTTCAGAGAACCCTGAATGCATAAAAATGCATATCTTGAATTCAAAAGAAGTACTTTTGCATAAAAACACCTGCCAATTGCCAAATGTAATGTAAAAGCAATTTTTTAAAGACAAGACACTTAATTTGTATCCATTTTGTTTTCAAGTTACAAACTCACTCTCAAACTATGAAGTCAGATATGATGCATTTCCTGAGGAATGATCAAATGCTTGGAGTTTTTCTCCTTAGAAATGAATCTAGTTGGAATGCCAATGCTACAGCGTCACCATGGTAACAACGGACAATGAATCCAAATATTCACTTTCCAGCTTTAGCCCTATTGACACCTCCACAGATCCCTAATCCTGACTGATTGATTTGATTGCAGCAATCCAGATGCCAGCGTTATTTCAGGGCCCCTGATGTGTGCATTCAAGATGTCATAAAAGTGCTCTGAAATGTAATAAATATATCTGAAGACAAGAGAGTGCCATTACTCTGTCTGGCTTACAAAAGCAGTGAATATTACTGGGTGTAATGTTAATTACAGTTGAGGGTGGACTATAAAGCATTATGGGCTTAATCTAATCACACAGACCTCACACTGTCATTTTTCTTCATCAGCTGTGGCTTCTACAATGCTTTTCAATCTTCAGTGGTACATTTATTTAGTGCACCTGGTAATGTTAACATTTTATCAGCCAATCGTATGTCTGGAACAGCCCAATAGACCACACTATACTTTGCTTTCTTGGGATTAAATGACATAAAACTAGTCTAAAATAATAAACAATTGTAAGTGTGCTTGATAAAAACAGAATCATTGAACAGAATTTGGTGTTAATCATGCTTTAGCTTATTTTTTAATAAATACTGGATGACAAAAAAAAAAAAAATCATAGTACAAAAATAAAACAACGGCAGTGTTACAGAATAAAACATTAAAAAGTGTAAATCACTAGTTTTTTTTTTTTTAAGAAACATTGTCCAGCGACACCAGCAGGTGAAGTTACAGAAGAGTCCACGTCTCTCTCGCCTCCTCTGAGCCCAATGAGTTTTAACAGACCCCCTAAAGCGTGCAGTGAGTTTGGTGGGAGGTAATTGAGAATGAATGGGGGAAAGTCATGTTAGAGGAGGCAATGCCTCTATCACGATATGATTGGATATGACTGGTTAAGTTTGGCTGTGATTGGTTCATGCGATAAATCCCGCCTCTTGTGTTCGTGCGCGTTCTGAGTTCACAAATCTAAATGTACTAGAGTGTAATACATGTGTGTCTAAATGTACATTATAATGCTGTTAATGGGAAGACTAATTTGAAAAAAAAAAAGATATAACTACTTTGTTATATCGAAATAAAAAAAAGACCAGTGGGAGTTTTTAGTGAGTAATCAGTTCGGTGAAATTTAAAGTATATCTCCATGTCTGTGACTGATATTTAGCGAGCATGCATGACTGATGATCTGAAATATTCAAAAAAAGGTAAAACTATTAAAAAGAATAGCTAAACATAAGGTCACAAATAAAACATTGTTACTGCCTTGAGTTATTATTTTTAAATAAATGCTTAAAAACGCCAACCTGATGAGATTCATACTTGGCTGTAATAAATAGATTACTGATTACATTGTTCATGTTTTTTAATTCACACAATCTAATTAATTTATATTTAGCCTTTTGATGTTTAATTGTTTTTGCTTTGGCATATGCACATATTTACCATTATACCATTGTGTTTTTTTACTCTTAAGGTGTGCTGACCCCACCTGCTACTTATGCTTTGCACGTTTAAGAAAAGATGCTGTGCATTCCAATTAGCAAAAATGTAAATGATCACTGTCAGATGCTCTGTCTTGGCTTTTCCACAGATATACTTTTTCTAATACGAGTCCATTAATTCAGTCACAGTGTATGCTTTAAGATCAACACAGCCTCACTCTCTCTCCATGAGAGCCAATCAAGCAAAAAGGAGAATATAAAGTGGCTTTTAATAAATTCTACACCCCATAAATATTCATCCCTCTCCTGATCTGGGAAAATCTATTATTTCTTAAGTGACAACAATCTCTGATGGGGAAGCCTCATAGGCTGTCATTTATATGCTACCTCTATCACCACCCGGGAGGAATTAGGTCCTAATTACTTTCACAAGGAGTATTGGGGAAAGCAGCTATGCACTTAGTGTGATTTGTTGATTATGTGACTTGTGAATATATGTGTGCACTTGCTTCCATCAAAGTAAATATTTAACCAGGAGAAAATGAAAAATCATTCTTGTATGGCAGAGCGAATGATTTACAATTTTTCTCAGCAGCCACCGGTCGCATCAACGGTTTCAGCGGCCAGATTGAGTATTTGGGAAAATATGACCCTCTTGGAAGGTTTAAAGGTGATGCCATCAGTATAATGTGAGTGATTCGGTGGAAAGATGCACCTCTTCATAAAGTCATATTTGCCAAGTGGGCTCCAGAGCATTATAAAGAGAAATATGCATAATTTACAGCCATGACAAATAAACACCTCACAAATTTTGAAAGAGATGGACATGTTTTGCTTGATGCTCCTGGGGAACCGCAAATTGCTTTCATTATTTTCCCTCAGCTCTAATGAATGTGGGTGGTGGGCATGGAATGTCCAGTAATGGATTTTAATATTCATTGCTGTGCGTTAGTTCGTCATCATTCCGTCTTCACAGGTGGTTCACACTTAGTATGCATATTTATAATAGGTACAATATATGGACAGTTTTGTTTTAGTTATGCTGTTGTAGTAAACCCTGTAAGACATATAAAGCTCTTTATCCAGCTGTGTGTTTTGTGCTGTGACGTCTTTAGGTTATTTCAGTCGCTCTGTGACGTGTTTCACACTTCAAGTGAGCGGCACATTGTTTGCCACAAGTTAACAAATGATAGTGTTTACAGACGCTTTTAGACATAATACTGTCACTTACTTTGTCTGTATTTGCTCTGCTAAATGGTTCCAACGAAAAGCCAAAGCAGGATCGACCGTTTACTGTCTGCAAGCAACACGCAGTCTTCGTTTGTAAATGATTCATTCTTTTTAACGAATCGGTTCAATTACCCGAATGATTCAGTGAATCACTCGATTCGTTTCGTTGATTTAACGATTCAACCATTCAGTCATAACTTCCTGAATGAATTGCACTACGTCCCAATGTTCATACTATCCATCCTAAATAGTATGTGAGATTACAATAAGTGTGTCAAAAAGCATAGTATGCTAAAAAAAGAATATGTCAGAAGTTCCCGGATGGTCTCCTATTTCCGATCGATTTTTGAAGTGTGGATCCGTGCACACTCTAATTGCCAATATTGCTCACAATCCATTACGTTTTGGCAAAGGATTCGGTTCAGAACTACAAACACGAATAAAAAGCGTTAAAAAACTACAAATATGGCGGATGTGCGCGACCAGCGGTTAGGTAAAGATGTTTAGAAAAAGGGGTTAGTAATCAACATTTACCTGGTAAAAAAACACAACAAAACAAAACAAAAAAACAAACAAACAAAAAAAAACATCCGTTTGTTCCAACATCCATTCGTTAACTTTTAAATGCATCATTATGCAGAAAATATGAGCAGAGTTTTCATCATGAAAGACCCGTGACTGGCAGAGAAACGTGCTACTTTTTTTCTCTCCAATATGGTAGGAAGCAGGCCCGGCTCCAGAAATGAGATGAAGGGTGGGCCAAGTGATATTCGAGGTGGGCCTGGGGTTGGGGATGGGGGGTAGTGGTAACTGCATACATTATTTTAATACAGAGATAGTGTGTTAAAAGCACATTTTAGTTTATAAGGCCTCTCAAAATAGCACAGCTGAGTACACTATGTTCTTAAGACTATCTTACTAATGGATAATTTGTAGTATATTAAGTACAAAATTAGTGTGTGAAAATATTTTTTTTTTTTTCTGGGGTAGTTGGTGTTACACGGTGTATGATCATACACTGATTACATTACTTGCCCACTGCTGCACCGCCTTCACTGACGTTTAGCATTTTTATAGAAATAAAAATCATTAGTTCAGTTGGAAAACATACGCTACAATTCTAAACTGAGAGCGTCTGCTGTACCAACATGATCTGATGATAACATGTATGTATTTTACGTAAAACGTGGTTCTATAAAACGTACATTTACTTACGTTTTTTCCAGACACTAAAACGTACAATATTGACGTATTTACTGTACAGCATCTAAATGTACAAATACTTACGTATTTTCAGCATTTAAACGTACAATACGGAAGTATTGACGACACCTAAAAACGAATCCTAATGAATATTAAAATCCCGGTATTAATTTCATTATTATTGTTGTTTTTAGTTGTCGTACCAATGGCGTTTTCAATTGAATTATTAAATTGTTTAATCGTTTACTTAATTGTTTATGCAATGATAACATTTCGTTCTGTTCTGTGTGATTTCTGCTGCCAGCTCGTTTCCAAGATACATAATGTTAAACAACACAATGTTAACTACACTTTAAACCCTTTAAATAAATAACATTTCTGCAATCATTTAACCACTCATGTAATATTTACTTTGTTTGCCGTGGTCAGTGACAAACATCCTTTATACAGAGTGCGAGTGTAAACAGTGCAAAAGCGATTTTAATACCCTGCATATTGATAGCGCAAAAACTATATACAATATTACAATGTTTCGGGGTGCAAGCAGTAAGAAAAAGGAAAAATTAAAAATTGAGCTCAGCTGAATATCGCTCCAATTTTCGTGATTGGCTGTTAGGCTATGTAGTGTGGGGCCAGGGTTGGCCAAGCTTTTGACTGGGTGGGCCAGGCCCACCCTGGCTGCCCCGTGGAGCCGGGCCTGGTAGGAAGTTAAATTAAATTAAATGTGGAGGATGTTAACTGTGACAAGATAATTGACAGGCCAGTTTACTGTGACAGAGTAAAGATGCAGTTGTGTGAGGTTATAGTATGTCCCAAAGCTTGCCTACTCTTCTACTACACACTTAAAAGTGTGTACTTTTTCTTCACCAAAAGAGTACATACTTTAAGGCTATAGCAGCATACAGCATTAGTGTTTTTGAACAAATCACTAAAAAAGGCGGTCACTTCTCGCCACCTACTGGCGTAATGATGTAAACTAAATATGTGACCCTGGACCACAAAACCAGTCATAAGAGTAAATTTTTAAAAATTGAGGTTTATACATCTGACATGCAACCTGAAAGCTAAATAAATAAGCTTTCCATTAATCTATGGTTTGTTAAGGTAGGACAATATTTGGCCGAGATACAACTATTTGAAAATCTGGAATCTGACGGTGCAAAAAAATCTAAATATTGAGAAAATTGTCTTTAAAGTTGTCCAAATAAAGTTCTTAGCAATGCATATTACTAATCAAAAATTATGATATATTTATGGTAGGAAATTTACAAAATATCTTCATGGAACATGATCTTCACTTAATATCCTAATGATTTTTGGCAAGAAAAATCAATAATTTTGACCCATACAACATATTTTTGCCTATTGCTACAAATATACCTGTGCTACTTATGACTGATTTTGTGATTCAGGGTCACATATGGGATATTTATATAGAAATTAACTGTTAATAAACTGTTACTGAAATCTCTCTCTCAAGCAGGTTAAACCAATTTTACTTATTTACCTTTATCCCTTGAATATAGAACTTTTTTCTTCTAAAGCAAGGCTTAAAAAGGTTAAGTAATAATTAATATAATTGCTATTCAGATAGAGTTAATATTGGAGTAGCCTAATTCCATTAGAGAAAGCAATTAGCAATCGTTTTTTTCCACTAACACTCATGTGTACACTGGCAAAACCGTTCTCTGTGTTAATTCTTTTTCGAAACATTCCATTCAAAAGTAAAGTTTGTAATTGAATGAGGGATTAAAATGTTCATCAGGCTGTATTGTTTGACTCTCGAAGCTGGAAGGTAGAGAAGAAAGAATGCTAACAAGGATATTCTAATAAATGGAATGCATACGTCACTAATGGAGCTTAGTGTGAATAGAATAATCACGGTGTGTGAATACTCCTCATTACAAAGCTTACCAGCTCATTATCAGCAAAGTGACTTTCATAACCTCAAAGGTGCAAATACACTAAACATTTACATCTAGAGATTAAACATTAGATGTCTGATTTGTATCTATTGTCATGATTTGCTGGTGGGGTGTTTGTTTTGTTTACGAGACAGAGAGAAACTTCATCTTTTAACGGTTCAGGACTAGACATGACTATTTGTGGAGCTCCGCTGAGGTCCACGCCCTTGGGTGGATGCTCATTTGGGGTCTTGACAAGATGGCAGCTCAACTGCTGAGAGCTGCCGGGAAAAGCTGGTCTTTATTCTAAAATCCACTGCTGTTTTGGAGAGTTCAGTCTGGGAGAAAGTCCCAGTGGACGTGATTGTTATTAAGCTCAGTGCCTGAGGAGAGGGGGTTCGGGTATAAGAGAAAGATGGGGCACTGGGACAGAGGTGCCTTGAATACTATGCTCCTGTACCATATTCAAACTGGATAAAAAATACACAGATGATAAATGTAAACAAAAAGCAAGTAAAGTTTACTCTCAAAGGAAATTTTCAGTTATTATGTATTCACTATTACATTATTTGAAACTTGCACTGCAAAAAATGCTTTTCTTACTTAGATTTTTTGTCTTGTTTCCAGCCAAAATATCTAATAATTCTTAAATCAAGAAGGATTTTCTAGACAAGCAAAAATTATTGTCTTGTTTTCAGAAAAAAGACATCAAGACATTTAAGTGAGTTTTTGCTTAGAACAAGCAAAATAATCTGCCAATGGGGTAAGCAAAATAATCTTATTTTTAAGCAGAAAACAAGATTATTTTGCTTACCCCATTGGCAGATTATTTTTCTTGTTTCTGAAAACAAGACAATAATTTTTGCTTCTCTAGAAAATCCTTCTTGATTTAAGAATTTTTAGATATTTTGGCTGGAAACAAGACAAAAAATCTAAGTCAGAAAAGCATTTTTGCAGTGTGTGTGCAGTTATATTTTGTGGTGTTTGCCTTTTGTGTTCTGATTGATTTGGATATTTTTCACCTATAATGTATAGCCTAATGTTATACAATAAATGTTGTGTCTGTCTAACTTAGTACATTACAAAAATATTTTTAATATGGATTCATATGGAAGCCCATTTTTTAGCCACATAAGAAAAAAAAAATTAATGTCTTGAAAAGTCAAAATTATCACACACTTAAGTCAGAATTATGATTATGATTTACTAAATTGAAATTATGACATTAAAATTAATAATTATGAGATAAAAAGTCAAAATGATGACTTTAAAAGTCATAATTACGAGACCAAAAGTAGAAATTATGATTTCAGTCATAATTACGAGATAAAAAGTAAACAATACAGTTATGACTTAAGGTTAAAATTATGACTTTAAAGTCGTAATTACAAGATAAAAAGTCAAAATTATAACATACTTAAGTAATAATTACAAGCTAAAGTCAAAATTATGACTTTAAAAGTAGAAATAATGAGATAACTAGTATAAGTTATGACTTATAAAGTCGAAATTATGAGTGTGATGCTATGGCAGGGGTGTCAAACTCAGTTCCTGGAGGGCTGCAGCCCTACAGAGTTTTATTCCATCCTTGCTCCAACAAACAGTATGCAGTTTTCAATTAAGCCTGAAGGACTTGATTAGTTGGATCAGGTGTGTTTAATTAGGGTTGCATCTAAACTCTGCAGGGCTGGGCCGGAGTTTGACACCCCTGTGCTATAGCATAGATTTTTAAAAACAAACCAGTGATTTTCAGAAACAATACCAAGATTAATATATAGATTACAATAAATCAGATAAAACAGTTTCTTTACCCATCCCCAGTAATGATAATAGTAAGGAAATTATAACTTTAAAAGTCATAATTACGAAATAAAAGGGGTTTGTAATTGTCAGGGTTTGGACATTGTTTTCCATGTTTTTGCCCCAGCCTTAGTTTCTGGTTTTCCATATTTGGTTTGGTTCCTGTTCTCGTTTAGTTAATTAGATTCCCTGCACCTGTCCCTTGTTAATTATCCTTATTAGTCCCTCATTTGGTTTAGTACTTAACAGCCCTCTCTTTCCATCGTTTCTTTGTCTTGTCTCTGTTATTGTAAGAGGTTGTTTTCATCTTGTTTTGCTATCTGGATTTAAATATTCTGTTTGTTTGGATGTTCCTCCATCTTGCTCCTTCGAGTTCCTCACTGTAAAAGCTTGTGATGGTAATTATAAGATAAAAAGTAAAAATTTGCGCTACAGGCGTCCCGAGTTTGAATCCTGACTCAAGATTTGTAGCAAAAATGCAAAAAAAAAACAACGTAAAAATTGTTACTATAAAAGCTGTAGTTACGAGATTAAAAAGTCAAAATTGTGACTTATAAAGTAGAAATTATGAGATAAAACGTCAAAATTATGTCTTATAAAGAAATAATGAGACCGTGTGATGCAGACAGATTTTTAAAAACAAACCAGTCATTTTCAGAAACTATACCAAGATCGCAGTAAAAGTCACAAGAATCAGATATCCCCGTCCCCAATAATATTAATAATAATTTTGTTTTGCTTTATTCATTTAAAATCACACAAGTTACTATGTATTTTTACGTATGATCTTAAAGAGGATACACGTCAGTGCAGGGATGTATGATTTAGTGTATATATCCCTGCTT
The DNA here is from genome assembly GCF_022985175.1 of Labeo rohita. Classification (NCBI taxonomy): domain Eukaryota; kingdom Metazoa; phylum Chordata; class Actinopteri; order Cypriniformes; family Cyprinidae; genus Labeo; species Labeo rohita. Next base: position 16,886,110 of record NC_066887.1, on the reverse strand, counting down.
GCTAGCTTGTTTAATATCTTCTCCCTGTGTGCTCATCCATCATCCGTCACCTCTACTCTCCCGCAGCGCTGGGTCACGTGACTCCTGCACTTTTATTGACATATCATTAAAGAATTAATTCCACCGAGAAGACCGTGTACTCCTCAATTTGAGATGTGTTAAGTTTGACATGGGTGTAATTGGACAGCAATTAATGAATTGCATAAATGAATCTTGTCAAGGTGCCATCACCTTCATCAAGGCTATAAAATATGGTATCCTTCCTTTAGAAGAGAGCTGGTGCTTATTCACAGGATTTTAGGCTGAAATAGTAACAAGCTCACAAGCTTAGTATATGTAACATCTCCTGTCTTTTATTATCTGTTATTGCAGTTCCAGTTCTCTAAACTGATAAACAAGATGGACGCTTCAAGCAAGAGTATATAGGCAAGAAGTGGTCTTCAATTACTAGAACGTATGTGAAACATATTTTTATACTTCACAATGCACAGAGTAGCAGGCAAGGCTCTCATTAGATCAGGCGTATTAAGTTTAACACAGATGGCACGCAGCATGTTGTGGTTCCCCACTGTGGGTCAATAAAGGAGGCGAGGTGGTGTTACGAACAGCAGTCGTTTGACATATATAACTGACGCATTGAAAGGGGAGGATGTGTGCGCATGTAGGAGGTTGTCCGTCAGCGCTAATGAAAGTTAAACCTGTGTTTAACACATACTTTTTACGCTTGGGTGGTGAAGCTTTAGCTCAAACAGTGTGGTGGAGGCAGTATCCTGCCAGCTTGTAATAAACCCAATGGATACTGGCAAAGACAGGAACACAATACTCTCAGACTGACAGTCATATGTCAGGACGCCATGATGTCAGGCTTGTTTTATTGAATGTTCGGTTAAGGTGCTCTAATGAAACTTGTAATATTCACATATTAGAGGCATTAGAAGGGATCAAAAAGCCTTGGTGGAATTCTTGTGTAGGTGAAATTTAATCTCAAAAAGGGAGGAAAAAATGAATACCAAACAGTTTTTAATTGAGTATTTCTGGAAGCACATTACTGTTCAAAAGTTTTCAACTGTTTGATAACAATAGGACATGTTTCCTGAGCACTGAATCAGCATATTAGAATGATTTCTGAAGGATAATGTGACACAGAAGACTGGAATAATGACTGCTGAAAATTCAGCCAACACAGGAATACATTACTTTTCAAAATATATTAAGGGGGATGCAAAATTCCATTTTGCATGATGTTGGACACAACCACCCTACAATGAATAAAATCCATTCACTCCTTTTTTTTTATCCCTAAAAAACCTAAACAGACTCAATTATCAAGCCATTTTATTTTCTGAGCAGTATGACATCATACTGTATTAGCATATTTCCACCTCCAGCCAATTGTACGCTGTCCTCCATTTTCTCTGCACTCGAGCAGATATAGCGACAACAATGTAAGCAATGCAGGTGTTAAGTCGGATGTAAAAGTGAATGTAAGTCTTCATTTTCTCTCCCGACATCAGAGCCTCTGAGGACGCAGTGGATTATATTTGTTTTTGATAGTAACACTCCCCTGAATACACAAAAAATGGGCAGCAGCTCATTTTCATTTAAAGAGACGTGCACCGAAACGGGTTGCTGTAAACAAAGCTGTTTTTGACAAGGTAAAAAGGGTGTTGTTTTACACAATCATTGAGGAATTTTAACCAAATTATGTTAAAGACATTTCATGAAGACCCTAAAGAATCATACCAACTTGTGGAAAAAGGGCATCCAATGTCCACTTTAAAATAGAAAACAGTTATTTTAAATTGAAATAATATTTCATAATATTAAATTTTTATTGTGTTTTTGATCAAATAAATGCAGCTTTGGTGAGCATAAGAGGCTTGTTTCAAAAACATTAATAAATTATAGCTGCAAGCAGCAATTACCGGGGTTCAAGTGTTTTTAAGAACTTTGAACACAATTTATTCAGCGTAGTGAAGCCTCTCTTCCATTGACATCCATTCAAAGAAAACGGCCTCTGGTCTCCTTTCCCACGTACTGCCAGACCGGAAGCGTTAGCTTTAGCTTTTTCAGCTAATGGTTGCAGGTTTGCCATCTAGTGGCTTTGGTATGTATTGCGACTGTTCAGAATTCAACTATCCAGGTAGTGTCGCTAAAGGTAAATGCTCTATCTTGTTGGAAATACACCAACTCAACCCTAAACCTAACCGATAGTGTTAACAAATGCAATAGTGATATAAAACGCATTTGTTGATGCAGCTGTGCTATTTTAACTTTCTTATGCAGATTTGAGCTGTTTTGTCAAACCGTAGTTTCACGGGGTTCATACCGGAGCTCTTCATCACTCAAGTGCAACGTGTTATCGCGTGAGCTGCTGAGAAAAGCTACTGATTTAGAAAACTCATGCATATGAAGCTTCGTATGTGACGACAACGTTCAGAAGTATCAGTTTTCAAATCGCGCAAAATGTCAAAATTGTTTCAAAGTTATAACATCATAATCTGCAAGTAAAATTAGGCTGTATTAATCAAAACTCTGTGTGTAAATCATACTTTGTATGAAAAGGAATAAAAGTTGTCGGAATTTTTTATCTGCCTCTAGTTCATTTCAACTTGAAACTGCAGTGATTTGTACATATAGGTACGTTTTTTTAAGTTTTGCAGAAATCTATAGAGACACATATTTCCAGTGAGCCTATGTTGTAACCTCAGGACATCATTGTCAAAATGAACTTCAAGTTTAGTCTGAACACGATGAAGCATTGTGGAGATAGCCTCATGTTTACTTTGGCGAGCTCTTTGTCAAATTTATTCCTAGGACAAACTCGAAAAAGTAGCTTTTATACATAATGTCAAATATTTAACAAACCATTTGGTTGATAGCAGAGGTTCTAGAGGCAAAGTTGTTCAGAATGAGGAGATCTAACATATGATATGAATATTGTGTGGATGTGTGAAATACAAGTGATATACAAGGTGTAAAACTCAAAAATGCCACCTAGTGGTTGTTTTCTTTCAAATTTCTCAAAGACCTCTAGAGCCATGAGTCAAACAGGTCCATTGAGTTTCATTTGGATCAATCTTCGTTAACCACGTCTAATAGGTGCTCAAAGTTGATTGGCTGATGGTGGCCATGTTTTTCAAGATATGCCAATGCCATCATAGATAAGGATGGCACCTTGGACAAAGACACTGCATGCCAAATCTCAACTCAGTCGGACTAATGGGTGCGCAGTTACAGAACAGCCATTTTCATGTTTTATTCCTGTTATAGCATCACAAGTGGTCACAGTCCCCATTTTTTGAAATCTGACCAAAGATCGAGCTCATTCATGCGTGTTCTGAGTGAAAATATCTCATTCCATTCAAGAGTTATAACCATTTTAGCAAAAGTGGCCCTGGCTACTACAAACGTTTTGGCATCGTGTCACGAGCATGAATCACCAATAAAAATTCTTAGGACAACTTTGAGGGTCATGAGGGTCTCTAGATGATGCATTAATTAATTAATTTTTTTAGAAAATCAAAAATGGTGGGAAAACTTTAATGACAGAAATGAAATAAGAGATAGCTATTTTGTTTGCATTGAACCAAGGATTCCAATGATATAATACACTTGAGTCTGTACAACAAACTGTCTAGAGGCCAGTTTTACTAAACAGGGCAAACAAGCACGAGAAACTAAGGCGCAGGCCAACACAGGACCAACCGAGTAACAAAATAGACAGGACGATGAACTCATAAGAAACAGGAACTTAAATACACTTGATAATTAATAACAGGTGGAGGAGTAATCAATTAACTAAACAAGAACAGGAAAATGACCAAATAAGGAAACAGGAACTAAGGCTGGGGGGAAAACACGGAAAACAAGTCCAAAGTCCAAACCCTGACATAAATATTATGACCCCAGATTTTTCCCCGGTAGTGTAAATACACATTTTCTCAATTTCATGTTTGACTGAATCATATAATATTCTGTTTAGCCATGTAAACAAACTATGTTTATATTTACTAGTGTTTAGTACAGAGAATCTTTATCTATGAATAAGACACTCATATATGGTGATTACACATTCAATATTTGATTTAAGCATGTTATGTGCTTCTAAAAAGCCAAAGGGTTAAGATATAAAGAGTTCAGATGCAAAACCAGCTAAAAGCCATCTCGGTCAAAAATGAGATAATGATACTGAGAGAATGCTCCTGACACATAGTACACGTCCATCAAATACTTTTACTTCAAACTCGCTAAATTCCACCCTCAGCTCAATCAGATGTACCAGTTCTTACATAGAAACCTACACAAAGTAGCCAGAAAGAAATCCTATTTTTAAAGAAATACATCAGATGGATTTAGCGGCTTTTGCATCTGAACTCTTCATATATTCTCTATTCCAAAATTGGCAAATAAACATGCACATCATGCTTTTGCATATGCATAAACAAACATAAACAAATGCATGAATTCAAAACAAGCTTACATAGGGGTCATTTTGGATATCTTGCTGCATTGCTGTATTTGTATCAGATTCAGGCATATTCATGCCTTTCTGCTTGTATGCACTATAGCTACGTATATAACCCAAACTGCTACATCACCTTATTAGAGAGAAAACCCTCTTCAGTTTACATTTTTGTCCACCTTCATCTTAGATGTAATTACAGTTTTTCAATATTGGCAACACAAGCAATGTATCATGAAAACAATATGACAAATAGCTAGACAATAAATATTGATAGTGCTATCCAGAATGCAGCTTGCCAAAGGCTTCATTAAATGGGTGCAGTGATAAACAAAGTGAATATGAAAAACAAGGGGCGGCACTATTGAACATGCACAATCCGATATAGAGTAAACTACCTTATGCAACCCAAATGAAATGCCATGTTTTTATGAGACAGCCAACATTCCACTTGCATAATAATAATAAAAAGAAGCTTATGGCCTGAAGTCTGTTCTTCATTTTACATTTCCAAACATGTGGATACATGGTGTCATTTGATAAGATGACTAAGTGGTTACACGTAACAATTCAAAAAAGGTTTCATCTTACTATAAAAGCCCAAAACAGCAGAAACAACAATGAAAATGTCACCAGTACCCCGGACACAAAGATGATATGTGGGTTTGTTTGTGAAAAGGGCTATTCTGATTAAAATGTCAGTCACTTAACAGCCCCAGTGCTTTTAGTTCTTTTTAACTTAAGCGTACATGCTTACACTGCCCAGCTTACACATGAATATTTCATAAATACCAGTGGCTCGAAGATATTGTGTAGTTGAGTGTTGTATCATCTCTCATAATGCATAGTAAGGCATTTAAGTTAGGGGTTAGTTGGTGCTGTAATAATTCATTCAGTTTACAGTTTACAAGAACTGTGTCTTTAAGTTTCTGCCTTTGACTTTCAAGCCTGACCCACTTGCATATTTGAAGAGTTGTAAAATTGCACAATAAATCAAACTATATTGTAAAAGCTACAATGTCATCTGTCAAAAAAGCACGTTCTGCCTGCAGTCACACTCTTTTTATGAAAGCCGATCAGAGAGAGAGGTCAGGAAAAAACCCTTCAGCGTTGTCATATTGGCCAGGGACAGTTTGATTACACAAGCAGCCACATATCAAGCCTGAAACCTGCTGTTCTTTAGTATTGTTGCCCGCAGAGCAGGGCTGAAGCGAGCCTCCTTGCTGGCTGCCTGAGGCACAGGGACGCACAGAGGCCCAGCAGAACCCACAGACCTAAGACAAGGACTCAGAGGAGACTTTAGAAGGGAGACGGAGAGAGCAGGGTCAAAAGAGAGAGAAACATTTCTGTGTGCTTGTCCTTTTTGCTTTGACTCTGCTCACCCACCCTGATCTTATTTGTATTCATAGTTAGTTTTATGTAGTATTTGCATATACATTTTTATATGTCTGGATGCATATTGAATGCACAATATGCATGTTTGGATGTATACTACTGTGCATATGTTTTTTTTGTTTAAGTTTTTGTTTAGCAAGGATGCACTACATTGATCTAAGATCACAGTAAAGACTACATTGTTACAAAAAATTGAATGCTTGTTCTTAAACAGCATGTGCTGGTTATGTATGTTTTGAAGCATGGTAGCTGGTTGGAATTGTTTTAAGCTGGTCCTTAGTTAGTCATGAGCTGGCTTAAGCTCAAGATCAGTTTAGACCAGCTAATAACAAGCTCAGGACCAGCTTAAACCAGCACAAACTAGCTGCCATGCTTCAAAACATACCTGCTGTTTTTTTTTCAACAGGGTTCTGTTCATCAAAAAAAAAAAAAAAAAAAAAAAAAAATCAATCATTATATCAATCATTAATCAAATCAGTTTGCATAAAAACATTAAAAAGCACAACTGTTTATTTATTCCTGTGATTTCAAAGCTGATTTTTTAGCATCATTAATCCAGTCACATGATTCTTCAGAAATCATTATAATATTCTGATTTGCTGCTCAAAAAAATTATTATTATTATTATTATTATTTATTATTATTATTATTATTATTATTATGTTGTGTTGAAAACAGCTGAGTAGATTTTTTTTAGGTTTTTGTGATGAATAAAAAGTTCAGAAGAACAGCATTTATCTCAAATAGAAGACTTTTTTAACATTATAAATGTCTTCATTATCACTTTTGAAAAATCTAAAGCATCCTTGCTAAATAAAAGTATTAATTTCTATAACCTCCCCCCCCCACACACAATAATAAAAACAAAACAAAACAAAACAAAACAAAACAAATACTGACTCAAAGATTTTGAATGGTATAGTGTATAATGTTACAAAAGCTTTTTATTTCATCTAAAATATTTTAAATATTATTATTATAATAATAATAATAATAATAATAATAATAATAATAATAAATGTTTCTTGAACAGCAAATCTGTATGTAGCAAGACTAGAGTAATGATGCTGAACATTTAGCTTTGAATATATAAATAAATTACATTTTTAAAATATATTCACATAGAAAGCAGTTATTTTACATAGTAAAAATATTTCACAATATTAGTGTTTTTGCTGTATTTTGGATCAAATAAATGCAGGCTTGGTGAGCAGAAGAGACTTCTTTAAAAAACATTATAAGCCTTATTGTCCAAAAACTTTTCACTGGTAGTGAATTATGTATGTATGTATGTATGTATGTATGTATGTATGTATTTTTGGAGCAATCAACATATTAGAATGATTTCTGAAGGATCATGTGACACTGAAGACTATTGCAAGCTTTTAAAAAAAATATTTTTGCCATAAAATGGAATAAATTACATTCTAAATATAGTAAAAAAACCAAAAACAAAAAAAAAAAACAATAAAACAAAAACAATAAAAAAAACTAATTACTGTATTTTTTGATCAAATAAGTGCAGTCTGGTGAGCATAAGAGTATAAAGTATAAAGACTTTAACAAAGTATAGTGACATTTTACTATTATATAGATACTCAAAAATATACAATGTAATATAAACATGATTAGTTACAATTTCCAATTTTATAGACAAAGGGATGGGAATCATTCAAACTTAGCTGAATGCTGTATTTCAGGCACTTGTTAGTTCTTTGTATGCTGATTTAAAATCGCTTATTAGGTTATATATGACTGATGATTTGGAACATTTTTCAAAAGTACTATTAAAGTCCTTTTTAAACAAGTAATAATGAATGTGTGCAGCTTTAAAGAGATCATCTTTTTCATAATGTCTCTATTTAAGTATGCTATTATTTAGTATCCTTCTGTCAAGTTCTTATGATCTTATTAAGGCTTTCAGGAGCTTGAGGAGAGATGTGAGAGCGGAGCAGGAGGGTGTCTGACAGACCAAAAGAAAGCAATAAGAGCACAAGCCTCAAGGCAGGAACCACTGAAATCCAGGAAGGGAATAGTGTACTTTCATCTTCATTTGAGCCCTTTAAACGTTCCTTTCAGATGCAAATAGGTAAGATTCAGTTGGAGGTCAAAATGTTCAGTTTATGTTTGCATGTTTTATCTGATGAATAAAGATCTAATTTAAAAAATAAAAACACGGAAATGGTTAGACACGTGAAAGTTAGACATTAAGTGAAAGTTAGACATTTGATCATAAATAGCATTTGAAATACAAGATACTAGTATCAAACTCAGAAATAATGAAGTCTCTGGCCTTACATTTCTTTGTCTAACATGTCTCTCCTAGTGACTAAATTGCTGTCAGATTAAGGCAGCGTTCCACTATCAACAACTCGACTGTAGTCGCTGATGTCGCACTTACCGACGGTTCTTGCTGAAATCTCGCCCTCATCTGTCAAAGGTCTGTCACACTCAGCCATTAAGAATGGAAGAGCATTGACAGACTGAACAACAATCTCTGAAATTTCTCTCTGTTTTCCTGTCACGCATCGCAATGCCCCACGTTGGCAGCAAATCAGTGTGAAGCTTGCCGAAATAACAGGAATACATACATAAATAACTGCAATAGACTGAATTAGCATGCAATTCAAAGAGTCATTTGTGAATGCATTTGTAACTTCAGGGCAAGGTAATGGCCAGTTTAAGTGTGAAAAAGTTTCACATTCAGTAAGCACAGCCTGTTATTAATCAGCTTTCTTATTTTATTCTCATTTTATTTTAAAGGAATAGTTTACCCAAAAATTTACATAGCTGAAAATAGACTCACCCCCAAGCCATTCAAGATGTCAACACATTCTTACCCCAGCTCAGGGTACCCCTTTAGCGTAATTTTTCAATGTGCAGCGTCCTCCATTGTTTTAAATAAGAAACCCTTGCATATATGTGTGTTTTTTTCAATGTAAACAGTCACAACAGTTTTATTTACCTTGAGCTATTCACACATTTATGAGCAGGTAACCCAACCCCTGCCCCTAAACCTAACATTTGTCAATAAAACACAAGATATAAAAGGCAGATACAACTACAGTCACAATTTATTCAAAAAATATTAATATTCCAAGTCTTCCAAGACAAAACAATTAATTTGTGAGAGGAATAGACGTGACCGCCGTCTCCGTCTGCTGTAAAGCTCCTGTGTGCTGCTGCAGTCTGTACGCACATTCAAAAAATGCCGCCAGAAGAAGCCTTGTGATGTGAGTGCGTTAACGGAGCAGGATCATTTTCAGCAATTAAAACCAATGTTGCCAAGTCCGTGGTTTTCCTGTGGAATTGGGGTACTTTCATACTGTTGCCGCAGGTTGAAGCGACCCCAATAATGTATTATTAATAATGTACTAATTTCACCAGAGGAACCCTACCAAAAAACATGTATTTTACCCCCTGGAACAGGGTTTTTACCAGGGGACACCTCTATAAATGCAATAGAGTTATGTTTGAGCTAGTTTTGAGAAGCAATTGGGCGGTTTTGTTGTGAAAACCTGGCAACCCTGATTAAAACCTTATGTTTTACACTCTTCTTCATGTAAAGATATCGTATGGCTTCAGAAGACTTGGACTGCAACACGACTTGTTTGTAATGCTTTTATACTGCTTATGGTCAGTTTTTGAAATAAAAACCTGTGACTGTACTTATATTTGCCTGTTTTATATTGTTCAGAAGTGGGTACATTCCCAAGTGGTAGGGATGGGGTTACGTGCTCCAATTAAAGTATACATTAACATAAAATTATTTCCAATTTTTTTTTTTTTTTTTTTACAAATACATGCAAACCGAATGAAAACAATGGACGACCCTGTGCGAGAAACGACACTAAATGGGTACCTTGAGCATCAAAAAGTGACGCCAACGGGTACTGATGTCAATATGTGACAAGTTAGGAGTGAGAATGTGTTGAAAATGTAGATGAGTTTTTTTCTTCATAAAAACAGATTTAGATAAATTTAGCATTAAATCATTTGCTCACCAATTTTGCCTCTGCAGTGAATGGGTGCTGTCAGAATGAGAGTCCAAACGGCTGATAAAAACATCACAATTATACAAGTAATTAACACAACTCTAGTCCATCAGTTAATGTCTTGTGAAGGAAGAAGTTGCGTGTTAAGAATTAAATCTGTCATTGCAACATTTTACTTTAACCCTTTAACTGTCACTCCCATTTTTGAACACAGACATAAAAATACACTATCCAGACTTAATTTTTTTATAATTCATGAATGAAAACATTTTGTAATATGATTTTAATGTACATTTTCTGTGGTAATGCAGTGTCTGATTTTAAAATGGCTTTCAAAGGATGAATTTTGAGATTTTAAGTTTTGAACTGATATATAATTTCTTATGATTTCTAAAACGTGATAGGGAAAAAGACGATAAAGAAAGTCTTTTGTGACAAAGGTCAGAACTCATGTTATGATGTAGATTTTTTTAAGTTGCACTCTTGACATATGTTAATCTATTACTTTTCCTACATAATTTGTAACACAAAAATATCTTTCCAACAATGTATAGTCTGTCATGATTAGATTAGGATTTATTTGTAATATAGTGAAGTAAACTTAGGCGTCCCACAGAGGACGTTAAAGGGTTAAACCGTCACTTCTGGACAAAATACAATCCCATAATTCATAACAGCATTTCCTACATTACAAAAGTCCATCCCCTGTTTTTCTCTTTCATTAAAATGATTCTATATTATTTATTATTATCTATATTATTTATTATTTAATAATTATTCTATAAAATATTCAAATTCTTTTCTTAAAACTAGCTCACTAGCTTCTCTATTCCTTATATGTTCTGTCCTCTCTATCTGTTTTCTTTTTATTTATTATATAATTAACAAAAAGCAAAATAAATAAAAAATCTCTCACTAGCTTCTCTATTCTTTATATGTTCTATCTTTTCTGTGTGTTATCTTTTTATTTATTATACAATTAACAATTAGAAACATCTTGATGATGGATTACAAAAACGTTGCTCTTCACAAGACTTTAATTTATGGACTGAAGTCATGTGGATTACTTGTGGTGTTTTTATCAGCTGTTTGTACTCTCATTCTGACGGCACCCATTCACTACAAAGGATCCATTGGTGACCAGCTCATGTAATGCTAAATTTCTCAAAATTTATTCCAAACTCATCTATGTCTTCGGTGGCCTGAGGGTGAGTAAATTGTCAGCAAGTTTTGATTTTCGGGTGAGCTACTCCTTTAAGGGAAAGACAGTCTCATAAACTCCTGATTGGTCAATCCCTAAATGCCAGAAGCGTCTGGATCTCCAACTGAGCAATAATATCAAACGTGTTGGATGCTGTCAGAGAATCGGCAGCGCTGTTAACACCCCCCTGCTGAGCATCTTCAGACTTCCTCTGATTCTCAAACGACTGTAAATTCAGCTTACGACGGAAAATTGGCTGGAAAATTGGCTAGCGGGACGTTGGCCTAAGCTGAGGGTATCTGATTAAGCATGAAAACTACCATACATACATCTGCCTAGTTCATTCAGCTATTGTTAATCTTAGATATTGCATTCACAATGTCTGAAAGAACATTTAAATGCTTAGTGCAATTGCTTTGTACGAGAGGAAAATTTTGCTTTTGGTGAAAAATCCAACTTTTTCCTCTTTAAAGTTTAAAATATACTGTGCATTAATGGTGGGAAAGCTAATGCATCCTTTCATCTCTTATCCTGTAGAGCTGAGTGAGGATATTTTTCACCACTATACTGTTCTGTCCTGTGTGATTCGAAGAACTGCTTCAAATCTGTATTTAGACTTACTAAACTATAACACCTTATACAACCTTATCACATTTACATACAGGAAATACTAGACTTGAGGGAGGAGATGAGCTCACACACCTGGCAGCCATGGAAATAAACCATAGCATCAGCTTTTTATGTTTCCACCACACATAATTCCTGTTTTAAAAGATTTCTTGGTTAATATTTTTAGAGTTTATGGTGTGTTTAATAGCATATGGGAAACCCAGTGAAAACACTTAGATCAGAAATTATTTTAAGTGTAACCAGTGTACACCAGCTTCCGTGAAACAGATTCATATTTCATGTCCTTTTTCAAATAAACATATATTTTAAAATATATATATTTCTAAATGGTTCAGCTGAAGGCTAAAGTGATTTTAATGTCACCTGCGCACATATTTCTGGAATAAAATGAATAAAATCGGTTTAAATTGTAGACCTTTTTCTTAAAAGGTGACTCTAATTCGAATAGCTTGCATTTTGAGTAATTCATATCAAGGTTCTGACTGACTAATAGGCATATAATTGGGTTTAGCAGGCTTCCAGACAGAGCTGCAAGGCTATTCTCAATATATATTCATATTCTGTTCATTCCTAAACAGTAGTTTAGGAGAAAACCTTTATTCTAAATAGTCATTGCAGTTATTTTAACTTAATGATCGTACTTAAACATGTCATCTTTTAAGTGCTTTTTGTTATACTGCATTGGTTTAAAAGAGATGTAATGTATGTTGCTGCACTACAGTCCATGGGCTGCCATGAGGAAACTTCTAGATGATTTTATGAACAGGAGTCCATGAAACAGGGCTTTTTAATGGTTTCCAAAGCCTCCACCTTAGTCCGTTTTATTATAGCCATTCCTTTGTTTGTCAAAGATCCCAGAGATCATCCAATTCAAATATTAAGCTCCCCAGTGCTGTAGACTGAGAAAACCATTACAGAATGACATGTTTGCTTTACTTCTGTCATGTTAACACTCCCATATGTCCTGATGAATCCTTGTGATACCTTGGAGTGAAGGGAGTTTATATTAGTTAATTATTTATTAATATAGTGTGTCCAAATCCAGCCTTATGGTTTGTGCATATATTTTTCATATAACAGTTTGTCCTTGAATCTGTTTGGTCGAGCAGCATTTAAACAGTCTATCAGTGCTGGGACTTTTCCCACACATTTGTATTTGCTCTTTTCAAATAGACTGTCAATTAGTGCTGCAGATTTTTCAGTGCAAAGTTATTTAATTTACATCATTATTATTACAGTACTGGTGGCATCAAGTGATTTTCAGTGAGTGAGTTCATTGATTCATTCAAAAACAGTAATAAAACACTTGTGTATTGCTGAGAAATGTCTTTGCGCTGACTTTACTTGGAAATATTGTCATTAGTTGTGTAAAAACAGACAAAATAATTGACAGACCAGGTTACTTCTGGTATTGAACAAAGTTTTATCTTTCAAATTTGTAATTTTTTAAGAAATTTAAACAATACAAAAAAGGTTTTGTGGCTTTTTAATGTGTCTTGACAGATCACTGTAGTGCCTCAGTTCAAGCAAGATGTGAATGATCATCTTTTCATTTTAGTTAATGCATAATATAAATATGAATGAATCCAAAGGTATTTTATTTTAACCGTGGAATATCAATACACCATTTTTTCAAGTTATGTCTTGTTTTCTGAAAAAATGATCAAAATTTTGTTTTTGCTTAAAACAAGCAAATACCTCACAGTGAGGCAAGAAAAATAAGCTTGTTTAGCCTTTGAAAAAGATTATTTTTCTTATTCCACCTGCAGATATTTTTGCTTGTTTTAAGCAAAAACTAACACATTTTTTTTTTTTTTCAGAAAACAAGACATAAGATCTTTAGGCATTTTACTTGTCAAGCAAATGCATCTTGATTTGAATTTAGATATTTATACTAGAAAACAAGACAAAAACACTAAGAAAATAATTTTTTTTGCAGTGTATCTGGTTTGTTTATCAGACAAAATAATGTCTATTTTGTGTATTTATTTGTCAAAAGCAATGAGTCTCACAGACTTTTAGAATATTTTTTTCTATCAGCAATCACATATGTGTATTAAATACATTTGATTATATGCTGAAGCATATAAACGTAAATATATTAATGTATGCTCAGCTTTAGAAATGTAAAATTCTTTATGAATTCATTACAATGTAGTATATTTATTTTATTTTCTCTTTAATTTTCTAGTTTTATATAGATATTTTTGAGATCCTAACCCTACAATTACGCTAAACCTAACTACTACTTGACAATATAAAACATGTAAATGTACAGTAACCAGTATATTAGTATTATTTATTTTTATATTTTCTGTTTTAATTTTAATTTTAGTTTTAGTAATTTTGGTTTGTGCCTTTATTATTTTTATTTTTAAATTTTATTTTAACATTTTGGTTTGACTTGACTTTAATTTCAGTTTAGTTTTAGTAATTTTAGTAAATAAACATTTCACAGACAAGCTTTTTAAGTTTATGGTTTACAGTTTTTCAGGTCTTCATCTGGTTTTATTATTATATTTCATTTATGTTTCAATTAATGATAACAATTTTTAATACTTTTAGCTAACAATACCAACACTTACAGTGACAATTAATTTAGTTACAATATGCTGTTATATAGATATTTATTTAAATCAATTAGTTAACTCTAGTTAACATGAACTAAGAATTAACAATACTTCTACAGCATTTAATAATCTTAGTTAATATTAATTTCAACATTTACCAATGCATTATTAAAATCAAAAGTTTGATAATGCATTGTGAACTAACATGAACCAACAATTAACAACTATATTTTTTTATTAACTAACATTAACAAAGATGAATAAATACTGTAATGGATGTATTGCTCATTGTTTGTTCAACTACCTTACTAACTATTAATAAGCAGAACCAAAACCACATTAACTAATGCTAACAAATGACACATTACTGTAAAGTGTTACCAAATCAATATTATGATTATCTTTGCTTAAAGAGTTAAATCAGAAAATAAAGAGCTTTCTGTGAGCTGAGAAACATCTATCCCTGTAGCAGTGCATGTACGAGTGTTCTGTGTTGGAAAACAAGTTAACATTTTGTGCAAGTTGTGAATGTTATTCTCTGTTGTCTCTGCCTGGGAGCACATAAGGACAAAGCACAGTTTCATTCTGGCACCCTATTGGCTACTGGAATTATCAGAGAAATTTGCATATTTGTCAGCACGCAGCGTGTGCCCAAAGGCCTCAAAGCGCCATTGAAAATAGATGCTGTTGACTGGTTATCAGGGAATTGGCTGTGCATTTGAGCGTGAAGTCCAACCTTTTCTGGGAGAACCATGCAAGGAAGACACAGCTTTTGAGTTTACTGATAAGTGCTCTGTAATTGTTCCATTATGTCTTAATATTCAAAGCGTCTCTTATAGATGAAACGGAATGGGCTATTTGTTGTCCTATGTGTTTGGCGCAAAAAGAGAAATACACTGATGACACACTGCAGGGTTTTTCTAACACATTGGTATGGGCTCTTACAAACAACACTCCTGTCCCCTGCGATTACACTCACGGCCCGTTTGTCATGGTAACAGCAGCTCTCTGGCCTGCTCCGCTCTCCATTAACAGACTTTAATCTAGGAGTGATCAAGATCCATCCCGTCTTTCTAAATGACATATAAATTCTTCAGACAAACTGAAATAGCTTTGTGTGGCCAGGCTGTCAACACTGGTTTGGGCTGGAAGGTGGGAATTTTTGTGGTTACAGCCAAGGACTCCTCTGACGGCTTCATCGCAGTGTTGAGAAAACATTCTCTGTATGTCGGACCAGGAAGTGTGATCTTTTGGCTTTCTTTCATTTTCTTCATGAATCTGCTCACAATCATTCAGAAGATCAATTAAAAGATAAAGTGTGTTTGCTATAAACAACTGCTTTCCTTTAACTTACTCTTCAGAGCTGGCCGGAGTGGGATGACTTTTCCCTTCTATAAAGCTGCCTTATGAAAATGACGATATTTATAGCACTATTCATTGCTGAGCTAAGTTTCAACCATTATAGATTTTGAACTACATATATTTTGAAGTATCATGAAAAATATCATGACTTTTTCCATATTTAAGTGCTATAATTGGGTCCCCAGTGCATCTATCAACCCACGTGAAAAAGGACAATGCACTAAATTTGTTTTGGTAAGACTTTTTCTGCGAGCATGTGAAAAAACGAGTGTGTCAGATTTCACTCCCCCCGTTACGTGGCAAGGGGATCTTATTATAGTATTGTCGCTCCTTAATCTGCACGTTTCCACCCACGGCGTTGACATTTTTTCGCAAGCGACAAAGGTGTACTAGTTTTAACACCATGGTGAAAGTTTGAGCAAAGCATGCTAACTGTTCTGTTGTTAGCTGCACAGACGAGCACAGATTTAGAGTCCCAGCCTCAGAGAGGACAAGAGACCAGTGGATTTATTGCTTTATTTGCTGAATGTTATGCTGCTGCTACACAGATCTAATACAAACATGCAATTTCTTTCCCAGCTGTTTACCTTCACAGACATAACCAACTGTATTTTTAACTCGTGCGTTTTTAACATAAACTTGTGTGTATTTGACAGTTTAAGCGCAATAAGACATAAAAGAGAACTTAGTTTAGTACTCACATCTAGGGCTGTGACGGTCACACAATCTATAACAAGTATAAAATACAGTGTTTCTACAACAATTATTCTGCTGTGGCTGTGTTTAGTGTCCCCGCCAGCAACAGCAGCGAGCGCAAGTGCCTTCACAGCTGCTGGAAGAGATCCGCGTTCAAACGCACACAATAAGTCTAAAGCTTGCAAAACTTCGGGAAAAGTAATTACTATGAATGTGTCGGAGGGAAATAAGGACATACTTGAATGAATTATTAATAAACTAGTGTTTTCTGAGCCAGTGTCGCTAAGATGACGATCTCGACTCGCCATCTGCTCATTGGACGCGCCTTTAGAGAGAAATGCATCTCTACGGATTTTAAAATGAAAGAGTTTTTGTTTTCAATTTGATTTTTTTTAGTTTTAAAGTAGTATAGCAATAATTTAAAGCTTTCTATAGATATATTTATCTGAAAGGCAAGTATTCGCTGACTTTCGTTTCATTTTTGTGCAGCGTTCCTGTTCAACACTGAGACATCAGAAAGCGCATCTTGTTGTTTTCTTTATTTTTACAAAAGCACAACATTTTGTTAATATTGTGAGTGCATGCAAATAATATAACACTCTTTACAGTTCTGGATGATATATAACGCTTACGCTTTATGAGCAAAGATTACGGCGTATTTACATTTTTTTGCAAGTGATTGCACTGGCACCTCCATGTCCTGCAAAGCACATTTAGTTTCCCTCTCCAACAAACGATTGTATGCGCATAATAGCATGCATTTTTGTAAGTTAAGATTTTAAAATAACATTAAGATATGCTTGAAGATTTTATTTTAGACAAGTCATAATGATTTGAGAAGGCAAAACTGATCAAACATAGGCTGTGATCAACTCACTGCCTGCCTCTGGCTGCTTGGTTGTTACGTTACAATCTTAATTTCGTTAGGGCACAAATCTTAATTTAAGAAACAAAAATGTTCCAAACACATTTCTAAATTAACTTTATAAAGAAACGAAAAGAAATATAACCATGTTCCTATTAAAAACAAAACTGAGCTATTTAATGGATGCAACAGTGTAATGGGAAAGAGAGAGAAAAGACTCGGGCTCTAGTCAGACTCGGGCCGGTAATTTTGATGAGCCGTTGGACAAGGGTTGGGTTGTTACGAATTTATGCAACAAATGTTTGTTTAATATTTATTGTTTTTATTCTGGTTACTTTCTTATTTAAATGTATAATTTCTTTGATATTTACTTTTGTGTTTTGTAGGCTGAAATAAACACGAACGTTTGTTACGTTTCAAAATTATATATCAACACCATGCCACCGATGGTATTTGGACCATTACCACCGCGGTGGAAAAAAATCTGCCACCGTCACAGCCCTACTCACATGCCGTGTGACAGCCGCTTTCTGTTCAAGTGCTTTGGATGTGTGCCGTATATCAGACTTAACTGATGTGGTTTAACACACATGATTTCACTGCGACAGACATGATAATCAAAACCAAACAGATGTTTTTTGGTAGAGTATCTGAGATAGGAGCTGTAAAGCACAGCCCTATTCTGGAAAGAAAGGGGGCGGGGAGCAGCAGCTCATTTGCATTTAAAGAGACATGCATAAAAACATTGTGTTTCTGCGTCCATTTAAAATTGGCATTTCAAAATAATATAATACATGATCTGTGGGGTATTTTGAGCTGAAACTTTACTGACATATTCTGGGGACAGAATAAAAAAAAGGAGTGAATGGATTTTTGTTGTGTCCATACACTGTTAAGACACATAAGACTGTATATATAACTGAAGTATGTCTTCACAGCAAAGAACAAGTGAAATCACAAAAGTGCATTATGCATTGGTTTGTAAACGTAAATGTAAGAACAAGCAAACTGGTTCATGTAGGAAAAATTTGTATTTAAAAGAGCATTTAAAGAAGTTTCATCAAAAACTTTCTATGCAAATTAGGCTCATTATACATTGTGCCTTATTTACAAAAGTTGGTCTGGTGCAATTAATGTCAAACAATAACTCCCTGCACAGAATTTCATGTAAAAGATGTTTGTGTACACTTTCTATTGATCATGTTAGTTATCCGTTAAATGATGATTTGGTCCTGATCAAATGATGCAGAAAAATGTGCCAAGCACACCAAGCATATTCTTTTATAGTATTAGTATTTAGTATTTTAGTATTATTTATATTCTTTTATAATATGTATTAAAGTGCTCCTATTATGCCATTTTAAAGGTTGCTAATATTGTTTTAATAGACTCCCAAAACAGGTTTACATGTATGCAAGGTCAAAAAACACGAGAATCAGTCTGTCTAAACCCCTCCTTTCCGTGAGCCCTCACTGCTGTGATTGGTCAGATGGCGCAGTCCTTTATGATTGGTCTACCGCGTACGGCGTGTCTGGAAAACGAAACACCCATTGCCATAACTGATTGACAGCCCTGGATACTTGTCAGTACATAGAAAAGATGGCATCGATTTTACCATACCAATTCGAGCCAGAGTCTGACGATGAAACAGCTGAAGTGGCTGATCGACAAGTTAGCACAGTCTACCATGCAAGCGAACCGGGCACACCTCTATGCTGTAAACTTCAACACTGTATAATGCATTAAGGTGGTGTAATGACTGCGGCATGAGCATTCGGATCCATGTGCAAAGAACTTTATTTCAGTGGTCAACAGGCAGGGTCGAAATCACAGGCAGACAGGTACAATGGAGGCAAGGCAGAATCGTGGTCGAGATACAAGAGCAATTGGTCAAGGCAGGCAGAAAACAATCACAGAGTCGAGGAACAAAGAAATGCTTGGTAGATTGCCGGTGCAAGTCAATACTTCACGTCTGAACAGATGAAAATGAACCAGTTAAATAGTATGTGAGAGAGGGTGTGGTGATGGGCAGCAGCTGAAGGTGATAATTACAGAATGAGAACAGGTGTGGGTGTGCAGTGTATGATGGGAAATGAAGTCCATGATGAAATGAGTCCCAGGGAAGGTGAAGTGAAGCGAGTACACTCTAGAGGCGCTAGAGGGCACTCATGACATAGCCCCCCCTCTAGGCAGTGGCTTCCAGACGCTCAAACACTAGAAAGTCTAGGAGGGTGGTGGATCAGGGGCGGAACAATAACTAGAGCAGGGGACGGGATGGGGGGTAGAGTTCTTGACAATGTCACCTTCCAGATGGATCGAATGACTGAAACGCCCCCCAAAGCGCAACGGGAGACAAAAAAAAAACGCCTTCCAAGGCGGCTTAGGCGATGGAGTCGCCCTCCAGGGCAGGACAGGAAACAGAGTCACCCTCCAAGGTGGTTTAGGTGACAGGAACGCCCTCCAGAGTGGAACAGGTGGCAGAGACACCCTCCAGGGTGGCTTGGGTGATAGGGACACCCTCCAGGGTGGAGCAGACACTAGAGACGCCCTCCAAGGCGAAGCAGGCGACAGGATCGCCCTCCAGTGCGGCTTGGGTGACAGGGAAGTCAACCAGTGCGGAGCAGGACGGACTGAAACAAAGAGCTTAGAGAGGTTAGTTTTGGCCTCTATGGCCCAGACAGTACCTGCTCGGGGTTCCTTGATGGAACGGGGTGGAACAGGCGGGTTAGGAACTCCACGGGGAGAGGCCGGCTGTGGGTCAGCCGGTAGGGATTCCCTCCAGGGTAAGACTGGAGACGATGACACTCCCCAGGACGGAGCAAGTGGCAGCGGCCACCCCGGAGATGGTTCAGGTGAGGTAGGACGCTCTTGTCCCGAGGGCTCTGGTCGTGGCTTCGACACATAATTCTGGGGCGGCACTCCTGGCCATAACTCGGGAACAGGACTGGACCACGGCACTCCTGGCCGCAACTCGGGATCGGGACTGGACAACGGCTCTCCTGGCCGTGACTCGAAAACTGGACCGGACAACGGCTCTCCTAGCCATGATTCGGAGCTTGGACCGGACAACAGTTCTCCTGACCGAGATTCGGGGCTTTGACCCGACAATGGCTCTCCTGGCCGTAACTCGAAAACCTTTGTGTCTGGAACCAGGCAAGGTAAGGGTTCAATGACTTGAACTAACGGACCTAGAGGTCGTGCAGCCACCAGTGGAACCTCCAGAGAGTCTACGACCCAATTCGACATCTCTTGAGGTGGTGCAGCCACTGGCGGAACCTCCATGGTCAGGGTTGAAAGGACCGAGGGTATTCGTGCCTGATCGAGAGGTTGTGCAGCCACCAGCGGAACCTCTGGAGAATCTGCGGCCCTAACCCACATCTCCGGAGGTTGTGCAGCCACTGGTGGCACCACCAGAGAGACTTCAGCTTTAGCCGTTACCCCTGGTGGTTGTGTAACCACCAGCGGGACCTCCTGAGGTTCAACGGCCTTCTGGTGCACTGGTTCAAGGATGACAGACATCTTGAGTGCTGACTTTGACTGAGGTATGGTGGCCATCTTGTGAGCTGACTCGGGCTGAGATATGGCGACCATCCTGTGAGCTGACTCAGGCTGAGGTATGGCGACCATCTTGTGAGCTGACTCGGGCTGACATATGGCGACCATCCTGTGAGCTGACTCGAGCTGAGGGAAGGCGGCCATCTGGTGAGCTAACGTGGGCTGAGGTATGGCGGCCATCTTGTCTGCCGACTCTAGTTGAAGTCTGACGACCATCTCGTGCAACTGCTCAAGTGTGGCAGCCATCTTGTGCAGTGGCTCAGGTGTGGCAGCCATCTTGTGCAGTGGTTCAGGTGTGGCAGCCATCTTATGCAGTGGCTCAAGTGTGGCAGCCATATTATGCAGTGGTGGTGGTTGTGGTTCTGGTTGAGGTTCTGGGGTAATAATCTTTGGGTGGTGGTCTCTCTGCCCATCGTTCCCATAGGGGATCTCCTCCTCCACTTCTCCTACAGTGAATGTGGATCCACAGTGCAAGAGAACAAAGTCAATCAATTCGGCCAGAGACCACTCTGGATCGTCCCAGGGCAGGTTGAGACTGATCTCAGAATCTAAACCACTCAGAAAACAATCCTTGAGTAGATCATTATCCCCTAGAACCATATGGCTGTAGCCCAGAAACTCCTCCACGTAGCTGTCGATGTCTCTTCCTCGTTGGAAGATGGCACAGAGTCTAGACAATGGATCCTGGTAGTCACCATGCCGTGGAAACTTGAATAGTTCTGCTGGATCCTGGGTGGTGAAGTATTCTGTAATGACTGCGGCATGAGCATTCGGATCCATGTGCAAAGAACTTTATTTCAGTGGTCAACAGGCAGGGTCGAAATCACAGGCAGACAGGTACAATGGAGGCAAGGCAGAATCGTGGTCGAGATACAAGAGCAATTGGTCAAGGCAGGCAGAAAACAATCACAGAGTCGAGGAACAAAGAAATGCTTGGTAGATTGCCGGTGCAAGTCAATACTTCACGTCTGAACAGATGAAAATGAACCAGTTAAATAGTATGTGAGAGAGGGTGTGGTGATGGGCAGCAGCTGAAGGTGATAATTACAGAATGAGAACAGGTGTGGGTGTGCAGTGTATGATGGGAAATGAAGTCCATGATGAAATGAGTCCCAGGGAAGGTGAAGTGAAGCGAGTACACTCTAGAGGCGCTAGAGGGCACTCATGACAGGTGGCTTTCACACCGAATGCGGAAAGCGTTCATTTGAACAACTCATTTGAACTTTGTCCACATGCACTTAATTGTCAAGGCAACATTTATAATGTTTGAGTTCAAAGTTTTTCATCAAATATTTATATTTTATTTTATTTCAGGTTTATTTTTAAAGGGATAGTTCACCCAAAAATGAAAATTCTGTCATTAATTACTCACCCTCATGTTGTTCCAAACGCGTAAGACCTTTGTTCATCTTCAGAATAAAAATTAAGATATTTTTGATGAAAACCAAGAACTTTCTGACCCTGAATAGACAGCAATGCAGCTACCACGCGAAAGGTAGTAAGGACATTGTTAAAATAGTCCATGTGACATCAGTGCTTCAACCAATATTATGAAGTTACCAGAATACTTTTTACATGCAAAGAAAACAAAAATAGCTTTATTGAACAATTTCTTCTCTTCCGTGTCAGTCTTCAACGCACATTCTTTTTTCTGATCTGCATACTTAAGTTATGCTAAAAAGCTAAAACAGCACAGCACATTGAAATATTCAGCACTATTAGTCAATTCCCCTCAGACCTTCGTCTGCAGGTGTGCAGCCCAGTAGAAAATACCCCGAAATTCTTAAATCCTTCACCCTTCAACCCAGTTCACAGTGTGGATACTTTTCATTATCCATTGGATGCATCTGTCATCCTGTGAAGGCCAGGCTAAAGCTAATAAGGCTTTATTCTTGAAAATCTTTCACTGAAAAAAAAAAAAAAAGATGTGGGATTTAATGTATGCAAGTCAGGTGCACTCTATGTCAGAAAAATGATGCTTTTTTAATAAAGCCCTACAGACGGTTCTCGGAATTTTGGAATCTGTTTACATTCATCTATATAAACTCCAAAATAATTTTAAATTTACAAGTGAATGATTTGTATTCAGGTGTGGTGTGTAAAAACAACAGTTTGAAATGTAAATGTGCCATTTGAGAAAGTCGGAGATTTATGAAACACTGCTGTTGTGATTAGGGAAACAAATCATCCTCATTGTGCATTTATTTAAAGTGACATATAGATGCTCATCTATGCTAACATGACACTGTCATTAAGCATGTTTTTCTTTCTTCCTTTCTTTCTCTTTTGGGTGTGCAAGACTTAACTGGTGGGCTGGAGAGCTTGCGGCAAGCCTGTCAAGTGACTAATGACTACTGAACAGGAAAAGAGGAGCAAAAACAGCTATTCTCACAATTAATGAAAGGCACAGAGGCATAAGCATTTACAACTAACAGCTATTTTGACCCCAGTGCCTAACCACAACCTGCACGTAATTTGTTCAATTATCTCAAATGTCTAGCAAACATGGCACAACTAACCCAGAGGTCCTTTCATATTTACAGGCGGATGATATAAAGTGGCACAACGTCTTTTTTAGTTTTGTTTGTGCCTATGTGTGTGCGCTGCACACGCTGTGTTCTGAAAAATCTGCAATGCCATGCAGGAAAAACATTTGCTTTTAGCTGAATAATTTATTGAACATGTACATAACACTAAAACAAGGATACACATACACAGAAAAGAGTCTTAAAGGGATAGTTCTCTTGACATTGAAAATTATGTTATTATTTACATTTACACAGTCATTTTGGTATAATTTCTGATTTTAACATACCATGAAAGTCGTTGGGGTCCAAGAGAACGCAATGACTTTCATTGTATGAAATATTTCAATATGAATTTGTGAAGACAGAGGAGCCTATGAAAATATGAATATTGACCAAGCTGTTGTTCCATAACTGTGAAACTAAACCTGCAAAAGTCTAAAAAGAGAAAGCAAGCACATTTTCCCAAACCAAACACATATTACTGCTTGAGACGTAATAAAATGTGGAGACAAAAAATATTTTTATTTAATTCTCTTCTTATGTTTGCAGAACATCCGAAGAGCTCATGTTTTATTCATTGTAGCTGGGACGCTGTGCACAAAACCCTGACATAAGAAAACCCCGGACACGAGCAAACCTGCTGGGCCATGGCCGGACGTTCAGACAACTCAGTGGAGCAAAGAAACCGTTTGCCTGGCTCAAGGACCAAACAATGAACAATTAAAGTGAAATGATTGTGATTCTGTAGCACACATGGAACAGCAATCCAGAAATGATCCAATGAGGCAGGGTGGCTTGACTTTTCTGGGCTACACATAAAATAGAACAAAGTTATTTTAGACAATCAAGCTTGCTTATTTAACCATAATGCTTTAAAATGCATGCAAAAGTGGCTGGAATGGAAATGCAAATGACAAAAATTATACATACTTTTCAAACATAAAAAACACAAAAAAACATTCAGTACAGACTGCTCAGGTAAATAGCAGGCTTGATTTGCTTCAAAGGATCGACTATCGCTTGTTTTGAGTAAATCTCGAATACTGTTTCTCTGAGCACTGGTCATTGTGGTCTTAGTGTATTAACAGTAAATATGATCTAAAGGCACACCTTAAGAAAAAATGTGCTGTTTACTTGTGCCTAAAATGTGTAATTGCAGAAAAAAAAAATATACGTTTGTATTGAACGTTTATGGAGCAACAGTTTTTCTGTGACAATGAATCATAGTCATTTAATTTAATTTAAAATCTTATAAATGTGACCCTGGACCACAAAACATGTCATAGGGATAAAAAAAGCTGAATAAATAAGCTTTCCATTGATGTATGGTTTGTTAGGATAGGACAATATTTGGTCGAGATACAACTATTTGAAAATCTGGAATCTGAAGGTGTAAAAAATATATATAATATTGAATAATATATAAATAATCAACTCAAATATCTAAGTTGTCACTTAGTACAACTTAACATTTCAAACTGAATAAACTTTTTTTTTGAGCTGACTGAACTTAAAATTTTAAGGCAGCCTAACCCTATTTTTTTTTTTAAATACAGAAACAAAATCATTTAAAAAAGTAAAGATTCTGAAAGCATTGAAGGAGATCCCATAATAATTGATATAGATGTAACAACAAATGATGTTTTATTATATGATATGATTAATATCATATTTTTAAACATGATGGTTTAATTCTAAACATGGTGATTATCTCTAAGATGGACACCCGACATAATATATGATATTTACCATGTCATGTCAACAAATGGAAAAGTCAACCATTTATTAATTATCATGTTAATTATTGTGCCTTTTAGCCCCAACAGCTGGGGCGCTTTTTTACCCCAAATACCAAACTTTTACATATTCTTTCATTATTTAAAAACTGTTGCTTTAATTATCTTAAAACTGAAAATCATTAAGAAGACATTTGTCTCAAAATATACACATTCATTTTAGCGATTCTCATTTGCTACTTAAATCTACAACATTTTAAAAAAACATCAAATATTAGATCAAGTAAGCACAGAATCAACTTTGCAGCTCGCGATCGCGTCAAGGATCATACAAATTTGCACATGCATCTTGAAAAGCAAATGTATTAGAAAGTGTTACACCACATTTTTGTGCCATCTAGTGGTTTAGAGGAAAATAATATCAAGGGCGCCATTTACCACAGGGCGCCTTTAGCCTGTTGTACCTTATATGCTAAATTTGGCCTACCTAATGGATAGTTGACCCAAAAATGAAATGCTGAGTGATTTATGATGTTTTTACTGGAGAATTATTTTCATGGCCATTAAAGAGAGCAATGTAAAGATTTTTAAAAATGTATTTGTGTTTTAGAAATAGTATAGGGATATGGAACGAGATTATTATATGATTTACATTTCTGGGTGAACTTTTAAGACCTTTGTTTATGTTCAGAACACAAATTAAGATATTTCTGATGAAATCCATGAGCTTTCTGACCCTGCATAGACAGCAATGCAACTGACATGTTCAAGATCCAGAAAGGTAGTAAGGATATCATTAAAATAGTCCATGTGACATCAGTGGTTCATCTTTAATTTTATAAAATTACGAGAATACTTTTTGTACGCAAAGTATGCCAAACAATTCTCATCTTCTCTGTCAGTTTTTGATGTGCATAAAATAAAAAATATATAATATAAATGATAATATATATATATAAGACACACCACCTGTTGAAATCCAGCTTGTGTCACAGCATGTGCTTCTAATGCTCTTGATTCTTTCAGAAGGCTTGTGAGTCAGAGTTAGGACTGGCCCTCATTGTTTGTCAAGCAGAGATGCCCTTTCTATTCATTGTCCTCTCCTCCCTCTCTATTCTTCTGCCCCAGAGGATTCTGCCATCATCAACAAGTGCCAAACAATTATGCAGATCACCCCCGCTACCTGCAGGCCTTGAGCTGCTCTGTGAATCAGACCTGAGAGTACATGCAGAGGAGGTATCTCATTTCTCCTGCAATACACTTGCTTAGTGAGACATGAAAACAGAGCACAGGACTGACTCATCTGGACCGAGGCAGAAGCTGGTCTGCCAACCAGGTACATATCTGCAATAGACAACAGACACACATTTTTATGAGACTTAGGTGCAATCACATTTTGTTTCTACATAGAAATGCTTCAGCCACAATGGCCCAGATGACTGATTTTGAAATGATTTAGTCATTTCTTAGGATAAAATACTGTTTATAGATATTTACTAAAGCCTCGGCCATCGTCTGCCATAACACCTAAAATTTATGTTAAAAAAAAAACAAAAAAACCCAAAACAAAACAGGATTCATTATGGGATAATGGTGTAAATATTTGTTTCATTTACATTTAGTCATTTAGCAGACAGAGAAAGGAGAAAAGTCACCATTATGGTGATTAGTGTTCCCTTTTGGTCGAGAGCTTGGCCCTTACTTTTAATTAGTTTTCTTTTAGTTCAGGAGCATTTGATTCAGATCTTGTGTTTTCTTCCTAGGTTTAGTTTCTTAGAATGCAATCTGGCCCAGCAGACTAAAGAAACAACCAATATCCCTGCTGGTCTCTTTCAGTGAGATAAGTTGATAAGTGATGGATATGTTGATATCTATAAGCCAACCTTAATGGATCTTTACAGATACAATCTGTGAGTCAGCATGTCACTGTAATTCATAATCTAAACACACCATCTTATTCTAAAAACAAGCTTTTTAATGACTCTTCTGTGAAACAGATGCATGGCAATATTGTTTTTTTCAGACTTGATTCCCCCTCAAAACAATAAACAGAAATTATTGTGAAAGAAAGGAAACCATAATAGCTATTTACACTACCGTTCAACTATTTTATGTTTTTCATATTTGGAAGATTTTTAAATGTTTAAATTAGAATAAATTAAAATATTGGTTAAAAACTTGGCATTACTGAAATAAATAGCTTAAATACTTAACTGAAAAAAATCCCATAAAGTTAAATAGATTAATGAATATAAAAATAAATCAGAATAAATAAATAAAGCTTAATAGATAGACGTTGTAGTATACGATTTTGAAATGTTTTAATTAAAATAAAAAATAAAATAAATAAAATAAAATATTGTTTAAAAACTTAGCCATAACTGAAATAAATAACTTAACTTAACTTAAATAAAAAAAATGAAAGCTAAATGGAAGAATGAATGTAAAAAATAAATCAAAATAAATAAAAAAGCCTAACAGAAATAATGCAAAACCAAAAACTAATGGGTAAAACAAAACAAAACAAAACAAAACAAAACAAAACAAAACAAAACAAAACAAAACAAAACAAAAAACACATGACTTTTTAAAATGTAAAAACTTAGTCTAAAACCACAATATATACACTACTGTTCAAATATCTGAAGTTGGTACAAGATTTTTAAAATAAAATAAAATAAAATAAAATAAAATAAAATAAAATAAAATAAAATAAAAATAAAATAAAATAAAATAAAATAAAATAAAATAAAATAATAAAATAAAATATTGGTTAAAAACTTAGCTAAAATAAAATAATAACTAAAATAAATAACTTAACTTAAAAAAAAAAAATAATAATAAAAAAATAAAGTTAAATGGAAGAATGAGTGTAAAAATAAATCAAAATAAATAAAAAAGCCTAACAGAAATAATACAAAACCAAAAACTAAAGGGTAAAAGAAAAGAAAAGAAAAGAAAAGAAAAGAAAACAAAATAAAACAAAAAACACATGACTTTTTAAAATGTAAACACTTAGTCTAAAACCACAATATCTACACTACTGTTCAAATATCTGAAGTTGGTAAAAGATTTTTAAAATAAAATAAAATAAAATAAAAAATAAAATAAAATAAAATAAAATATTGGTAAAACACACACACACACACACACACATATATATATATAAACTAACAAAATAAAACAAACTTATTATTACTTAAAAACTTACTAAATCTAAGACCACAATCTATATTACTACTTAAATATTTGAAGTTGGTATAAGATTTTTAAATGTTTCTGAAAAAATTCTCTTATGCTCAACTGTAACGTGAACGCTGAGGCGGTGTAGAATCCAATTGCAGAAGTTTATTATAAACAACAGCAAACATACACGATGAAACAAAGGGTCAAAACAAAGGCAGTTACAACACATAAACGTAATCCAGGCAGCAGAGAGATAAAAAGTGGGTCAAATACTAAATCAGTCCAGAAACAGCAAACAATCAATAGGGTAATCCGTAAACTCAGTAGTCCATAAACAAAGCAAGGTAGCAACAGGTAATCCAACAGAGAAATATTGTAAGGCAGGTGAACTGGCAATACTTCGCAAAGAAGTGAGCACATGGTGAGTTTAAAAGTGACAAACAGGAAGTAACAATAGAAGCAGCAGAGGGAGCATGCAAGCAGTACTGGGGTGAGGGCTCCCTCTGCTGGCTTGGCGTTACATCAACAAGGCTGTTTATTTGAAATAAATACAAAAACTTAGTAAAAACATTGATATTGTGAATAATATTGTGAAACATTACAAATATAAAATAACTGTTTTCTATTTGAATATATTTTAAAATGTAATTTATTACCTTTGATGGCAAATCTGAATCCTCAGCAGCCCTTTTTCCAGACTTCTGTGTCACACATTCAGAATAATTTCTTATTATTTCAGGATTATTTAATAAAATAAATTAAATACATAAAAGACATAGCAAATGCAAATGCAAAAAAAAAAAAAAAAAAAAAAAAAAAACAGCAAGTAGGTGAAAAAAAGCATGCCCCAATGCATGCTGGGAGCCATATAGAGGATAAAAGATTTTTCGGCTTTTTCATACTTGACTCTGGCACACTTTTGTAAGCAGTAATAGGTGTGCATCATTGGCAAAAATGATACAATATAATATGTGTGCAACCAGCCAAGTATGGTTATCAGAACATTCGCGTAGATGATTTAGAGTTCCTCATGGCTGCTCAGGCTGGTAGGAGAGCATTAGCTTTTCATTTCTACCACAAGATAGACTGTACTGTACTATTATAAGCGTCTTGCGTGTTTGAAAATGACTAAAAGCAGTAATGGGATCTCTTTTACTGTGCATCTAATCTCTTGTTTCTTCCTGTGCCAAAATGTCATGTGGAAGAAGTGGTTCTCCAGACCCCAGAGCTGTAATATTGCATTTACGTCACCACCAGTCTCTTTCATTCACAGTTCAACTGCATAAAGCATATACTTTCAGCAGAAGCTTTTATCCAAAGCAACCTAAAGGGTATCCAGTGCATCCTATTTGTCCACGTGTTTTCAGGGAATGGAACTCATGGTCTTGAGCTTGCAAGATTCAGCTACATTATAATGGACCATATGAAGAGGACACACTTTTCTTAATAGAGAAATAACATGAGTATTTTTTGATCTCACTGTGGCTTTTTATGTCGACTGAGCCATTTCATTGTTCTGCAAGCACGCTTCTCTTCTATTTTAGGCTCTACAATTATATCTGCTTGCATTAGAGGTGGCCCTGTTGACTCTGACAGCGTGTCAGAGACGGTGGAAAGGGTTTGGAAGCCGGGCTGACACGGGGAGAATGTCATCTAGCATCCAGGCATATGCGACACCATTCTGTCACACAGCTACTGCATCTGGTCTGCATGTTTTTCTTCAGAATTGCTCACTCTCAAACACACATAAACAAAAACACAGTCATACGGACTGTTCACACAAAATGCATTTTTGCATTCCACTTTGCTGCTTTTCTGTTGTTTTTCTATGTAAATGTGCTAGATGGTTGGGTTAAACGAGTGTCTAAATGAGTCTCTTGACCTTGCGCTCTTTAATTCCACTGTCATGCGTCTCACGTTTTAATGAAACGAAAACGTGTTCTGTGTGAACGGCCCTTATGCTGTACTGATCTACTGTCATATGAGCACACATAACGTATGTCTTTGGCTGTTCATTTACACAACAACAGTATTTTGGGGTCCTGAAAATGTAAACTTAAAAAAAAAAAAAAAAAAGATTGTTAAATATTGTGAAAATGATAACGCTATTGTCTCCATGTAAACTGCGAAAATGCAAAAACGGTGACGTCATGCTTATGTGTATTTTGTGTACAGTCTATAAGCATGCGTGAATACTTGAAGAATGTGTATCTTGGTGGGTACGTAGTGTTTTTTTAAAATAAAGTGACATTGCCAACTAATTCCCTAGCATGCATAATAGTGTTTTTAGTTGTTTTCATGGATCTGTGTGAATGGGAATTGTTTTGACAAGTTGTTGTGTCTACACGAAAATTTTTGAGAATACAAGGAAAAATTTTTCTGTGTTTAGTACATTCACGTAAACGTACCCTTAGTTTTTATGTTTCCTGTTTTTAGTTCCAGTCTATCGAGTCATGTAAAGGTAGGCACCTGTTGTTATCATTGGCAGTGTTATTATTTATCTTCTTCTGCTCTGGAAGTCTGTGGCAGAACCACTTGCAGGAAAGTTACAAAATTTTACATACAAAACTGTCACCATAGCAAATTTGAAATCTCTAACTTAAACCCTCCAGCTCCACCAACTGTCCAAAGTTTCACTTATGTTTGTGCAAATAATTTTTTAACCATAAGGGCTTGAAACTTTTTTTGTCTGATTCCTTAGCTCAAGACAATTTGATTGCAATGTAATTTTTCCATCATTACATTTTTTTCCCCACCATTTAAAAATTTCTGTAAAACCTACTCCTCTCAGATCATCTTTAGACAATGCTGAGAAAAAGTCAATTTGTCAAACCGTTCTCCAAGTAATAACAAATTTGACAAAGTGCCTGCCAAAATGAACATGAGGCTATATCCCTGCAACACTGCAATAAATATTTGAACCAAATTTGATGTGAAGTTTAGAAAACTTTTGTTATGGAATTTCCAAAAATTCTAATTAATTTTTATTTTGATTTTGAGATTTCACATTAGCCTATTATAATGAAAATGGATTTCAGGTTGATAGATTAAACTAGGGGTGCCCAACCCTGTTCCTGCAGAGTTTAGTTTCCAACCCTAATCAAACACACCTGTCTGTAATTATCAAGTGCTCCTTGAGATCCTAATTACCTGGTTCAGGTGTGTCTGGTCAGGGTTGGAGATGAACTCTGCAGGAAAGTCGATCTCCAGGACCAGGGTTGAGCACCCCTGGATTAAACCATTTTTACATACCACATCAATGAATTTGATGGCATGATGCCAGTAGGATTCAGAGGTTGTATCTCTGTATTTCTCTGCCACTTTGACACCAAACTTTGCATGTGTCATTATCACATTACTCTGACCACAACAATTTGGTCACATTGACACCTATTGGTTGAGAGTGAAAAATCTTTCAATTTTACTTTTAATTTTACTTTCAATATTACTAGTGATTGTATTTATGGTTTTTCAACCATTTTGCCTAAAATCACAAATATGTCTTTAATTGCTCATTGATGCAGTTAGTCACAGGCTGCGTTTACACTGCAAGTTTTAATGCACACCCTGGTGAAAAAAACAGCATATGTTGGTGGGTATGTTTTGATGCTGGGATGCTGGTTAGGTATGTTTTGATGCTGGTTTAAGATGGTCCTTTGCTGGTTTATGCTGGTCCTTGACCAGCAACATGACCATCATAAACCAGCAAAGGACCATCATAAACCAGCAAAGGCAGATCTGATCTTTTCATTTTTTGGCCCGCCTGTTTACATTCACTTTAGACACGCCTAATATCCGATATCTGTGTTTACATTAATCTCCCGCATAAAATCAATCCACTGGCTTTCACGAACCTGAGCGCAACGACTGAACCTTGAATTCTGGATGGACTTTTGCGTATTTATCTTTTCCAAAGTCTGCAAAAGTATACCCAACAGCTAATAATTAAACAAAGAAAGCGAAAGCGGCTTTTTAATGCTGCCATCACAAGGACGGCGTTAATGCTTTCTACATCAGTGTCACGACTGATGTAGAAAGACCAAGGAGGCAGGAGTGGTGGAACCAAGTCAACTCCTTTGACGAGAAGGAAAGGGTACAAAATTTTTGCGTAAACAAGACTAGCTTTGAGTTTCTATGCGAGCGCTTTCACTTTCTTTGTTTAATTATAAACATAATAGACACCATCACAAAATTTGTAATAGAGACTGTAATGGACCCTGTGGGTTTCTACTGGTAATTAGTCACTTTCTATTGGTGGCTTGTTAAATCCATTAATTCTAATGGATATGTCCCAAAACACACTACAGAAAACCATTTTGTAATGGTTTTAATGGTTAAACATTGATGGTTTGTAATGATATTTGTAGCACAGGGATGTCAAACTCAGTTCCTGGAGGGCCACAGCCCTGCAGAGTTTAGCTTCCAACCCTAATTAAACACACCTGATTCAGCTAATCAAGTTTTCAGGCTTATTTGAAAACTACATGGTTTGTGTGTTAGAGCAGGGTTGGAAATAACTCTGCAGAGCTGCGGCACTCCAGGAACTGAGATTGACACCCCTGTTGTAGTGGAAACCATTAGAGTTTCTATTGTTTTTTCAGCAGGGATGTGATTAACCCATAGTAGAAGATTTTAAGGTCGATTTTAATGCTGCATTCACGCCATGTTGTAATTCCGAGATGACAACACGTGAAATTCTAAATTATGTGTTTCTATGGCAACACTATCAACGCCAAAGCCCTCAGATGCTCCTGAACTCATAATTACAACTAAACTCGAAATGTTCTGAGAGTTACAACTTGGACCAGTGACAAATGTACCACGTGACCGCCGCCAGGTTCATTTCATCCAGTCCACAACCCAGTCTCACGGCAGTTCGTGACACAGTCACAAAACATTTTCAATCTAATTTAATAGGGAGTAACTTTAGTGCCTGCACCATGTTTTTCTTTATGCCACTGCAACACGTTTGGTGATTTCTGTTTAATCAGCCACCATATATTATTTACATTTATTTTTATTTTTTTACTTACAAAATGTACATATGTTTGAGCACTTAAACCAACCCCACCCCTAAACCTACCCATTTGTATTTTAATGTTATATAAAGTACAAGATATAACAGGCATATATGACAATAAATGCTGTTTATTTAAAAAGTAAAACAAAAAATATGAAGTGTTCTGAGATCAAACGATTGATTTGTGCAAAGAACGCATGCAAAAACGATCATCTGCATCCGCAATCTGCCGTAAAACTGTCTGTTTACTGTGCACATTCAAAATTGGCGCCCGAGGAAGCAAGCGTTATGTCAGCTTTGATTGTTCTCCATGTGCTTTTGTTCTTTAGTCACATTTGGGTCTCTGTGAGATCTGGTGTCACTGTGAAATCATTCCTGTAATCAACAAGTGTATGGTTGAATTGTCTAGTGTATGTGTTCAGAGGATTATAAGGCTAAAAATTGGTTAAAGGGTTCATCGGATGCAAACTTCACTTTTTCATGTTGTTTGAACATTAATGTGTGTTGGCAGTGTATGTACAAATCTACCCTATAATAATAAAAATCCATGCAGTGTTTTTTTATTAATCTGTAAAAATAATATCCCCTTTTTCAAATCGAGCCGTTCTCAGATGCCGCTCCCACGATAGTTGATTGACATGAGCTCTTACCTCAGAGCAGCTGTCACAGTCCAGTAACATTCCTCGTTTCGATGCCGAAGCAGGGATGTAAGTTAGACAAGAATATCTCAGACTGAGCGATTGAGGTGTTGTGTTGCTGGATGTAATAATGAATGTAGTGGTCATCATTTACTCCCGACATCTGAGCCGCTAAAGATGCAGTGGATTACATTTGGTTGTGAATGGAATGCACCTCCCGATCTACATATATCCATCTATGTTCGCGCAAATCATTCGTAATCCAGCTTCACTTACAGCAGAAGTGTGTATAAGCATTTTTTATGAATCTTTGCAATCGCCTTTCCTTATAACGTGGTAGTTAGGAAGTTTAGCGGCTAAATGCGGCTAAAGTAAACAAGATTGTCATTCCACAGAGAGAAGAGAGGGGCGG
The DNA here is from genome assembly GCF_022985175.1 of Labeo rohita. Classification (NCBI taxonomy): domain Eukaryota; kingdom Metazoa; phylum Chordata; class Actinopteri; order Cypriniformes; family Cyprinidae; genus Labeo; species Labeo rohita. Next base: position 16,851,856 of record NC_066887.1, on the reverse strand, counting down.
GGCGAGCAGAGCCCATTTGCATTTAAAGGAACAACCCCTTAGAATGAGGGGTTGTCATTTTGACAAGGTAAAAAGGGTGTTGTTTTACAAAACCATTGAGAATTTTTAATCAAAGTATATTAGAGACTTTTCATTAAGAAACTAAAGAATCATATCAACTTGTGGAAAATGGGCATCCGATGACCCCTTTAAAACTGTCTTCAGTTGTCGTAGTCTCCCATAGTTTTAAAATCGGTTAAGATTTGAAAATCGTCTAGTGTGTGGCCTAAGCCCTCATGTTTGCTGTTACTTTGTTGTGTATGGAAGTGTGTTTAGCTGTTTCATGTTTCAAGTGATTGTTTATTGGCTAGAAGACAGTGAACCAATGAAAGCATGACACAAGAAACAAGAGGAAACAGTTGGTCACATGACATGGAACAGGAAACATAATAGACTTGAACTGACTTGAAATGGACAAAAACAGACAGATCTGACAGTACCTAAACTTTTATCCACCTTATTTTCAGCATAAAACCAGGCGTAAATTAAATGTGCAAGGCTTCTGGTATGGTATCATTCTCTTACAGTTATTTTACTTGTACCAAATTGTCTTCCAAAGGCACAGATTTCTCATGAAAATACTAAATTAACCATGCCCTAACTTATGTTTTAGCATTGTTGCGTAGCATTTTAAAAAGACTATGGCGTTTAGTATTGGTCTTATTTTCTGGAACTGGATGATAGAATTTTTTGAACTTGTCCCTTTTTTGCATTACCTTTCCGAAAGAGTCAACTTAATTTGACCTGGAAAGCTTTTAGTTAATAAGTCGCTGTAAATGAATTCCTCTGAGGCACAGGAACAGGTTTATGCTCAGGGAATATCACACCACCTTTCTTTGCTTAATACATTCCTACAAACGGGCAGAAAGCCTGGCTGCTACCTACATAATGACGCCTTCCAGTCATGTCTCTGTGTTCAGCACGCGCTGGCAATCTGTGGCAGAGGGGAAAAAAGGAGAGAGAAAAATCTCAATTAACCTGTGTTATGTCCTCCATATTACACTTGAGGCTTGAGGAACCCATCTAAAAGAAAAGTTAAAACACCAGGACCGGGGTAATAGACTTCCCCAGTTTCAGTTGCCCACAGTCAAAGATTGCATTTCAACATTTTGGGCACGTAACCTAACCTATTAAAAAATGGTATAAAACAGGTATGTTTTAGCCAACCCTTTTCAAATTTTCATCTAAACTCTTCAAGCGGAAACAGTAATATACTGTAGATTGTTACATGAAATGACTAAATGAGCACCATACACTCTGGTTTATCTGTGCATGTGGATATTGTATGAGAAGGAAGCCTTTCAAAAGCCTTTTAAAAGTTTTTTTTTATGCTATTCCCAACATTTTAGAGCTGTGAATTTCATATGTAACAGCTTGGTTTATTTATGTTCATTTGCATGCCGTGATGGAATGCGGATATTTGACTTTATTTGTTTATATTTGCAATAACGTTGTATTTATTTCAAAAAAGCTTACACTGTTTGCTGCTAGCGCTTTGATGTACAATCATTAATATTTCAACATCACCTGTATGAATCATAAGATTCTCAGAAACTCTGTAACAGTCAATTTTTTTAACGCACATCTCATATTAAATAGTTTTCAACACTGATTTAAGAAATGACGCAGCTTCCAAACATAGCCAGCCCACATTCTCAAAGAACATGCTACTGAGAGAGGAAAAAAAGTTGTGATATGACTGTCCATATGTTAATGTCTGTGTTATCAGTAATGGTATACTATGTCAAAGGCCTATTAAATAGATTAAATTACTTTATCTCTTTTGTTTCTCTCACTTGACAGAAGGTTTGGAAGCAGGAAAATTTATTTGCAGTGTTAAAACACGGGTAGCAGAGTGATCAAAGATCACTATCACAAATGATGCCTCTCCATCTGTCTCTCACCTGCTGTCTAAATCTTCATAGTCATGCCGCATCTTTCTCTGCTTTGATTGCTGATATGTTTGGCCTGCTTCTTGCCAACTGCTCATGATGCAACAGTGCAAGTATGTTGCAAACGTTGTTGAGAAAGGCAAACACAAAAGCCGAACAACAAGGGCGTAAATTTCGTCTAACAGTAGAGGGGGGACAATAAACATAAAATTTCTCAAGAGCAATTTTTGAAGGGGACATAAAGAATACAGCCAAAATTGTACTTGTAAGGATATATATGTGTACACAGTATGTGTACATAGCATGGAGAGCATGTTTAAATATGAGTTCGGTTCATAGGTTCACTATGCGGTCATATTAAAATTATTTAATTTTTTCACGTCCTCGTCTGGGACTGAGGACATCTTTTTGTTCAACCACAGCAAGCCCACTCTTACAGAAGAAGTCCGCTTCCAAAACAAAGATTCACGGATAATGTACCCACCCCCTTGTCATCCAAAATGTTCATGTCTTTCCTTCTTCAGTCAAAACAAAAAGAAAAAATTCACATTTTTGATAATGTACTCATGGAAGAAGGGTTTTTTGTTTTTTGTAGAAACTGTGATATACTACTATTCAAAAGCTATTTTAAATAAATGCTGTTTATCAAACTTTATAATAAATAAAAAATTATTCATACAAACATATCACAATAAAAATTATATGAATTATGCATTATCCATCAATAGTAAAGACATTGGAACAGGTGCGATAAATACCAACTGAATTTACCCCCTTTCAAGCCAAGTGTCAGAAATGGATTCCCTTGGAAAACTGTTTGCACAGGCTATTAATTCTGCCTAATGATAACAAATGAGTCACAATTATATACCTGTGCAAAACTTGGCAGTATAAACTCAAGCTGTATTTTTTGTAGTTTCTGTTCAACATTTTGGTTCTGCATCAGAATTACAAAGGGATACAATTACAGAAGTTTGCATCACACCTGTGTGTTTTTCAAGATTGGGTAGATTTGTTTGCTTGGACATGCATCAAAGGTTTTTCAGCAACCTTACTGAATACGAGAAAATCCCAATTGATTGTTTTTTAATGGCTTTCATTTGCCTTTGAATTATTAATAAAACAACCACAAATAACTTATGCTTGGAAAATAATGATTTCACCATGCTTTGACTGCTTAATTACGGTGAGTCAGTTTTACTTAATCTTGGAGTTCCTACATTTTAATCTTAATATAATTGTTCACACACTTACAAAAAGCATCTTTGAATAGACTTGTGATTGCGCTGATAATGAGAAAATATTAGATTCCAATCACAGTGAATGCGCCTCACAGACGAAATGAGTTAACAAAGCCTCTATAATCACTGTCAGGATGTTCTGACCTTTCTAAGCAAGTTCTTTAATTAACCTTTTGGACCATTTGGACTGTTTAATTACCTATTGGCATCCGTTCATAATATGACCGGCAAAGCATTGATTGTCCTTGTAATTAGTCACAGTTAAATGAATGTATTCATTAGGATATTTACTGTAAAAACTGTTTGTTGCTTTCTCTCTTCACGTCCATCTTTTTTGACTGACTCCTGGGCATCATCAGAAATGACCTGCGCCCCTCATAATGGAGTTTCTCCCATCCATCAAGCTATATGGGGTTATTTTCATTTCCCTCTTTTCAAGAGCAGCTGTGGCTGTGGAAAGTAAATCAACCTCTGCCTCGTCCATGGCCTTCCTCTCCCACCTGTGCATAACTCTACAACCAGTTAAATCAGCTCTACCCTCTATATTTAGACATTAATCAGATACAATAATCATTTTTTCATTGTATTTTCCTTCTGTCTTTTGTGAAGCCTTAGCTACACAGAAACTCTTCCCTGCACTGCCATGTTGGTTTGGTTTGATATGTGGTTTGATATGTGAATGATATGAAAATGTATGTGCTAGTCGAGTTTGCGTATGCCCCGATGGATCGTGCTTCCACCATGATGAATTTTAATAAATGAAGTTCAAAAAATGCTCTTCGGTTTTCAATAATCAGGTTCTAGCTGTGGGGAAGTGATTGCTGCTTCAAATGCTGTACGTGGAATAAGTAAAGCAAAAACAAATTAACTCTCAGTAGAGTCAGACAAATCATCAAACTTTTAATGTCTTGAGCATCCTAATGCTGGATTTTTCTTCATGTATCTAAAGTGTATTTGATATATTGATTTTGATTCTATCCATGTATCTAGGCTGAGTGCTAAAACACTATGTCTGAATTTGACTGAACTGATTCTGATGTATTTTGTTATACTTATAATTGCCATTTGCTCCCATGTCAGCTTTTGGAATTAAAGGTTCCCTTAGAAATCAAAACAAAATATACATTTTAACAATTATGTACAGCAGGGTCCAAACTACTCATTTTTAAATGATTAAATTAAAATGACTCAAAACTTAAAATGACCTATACAATAGTTACAATAATTGTTTATTCTGTCTGTCTGTCTGTTTAGACACTGTGTGTTTCCTTCTGTCCGTCTGTTTGTTTTGACACTCTGTCCGTCTGTCTGTTTAAATACTCTGTCTGTCTGTTTAGACACTCTGTCTGTCTGTCTGTTTGTTTAGACACTGTCTGTCTATCTGTCTGATTGTTTAGACACTCTGTCTGTCAGTTTGTCTGTTTAGACACTGTCTGTCTGTCTGTCTGTTTAGACCAGGTGTGCTCAACCGTGGTCCTGGAGATCGACTTTCCTGCAGTGTTCAGCTCCAGCCCTGACCAAACACACCTGAACCAACTAATTAGGATCTCAAGGAGCACTTGATAATTACAGACAGGTGTGTTTGATTAAGGTCGGAACTAAACTCTGCAGGAAAGTCAATCTCCAGGAACAGGGTTGGGCACCCCTGGTTTAGACAATGTCTGTCTGTTTAGACACTCTGTTTGTTTAGACACTGTCTGTCTGTCTATCTGTCTGTTTGTTTAGACACTCTGTCGGTTTGTCTGTTTAGACACTGTCTGTTTGTCTGTCTGTTAGTTTAGACACTGTCTGTCTGTTTGTTTAGACACTCTGTATGTCGGTTTGTCTGTTTAGACACGCTGTTTGTTTAGACACTGTCTGTTTGTTTAGATGCTGTTGGTTTGTCTGTTTAGACACTCTGTTCGTCTGTCTGTTTACACACTGTGCGTCTGTTTAGACACTGTCCGTCTGTCTGTTTAGACAATGTCTGTCTGTTTGACTGTCTGTTAGTTTAGACACTGTCTGTCTGTCTATCTGTCTGTTTATTTAGACACTCTGTCGGTTTGTCTGTTTAGACACTCTGTTTGTCTGTCTGTTTAGACACTGTGTGTTTGTTTAGACACTGTCTGTTTGTCTGTCTGTTAGTTTAGACACTGTCTGTCTGTTTAGACACTGTCTGTCTGTTTGTTTAGACACTCTGTATGTCAGTTTATCTGTTTAGACACTGTTTGTTTAGACACTGTCTGTCTATCTGTCTTTGTTTAGACACTCTGTTTGTCTGTCTGTTTACACACTGTGTTTGTTTAGACACTGTCTGTTTGTCAGTCTGTTAGTTCAGACACTGTCTGTCTGTTTGTTTAGATACTCTGTATGTTGGTTTGTCTGTTTAGACACGCTGTTTGTTTAGACACTGTCTGTCTATCTGTCTGTTTGTTTAGACGCTGTCGGTTTGTCTGTTTAGACACTCTGTTCGTCTGTCCGTTTGACTGTCTGTTAGTTTAGACACTGCCTGTCTGTCTATCTGTCTGTTTGTTTAGACACTTTGTCGGTTTGTCTGTTTAGACACTCTGTTTGTCTGTCTGTTTAGACACTGTGTTTGTTTAGACACTGTCTGTTTGTCTGTCTGTTAGTTTAGATACTGTCTGTCTGTCTATCTGTCTGTCTGTTTAGACACTGTGTGTTTGTTTAGACACTGTCTGTTTGTCTGTCTGTTAGTTTAGACACTGTCTGTCTGTCTATCTGTCTGTCTGTTTAGACACTCTGTTTGTCTGTCTGTTTGGACACTGTGTGTTTGTTTAGACACTGTCTCTTTGTCTGTCTGTTAGTTTAGACACTGTCTGTCTGTTTGTTTAGACACTCTGTATGTCAGTTTGTTTGTTTAGACACTGTCTGTTTGTCTGTCTGTTAGTTTAGACACTGTCTGTCTGTCTATCTGTCTGTCTGTTTAGACACTCTGTTTGTCTGTCTGTTTGGACACTGTGTGTTTGTTTAGACACTGTCTCTTTGTCTGTCTGTTAGTTTAGACACTGTCTGTCTGTTTGTTTAGACACTCTGTTCGTCTGTCTGTTTACACACTGTTTGTTTAGACACTGTCTGTTTGTCAGTCTGTTAGTTCAGACACTGTCTGTTTGTTTGTTTAGACACTGTCTGTTTGTCTGTTTAGACACTGTCTGTATGTTTGTCTGTCTGTTTAGACACTCTTTTTGTCTGTTTAGACACTGTCTGTCTGTCTGTGTTTGATAAGACACTGTCTGTCTGTCTGTCTGTTTAGACACTCTTTCTGTCTGTTTAGACACTCTGTCTGTCTGTGTTTGAAAAGACACTCTGTCTGCCTGTCTCTTTAGACACTATGTCTGTCTGTCTGTCTGTGTTTGATAAGACACTCTGTCTATCTGCCTGTCTGTTTAGACACTATGTCTGTCTTTCTCTCCTACATTCCCTGCTTCTCTCTATACTCTTTGATATACATGCTCTCTCTCTCTCCAATATTCCCTCACACCCTTTTCTTGTGGGTAATTTGAAATGTTTACCTGGTCTCATTCATCTCAATTTCATATTTGCAGAGACAAAACACAGAATTGAGACATATCTGTCCCTCCTTCCTCACAGTCATTGATCACCATCACCGTCCAATCTTAATAAATACATTGTTTGCATGGCATAAAACCAACAGAACAAATAAAAACAGTGTTCGATTTACCATGTTCCACGTGAATAAAACACATTCTTACAGTATGAATGAGTTGATTTAAGTAGGTGCTTTTAGCTTTTCTGCAATTTTCAAATAATTGTGTATTTTCTCAGAAAGGAGTCATGACTGAATTTTACTGAAAATAACTGTCTTGTGTGAATCAGTGCTGTCTTCCACAAGTACATATGTGAGAGGCAATTGAAAGGGAGATTTTAAAAAGGGTTTAGTGATGTCATTGTACTTTTAGTCATTATCTGCAGGATGCGATGTTCTGTAGTGAGACTGCACACACATTTTAGAATAAGAGTCAAGAGATTACAGCTTTTTCAATCACTTCAGCTCATTTTTGAAACAGTCCATATGTGAATTTAGTCATAAGCCTATCAGAAGGGTTTTAAGGCCATGCGAAAATTCATTCAAGTGTCTCCGACCTCTTGACTTACAGTCTCATTTTGAGAATGTCTGTTTGTGTTTTGGCAACTATACCTGTCTACTTCAAGCATTGATTCAGCACCTTTCCAGTGACCTTATGTCACCTGACCTGGCTGTGCACAGAAATACATCATTCTGTTCAGTCATTACTTCTGTCTCTTCTCTTCATCAGTCTTCATCAGTCTGTCATCAGTAATAAACCTGTTGAGCGTGTCCTCCACCCTCACCTTTTCTCTTTCATTCCTCTCTTTATCACTCAGCCTATCAGTTAATCTCTTTTAACACAGCTTTTTTTCCCCAGCTGTTGACTAAGCTTGCAGTCATCACTTGATAACATTTTGCTATAAGGAAGCTCCTTTCTAACCAATGTATGAAATTAAGCAAAGTCAGCTAATTTATAATCTGTTATGCTTATATGTAATTTTATATGTATATTCAGCAAATGTTAATGAATGGCAGTGTAAAGAATGCCAGGAAACTAAGGTAACTGCAACGAAAAGGTCTGTTTTGGGTCAGAAAGAAATTGTCATTCAAATAGTGCAAAAAAATTTACTAGCATTATAACTGGAAAAAATTAAGTGCATAATAGGTTTCTTTTTTTATATGATTATATGAATAAGTAGCTGTTGTGCCTTGAGGGAGAAATCATTTTACAGTTATATTCACACATTGTCATACATTTTACATTAGATATCTCTCAGTGGGCAAATTAATAGATAGGAAACAGATGGTTTAATGATTTCATCAAGATGAATATGTTCAACTATTATGGTTACTTTTTTGCATTTGTTATTAATGATAAACTGGAGATTATTTTAAAACCTTCTACTTACAATATGCATAATTCATGCTCCTTGACTAGAATACTTTAACACAATGCCCTACAAATATGTTGGTTTTAATTAAGTAGGTCTATAATCCCTGGAGAAAGCTGTCCGTTAGCATTTCCATTAGTCTCAGTACGTTTATGAGCCTCATTGTTTTAAATGGATCATAGCTTAGTTTTCTGTACCCCAAAATAGTCATAATTTATTTTTATATTAACATTTTCTATTTTCTTTCTCTGACCCTTATTATACTGCCTTTTTTTTGTGGTGTGCCTCAACAACTGTGTAAACACACTTTTTGCATTTGAAATGAGCACCAGCACAGATGCAATCAGATGCAGTTTTGTTATTCAATATCCAGTGTCTTTTTGCAAAGGCTTTTTTACACTGTGACAGGTTCAAAGTGTTCAGGACAAACAATCCACCCTAAAATATGCCGCTTGAACCGTTAAGAAGGATGTCCTTCAGAAGGATATCTGAACTTACTGTATGTTTTCGTATAGTAGGCTACAGTGGGCTCTTTTATCTCGAAAGATCAAGGGAAATCTGATTCCTTATGATATAAGATCAAGAAAGGTCAGAATCAATTTGAATCTTTGCATTAGGACATTTCCTGTAAAAAGACTAAACTGAAACATTGATTTTTGGAAATTCTGCTTATTTAATTATTAATTGTAACTCACATAAGCGGCTTAGCGTGATTAATTGAACTTAAGTATTGCCTGATAAGGAGTGCACATTATGGCACTCTGCTATTCAAAGACTTTGACATTTTGTGAGAGTTTTATGTTCTGCTTGTGGCTGGTGGGAATTTTTCCTCGAATCTTTTGGAGGTTACATCAGTACGCCAGCAGATAGCAACAAGGGACTGTGTGTTAATGAGTCAATATAATCATTCATTCAACCAATTCGTTCAAAATGTTGATTCATTCAGAAAATAAACAAGTGACTGTTTTTATGAGTGAGTCTTTGAATCATTCATTCAACCGATTCTTTGGAGAATCAAAAACAGAAAAAGCAATTACCAATTTTGTGTCTAAAATATGTTAATAGGCTAGCAGTCCTACTGTTGTGATATAAAATTTAAGAGTAATTTTGAATGTTTTAAATGTACATATAGGCTTATAGCACATATATGACCAATAGAATGTTCATGTTTCGTATGAGTGATCACACGATACAGCCAATCAGATGCTTTAAAGGGGTAGTTCACCCAAAAATGAAAATTCTGTAATTAATTACTCACACTCATGTCGCTCCAAACACGTAAGACCTTCATTCACCTTTGGAACACAAATTAAGATATTTTTGATGAAATCCGAGAGCTGATCCTCTGACCCTCCATAGACAGCAAGGGTCCTACCATGTTCAAGGCCCAGAGAAGTACTAAGAAAATGGACAAAATAGTCCATGTGACATCAGTGGTTCAACCGTAATTTTATGAAGCTACGAGAATACTTTTTGTTGCGCAAAATACTTAAAATAAATTTATTCAACAATTCAAATCCTAGTGCCAATTTGGAGAGTACCACAACGTATGCGCATGCTTCGATCTGCGTGTAAACAATGCATGTGCGTGGTGATGTAGAATGCATTGTGATACTCTCCAAAATAGTGCTAGGGTGACGCAGAGGAAAAATTGTTGAACAAAGTTATTTTATTTTATTTTATTTATTTATTTTTGTTTGTCCAATAAAAAGTATTCTTGTAGATTCATAAAGTTACACTTGAACCACTGATATCACATGGACTATTTTGTCCATGTTGTTGGGACCTTTCTGGAAGTTGAACACGTTAAGACCCTTATAAACCAATTTGAAGTGGAGTTACGTCAGTCGCAGCTGTGCATGCATTGTGGTGGCAGAAACACACTGGTAACAAGTGGAAAGAAACAGGAAAAATCCACAAAGTAAGAAATAAACTGTACTGTTGTGCCTTTGGATGTCAGAATTGGAAGGCAAATCATTTTTAGAGAATATTGTCTTCATAGGCACCATTTGAAGCTAAACCCAGATGTTTAAAACGTCTGGATGAAACCTGCCATGATTACTCTACTTTTAAAGCATAAATATGATTTAAACCATAGGTCTAAATAATATTTACATATGCAGTTTAACTCAACTTTAGTGAGTTTGTCCATTCTGAGGGGGAAAAAGTCAGAAGTGTGGGATATAAACTCAAAAGAGAGAATGACGAGTTTATTTTTCGTATTAGAATTGTGAGATATAATCTCAGAATTGCGAGAATAAAGTCAGAATTTTGAAATATAAACGTACCTTTTTTATTCTTTTATTCCATGGCTGCCACTGACAAGCTACGCATTATCGCATTCATTATCGGAGATGATACATCTGCAGTAATGAACTCAATTTTGCATAGCTTGTCAGTAAACTACGGCTCTGTGCAGTAAATGCCACTCCATCTGACAGCACCTGATGGAGATTTACGACTAATCACAAAACCGGCATTACTTACGAGACGCGCATGATAATCAGATCCGATTATTTGCACTGCCCGAGCTTCTATTAACTGCCACTTGAAAACTGTAATTTTCTGCAACCAGATAGGCTCCGCCCACAAAAGCGTCATCACTGTATGCAAACACTAAATTGGTCTGTTTTCTGTGGAGGGTCAGAGAGTTCTCAGATTTCATCAAAAATAAATTTATTTGTGTTCCGAAGACGAACAAAGATCTTACGGGTTTGCAAGGGCATGAGGGTCAGTAGGCTAATTAATGACAGAATTGTCATTATTGGGTGAAGTATCGCTTTAAGGAACCTCTGAGGGCGGGAACACGCGTATATGATACCAAACGATTTATAATAAGCATGTAAATAATTGAAGAATTAGGATTTGGCCATTGATTTACTTAATTAAGTCTTGGAAAATCAACGAAATTTGATTACTGAATACTGAGGTTCGTGAAAGAGATGGCATATTGAGTTACTGAAGAATTGATTTGTTAGAGAGCTTGAAGGAAATCACCAAGCACCTTAAAACAGATACCTATTTTATTTTATTTTTGCATTCTCATTCCAATAAAATGAACTTCACTGTTGCTTGAGCTAATTAATGCAAATGAACCAGCTGACCACTAAGAAGTTGGTCTGAACACCTGGACACTGATGCATAGCTGCGAGTAACATTATGGAGAGCAACAGTAAAGATCCAGTTAATTGTCTCCATAGGGGGATTGAGTTTTAATGGTAACCATAAAGCTTTAAAGACAGACCTACGAGGTTGTTAATAAATGGGATATGTTTCTGTTGAAGCCATCGGCCCATATTATTTTAACTTATTAAAAAAAAAAAAGTTTAACAGCAGAATTTCTAGTGGAAAAACTACAATACCCAAAGTTTTACAAAGAAATGTCCCCCAATCATAGAACTACAACGAGCAAATCATGCCTACACTTTCAAACTATTTACATATTTGTGTATATATGCTGCAGTAAATGCCATATATTTTAAATCCACATCTTTAAATTAATAGTTTTATGTTTTTCTAGTATTTAAAGGAGAAGTCCACTTCCAGAATAAAAATTGGCAGATAATGTACTCACCCCCTTGTCATCCAAGATGTTCATGTCTTTCTTTCTTCAGCCATAAAGAAATTATGTTTTTTTGAGGGAAACATTTCAGGAGTTTTCTCCATATAATGGACTGATATGGTGCTCCAATTTTGAACTTCCAAAAGGCAGTTTAAATGCAGCTTCAAACGATCCCAAATGTGGTTGTAAAGAAGGAAGAAGGGTCTTATCTAGCAAAACGATTGGTTATTTTCATAAAAATAATACAATTTATATACTTTTTAATGTCAAACGCTCGTCCTGTCTTACTCTGCCTGAACTGTTTTTTTTTTCTGGTTCATGACAGTTAGGTTATGTCGAAAAATTCCCATTTTATGTTCTCCCTCAACTTCAAAATCATCTTATATTGCCGTTTTACCTTTTTTGTTGAGGGTGTTTGATCTTGTTTGCATGTTCACTTTTCAAAGACTGGGTCGGTACTTTGCAGTGATGTAGGATGATTTTGAAATGATTTTTGAAGTTGAGGGAGAAAATACGATCAGAGTTTTTCGACATACACTAACTGTCTTGAGGCAGAATACACAGAGTTCAGAGAAAACAAGACAAGATGAGCATTTTTTTTTTAAAATGAAAGTAACCGATCGTTTTGCTACATAAGTGTAACGTGAACACTGAGGCGGTGTAGAATCCAATTGCAGAAGTTTATTATAAACAACAGCAAACATACACGATGAAACAGGCAAAGGGTCAATAACCGGAGAAGCAGTCCAAAACGTAAACGTAATCCAAACAGCAGAGAGTTTAAACAGGCAGTGGGTCAAATACCAAGCAGACAGTCCATGAAAGCAACCGTAACAATAGGGAAATCCAGGGAGCGATAGTCAAAGGGCAGAAAAGGGTCAAACCTTGAAAACAGTCCAAACGTGCAAACAATCCAACAGGGGTAATCCGTGAAATCAAGAGTCCATAAACAAAGCAAGGTCGCAACAGGTAATCCAACAGAGTAATAATAAACGCTTGGTAAGGCAGGTGAAACTGGCAATACTTCGCGACGTGTGAGCACATGGTGAGTCCTTATATACTGCCAAACAGGAAGTGACAGTAGAAGCAGCAGAGGGAGCATGCAGGCAGTACTGGGGTGAAGGCTCCCTCTGCTGGCTTGGCGTTACAATAAGACCCTTCTTCCTTGGCTGGGATTGTTTACAAAAGCATTTGGGATCGTTTGAAGCCGCATTCAAACTATGTTTTGGAAGTTCAAAATCGGGACACCATAGAAGTCTATTATATGGAGAAAAATCCTGAAATGTTTTCCACAAAAAACACAATTTCTTTACGACTGACGAAAGAAAGACATGAACATCTTGGATGACAAAGGGGTAAGTACATTATCCGTAAATTTTTGTTCTGAAAGTGGGCTTCTCCTTTAATTTCCCACATTAAAGCAGTTAAGTTCAGAGTTTTCCACTGTTGTGTGTTTGAATCAAACCAAGTTTTGCTTCAAATCAAAGACTGTAATGTTGTTCTTAACCTTGTAGATGGATGATTTAGTTCATTTTAATGCTTTAACAAAGACTTTAAAAAAAACATCCCTATGGGAAAAATACTTCCAGAACCAAGGCTGCTGAAAAAGTAAGCAGACGCTATTTCACTCTATTGAAGTGAAACAAAAGAAACACAGGCAGTTCATTTATAGTTATGAATTGAAGTCAGTTAATTTGATGTTGGTGTTTTGCTTCTGTTGGAATTAATTTATTTAGGTCTTTTTAATTTTGCATGTGAGTCAGCTATTCAGATCACAGATCATTTGATCATTCAACTTGGAATCATCCGAAAACACTGTTCAAACAAACTTTTAGTGCCAAAGCACTGTTTGTATCACAAAAAAACAAGAAGAAAGAGGCAAACACTCTTTTCATCAGTGCTTATCAGCATTCCCATGCTGTCAGACAGAGCTGTCAGAAAAAACATGGGCCTGCAAGCCGCATCTTCGCTTGGAGCAGTAGGCGTGAACTTTGTCTGTTTCCTGATCTGCCTCTTTATCCCATAATCCCCCGTGGGGGCCGTGATGGAGACACACTCCTCTTAGGTGAAAAATTGGGATGAGCCGGTGACAGACAATTGTTTTAAATTGGGGGTAAAGGAAATGAGATACAGAGATAGAAGAAGGGAAGGGCTCTCTCAGATGGCTGATGGACTGTGTAGAGAGCCGGAGAGGGGCGTTCAGCTCCACAGGAGAACATGCCAGCAAAACACTTTAGGGGAAAATGTCTTGAAAAAGACATTTAAAGCAATAGACACAAAAGGGCTGACATTTTCTATCCTTAGGGGGGGTTTATAGGGATTAAAAAAAGCCAGAGAAGGAGAGGAGATGAGTAAGTCTTTGGGAGTTTTAGCAGAGAGGTCAGGTAAACCTTGTGCGTCTTAGTTTAGTCTGGTGTTTTGCATGTCAATTTTTTTTCATACATCTATAATTTCTGTAAATGCCCGCAATGTTTGTTCTAAACATAGTTCAGAGGCTTTGTAATTATGCTGCATCACATCTATCTTTGACTGAGAAAGCAAACCTGTAATCCATTCTGACAAGCTCAGTAGAAAAATAAAAACCATATGTCAGAAATATTGTCTAGATTTATAATTTATGCAGTAATGCAAAGTATGAAAAATACTAAAGTGCAGTTAAAATATATATTTTTTAATAGAAAATTTCTATTTTTTTAATAAGCATAATGTGTTATTTGCTTAGCAACATCCTGACATCAAACTCTATTTAAAACAATTATGAATCGTGCCTGAATAGTGCCTGTTTCTGGTGAAAGAAATACGTAAATGAAGAAAACCCAAAGTATTAAATATTAAATAGTATTATTAAATAGTATATCTTAGTTTAACAAACTTTCCATTTGGCATCTTCATTTTTAAGGCCCTGTAAGGTTCAGTTCTAGAGATACCTCAATTTCAAAATGCCTCTGTTAAATTGTACACATTTTCAGTGGTCAAAAACCAAAAGTGCATCACTTTGCATATAGATGATACTTCTTATCAATTAAAGAGAAATGTCTGAAGAACAAATAATATTGAAACTAGAAATGTATCTTGTTTACTTCTGTCAAAACAACTGGATTGAACATACTTGAGTTTTGTTCCTCAAGAAGCATTTCTTATCATTAGTTGTGCTGCTAAATAGTTTTGTGGAAACCATGAAGCGTGTTTTTCGGAATCCTTTGGTGAATATAAAGTTAAAGGAGAAGTTCACTTCCAGAACAAAAATGTACAGATAATTTACTCAGTCCCTTGTCATCCAAGATGTTCATGCCTTTCTTTCTTCAGTCGTAAAGAAATTGTGTTTTGAGGAAAACATTTCAGGATTTCTCTCAATATAGTGGACTTCTGTGGTGACCCAGAGTTTGAACTTCCAAAATGCAGTTTAAATGCAGCTTCAAAAGGCTCCAAACGATCCCACTTGAGGAAAAAGGGTCTTATCTAGCGAAACTGTCAGTTAATTAAAAAAATATATCTATATCTATATCTATATACTTTTTAACCTCAGAAGCTCGTCCTGTCTAGCTGTGTGTGAACTCTGTGTATTCCGGTTCAAGACAGTTAGGGTAGGTCGAAAAACTCCCATCTCATTTTCTCCTCCAACATCAAAATTGTCCTACATCGCTGCAAAAGTACCGACCCAGTGTTTACCAAGTGAACGTGCAAAGAAGATGAAATGCCCTTTACAGAAAAGGGTAAAGGTAGACAAGACGAGCATTTGAGGTTAAAAAGTATATAAACTGTACATTTGGAAAATAACTGATCTTTTCGCTAGATAAGGCCCTTCTTCCTTGGCATTTAATCATGGCCTTTTGATTAGCCTTGGTTGGTAATTGTTGTGTAACTATACCTCATAGGAGCAAAAAGGGTGCTTTTATTCTAATATTCTAATGAAACATTTTATGTATAATAGATGTTTCTTTAGAGAAGTTGAAATACAACTGTATTCCTGTCATGCACAGAGAGGACAGGCACGAAGTGCATTCCACTTTCATCTGCGATCAGTGTGTAAAGCTATGTATTTCTTTTTATGAAACTACACATATTCACAACAGCAAAGAGAGAAATGGATGTTCATTCCATTCAGAGGTTAAACACGCAGCTCTCAGCACACTGACGGGTGCTGTGGCATGAGATGAAACAGAATGTTAACCTTTCAGTATGTTCAAGATTCATTTTGGCAAGGAGAGATGGTGAGAAAGATTCACTTTGTTCAAAAGATAAAATGTTTAGTGATGAGAATGAGATCATAAGCTTGAAGGAGAAAATAATAAGGTGAAAGGAGAAAGCTGGTTAGCAGTTAGGAGCTGAATGTTCTATAGTATGTGAAACTCACTCTCTTTTGCACTTCTAATAACTCTTTTTAAAATAAAGCATGTCCCACAGTAGACCACATTTTATGACAGTCACAGTACATGATTGGACTGATTTTGATGTTAAGTTTAGGACAAGTGAAAGTGCACCACTTTAAAGGAGAAGTTCACTTCCAGAATGAAAATTTCCTGATAATTGAATTACCTCCATGTCATCCAGGATGTTCATGTCTTTCTATCTTCAGTCAAAAAGAAATTGTTTTTTGAGGGAAACATTCCAGGATTTTTCTCCATATAGTGGACTTCAGTGGTGGTCAACGGGTTGAAGGTCCAAACTGCAGTTTCAGTGCAGCTGTAGAGGGCTCTATCTAGCAAAATAATAGGCCATAGACTAAGATAAACTTTTTGACCACAAATACTTGTCTTTACACATTACAAAATCACTTTGGAAAAGTCACACTTGGTTAGTTCTTTGTCTGTGTACATGCATGTTGCCATAGAGAATAGCCCAAAACAGCCCTAAAAACAGGAAATAGTGAACAAAGACAGGAACATGCACATTTTCATGTGAAGTTGTGCTCAGTGTGAAGCAGAGCTGAGGTGTGTAATTTCGGCACCACTTTTGGATCAGCTGAAATAAGGTTTCTTGACCACCCCCCCTGTTTCCCATTGGTTGGCCAAACAAAAATTAGACACCTCAGCTCTGCTTCACACTGAGCACACCTTCATATAAAAATGTGCATGTTCATGTCTTTGTTCACTATTTCCTGTTTTTAGAGCTGTTTTTGGCTGTTCTCTATGGCAACATGTGTGGTCTTAGTCTTAGGACCTAGAATGCCTCCAGTTGTGTCTTTGACCTTTTGCAGTAATGTGCTTTCTCTCGACCTTTTCCGTGTGGTGTATAGGCTGCGGAGACCTCCAGGAAGAAAAGAAAGTTTCTTTCAATATCTCCAGAGCTTTTAAAGTTCCTTCAATCTACCTGTGCCGGTCTTAAACCAAGCAGGATGCTAGAGTGCTGAGGAAGGTGGGCTATTGTTGGGGTACTAAGTAAATAACAAACCAAGAGCTTGGGCACAAACTTACAAACACACACACGGCAACTCAGAGTCAAAGCATCTCATCCTCTGACAGCTGAAATATTTTTGTAACAGTTCAGCACGAACGTTCCACACAAGCACACGAGGCCCATTTCAGAACTGCCAAGAGGACAGCTCTACTATTATGGGTTTGCACAGATCATCAACCATTGCATGTCTGGCCGCTCTGTGCAATACAAAGAAATGTTGTTGGGTTCCTTTTTTTTAGCAAATGCTGAGATGAAAATACAAGTTGACACCTTAGCCTCTTTTTCTATTTCAAGAATTTGTTCAGTCTCTGATGAAACATGCTGTTATGTGTCCTGTTAATGTTTGCCTATTGTCTCACTGGGTTCAAATGAACCAATTCATTTAATAAGCATCTGATGATTGAGGCAGTTATGTTTTTGTTTTTATGAATAGATGGTTAATATGGCATAGGCTCATTCTGCTGTTATAGTAAGATGAGTTTATTCCTCTATTAGTTAGTGCTTAAATATCTGTTCCATGGACCTTGTTGAGGCTAGATTTCATATTTAATCAATGAAAATGAGGAATGTGCAAGATGGTAGTCAAGTCCATTTAGTAGGTTGTACTGTTTGTACCTTCATAGGAAGTCAGTGGAACGTTAAATGTTTTTTTTTTTGAAAGGTTTTCAGTGGATTAAAAAAAACCCTGGGGAGAAAAAAAGCGTTTTAAAATTCATCAATATAGAGATGAAGTTATTACAGTATTACAGAATGACATTTTGGTGAAATGTTAGGTTGAGTTAACTAGAAATGTTAAGTTCTCTTAACTGACAGCTTTACTGTTTGAGTTATCACAAGTTAAATATAAGTCATAATGCTAAATTTAAAGTCGATAACTAATTGCAATATTTTTTTTACTGTAATAAAATCTTTTTCTGTAAATTATTAAAGCTACATTTTACTTTAAATGCTTATTTGTCTTGCTAAATGTAATATATAGTGGAGATCAAAATTAGAAAACAATCTATAAATAATTTTTCTGGAAATATTGTTAATCTTCATTGCTCAAAATCTGAGCTGTAGGTATACCACTGCACTACTTGCATGTTTGACAAAATATCCAAGACATTTCAACAAAAACCTTTATTTTGAGGAAAACACAGTGATCAAAATTAGAGAACAGTAAACTCTGTAGCATGAAAGATGATCCAAAATTTTGGAGGGTTACAGCTGTCAGAAATTACTAAAGGACATCACTAGTTTCTCAGATTGCACTGGTGTAATCTTGGTCCATGCTTCTTCCACTCTCTTCCATAGTTTGATAACTCTTGTGGGCTTCTTAGCCATAACTTTGTTGCCAAGGATTTTCCAGAGATTTTCAATCGGGTTTAGATTAGGACTCTGGCCCGTCCATGTCATTATTTCAGTGTTCTTAGCTTTAAAGAACTGCTTTACCTGTTTTGCAGTGTGACGGGGGCATTGTCTTGCTTGAAAATTGCAGGCTGATTGGGAGATACTTGCAGGGAAGGTACCGTATGTTGCTGAAGGACGTTCTGACAAACATTTGCATTCACCCTGCCATGTATCTATATAGGAGACCCAACTCCTGCCGCTGAAAACATCCCCCAAACCATGACACTTCCTCCTTCACCTTTCATTGACTTCTTTACACTCTTGGGCATCAGTCTTTCCCTAGATTGACGCCAAACAAAATGTTTTCCATTAGACCCAAATAAATTAAACTTGTCCAGAGTGTGCTTTCAGGCCGACTTCTCTTAAACAAACCGAGACAGATCTTTACCCCGTTCAGCACTAAAATGGCAAGTCGGACTGGCAAGCAATTCCAGCTGCAGTGCTGAACCGATTCCTCATTGAGAGTCTCTGCATTATCCTGTCTTCTCGTTCATTCGTCTTCCGTGGATGAGCAGCCTTTTTGGGGGACTTGATTGAATTAGTGTTTAGTGCTGCAATGCGCATCTTGTCAGTAAATCCGGTTCTGTAATCAATAGTAAATCTCCATCGCGTGTGTGCTTTCAGATAGGGCAGCGTTTACTACATAGAGCCGTTGTTCACTGACAAGCTGTGCAAAGCTTGATGATATCGTCTGCGTGGTTTTGCGCAGCTTGTCAATGAACTACAGCTTTGTGTAGTAAATGCTGCTCTATCTGAAAGCACACACATGATGAAGATTTACTACTGATTACAGAACCGGCTTTACTGACAAGATGTGCATTGGTTAACAGACGCGATTTATTGATTTATTTATCTATTGCAGATTTGGAATGACAAGCTTCTCTTGCAATGGCTGAAAGGGTCGTCCCTTTGGCCTTCATCTGGACAACCTCCGGTTGCAGGGTTTCAGTCACCTTAGAGCGGCCCACCATCTTGCGATCTCACTGAAAATTGGAGGAATGCTGCCAGTTAAAATTTTGAACCACACTGTGTAGTCTCTCTGTATATTTGTTAATAAATACCTTAGTTTTATACAAAGAGTTAAAAAAAAAATCACTAAAACTGTCAATGTATTTTTGACAATTTGTTTTAAACGCTATGGGAACGCCTCCAGCGTGACCGCGCTCTGAACACGTGTGAAATCAGACCAATGGAAGAGCGAGACGTCACAGGGGTGACGTCACAGACCAGGAAGCATAAAAGCACGTGCGCCAGAATGAACGGCAGCTTCTGTCTTTCAGCAGCGCTCTATGTGTGTCTCTGTTTTTGTGCCTTTGGTTGCTAGTTTGCACCACTTTCTTTTTGCACAAAATGTCTAAAGCTAGTAGGAAATCTAAGCATTTAGATGAGCCGCGTTTTAGAGCGTGTGTTCCTCCTTGCCCTCGTTTCATTACGGGTAAGGATACACACGCTCTATGCGTGGTTTGTCTGGGAGCGGAGCATGCGGCAGCAGCCCTCGAGGGGGCTGATTGCCCTCATTGTGTGCAGATGAGTCTGCACACACTCCGCTCCCGGAAGGCTCTCTTCCAGCTGGGAGCCTTCAGCAGCGTTCCCCGCGGATCTGGTCCCGCTTCCGCCGAGGCGGGGCGGCGGCTGCATTCGTGGGGTTCGCAGCTGGATCTAGCGGAGGGTATGGAGACGGGTAACCCCCTATCTCCTGCCTCACCCGCTAGATCCCCAGCCCGGTCTCTGGGTGCGGAAGCCCGCGCTGCGGATTCTTCCCCCCGGGGGACGGGCTCGACACTCCCCATATCTTCCTCTGAGGAGGTGGATGTGGAGAGTGTCGGTGATGTTCAAGCACCATCGTTTCCCCAATATGAGGAGCTGCTGCTGGAGGTGGTGACTCGTGCGGTGGCCAAGCTTAATATCGATTGGCCCCCGAGTCATTGGTTGAACCGCAGACTAGTAAACTAGACGAGAGGTTTCTGCGGTCTCGCCCACCTTCAGCACGCCGGAGCCTTCTTTTTCCCCGATCTCCACACTGAGGTGTCGAGATCGTGGAATAACCCGTTCTCGTCCCGCTTGTTCATTCCCGCCTCCTATAACTACGGTCATGTGGGCGGGTTGGATGAGCGGGGGTACAGAGCGATGCCCCGGGTGGAACAGACGCTTGCCAGCTATCTGTCCCCCGCCGCGGCATCGTCTCTGAAGGCTCCGGTCTTGCCCTCCAAGCCGCTGCGAGTCACCTCAGCGCTGGTGGGCAAGGGGTACACGGCTGCGGGTCAGGCTGGTGCGTGTCTGCACACCATGTCGGTGTTACAGGCGTACCAGGCTGACCTGCTTAAAGAGTTGGACGAAGGTGCGGAGATCAGGGATTGTGACATCTCTGAGCTCCGGAGGACCGCTGATTTGTCTCTCCGTGCCACTAAGGAGACCGCCCGTGCCATCGGGCGGTCTATGGCTTCCCTTGTGGCTGCGGAGAGACATCTCTGGTTGACCCTGTCCGATATGAAAGAAAAGGACAGGGTCTTCCTCCTGGACGCCCCGCTTTCGCCTTCTGGCCTGTTCGGCGACGCTGTCAATGCGGTCGTCGACAGGTACCAGGAGGCGCGTAAGCAAGCGGCGGCGTTCCAGCGGTTCCTCCTCGCCGCCGTCCAACTCACGAGGCTGCTGAGCTGGAGCAGCCTCGTCCGCGTACCAGCTCCTCACACCGGGAAACGCAGAAACAGAGCGTCGCCGCCACCCGCACTCCTCCCCATCGAGGGCGGGTGCGCAGACGCTCTAGGTCGGGGCCCCCAGGACGAAGCCCGATCTGCGGGTCGTGCTTCAGTCTAGGAGGTCCTCGGCCAAGCGGCCCTGATGGTGCGGGGCCGCTGAGGGTAGCCCCATCGGGGGAGTTCCGGGGTGCACCGCATTATTCGGTGTCCGGCTCCCCCCTGTGCCCTCGGGAGGCTGTCTTGCCCACCCTGCCGGTGATTCAGGGCGCAGCAGCCTCCGGCGAGCTTTCCCCTCAGTCTCTTCCGGCCAGAGACGTTCCAGAGCTGGGGGCTCGCCACCCCTGCGGGGGTCTCAGGGTCCGCTAGATCAGGTGCTTCCTGCCGGGCAACCGTTACAGGACACCGGTCTAGCGACCCGTGTAACACCAGAGGCCAGTCTCGAGAGGCTGGTTCCCTTAGTAGATCATTTGGCAGCGTGGAAACTACTGCCCAATGTGTCTGCTTGGGTCCTGCACACTGTAGAGCGAGGTTATCGCATTCAGTTCGGCGCTTCACCTCCGCCGTTCAACGGGGTCTTTCCCACTTTGGTGGGTCCCGAGCAGGGTCTGGTAATGGAGCAAGAAGTAGCTACTCTCCTGAGGAAGGAGGCCATCGAGGTGGTCCCTCCTCAGTTCAGAGAGTCCGGGTTCTACAGCCGGTACTTCATTGTTCCCAAGAAGGATGGGGGCCTGCGTCCCATTTTAGATCTCCGCCTCCTGAACCGCTCAGTCATGCGGCTGAAGTTCAGGATGCTGACTGTAAGACAGGTCGTGTCACAAATCAGGTCCGAGGACTGGTTTGTCACGATAGATCTAAAGGACGCGTATTTCCACGTCTCCATCCTTCCTCAACACAGGAAGTTCCTGAGGTTTGCTTTCAGGGGCGAAGCTTACCAATATCGGGTTCTTCCTTTCGGTCTAGCACTCTCCCCCCGCACTTTCACGAAGTGTGTGGATGCAGCTCTGGCTCCCCTGCGACTCCAGGGCATCCGCATACTCAATTACATCGACGACTGGCTTATCCTGGCCCAGTCGGAGATGGTAGCGGTTCGGCATCGAGATGTCGTTCTCGCACACATGAAAGAGCTGGGGTTAAGACTAAACGCCAAGAAAAGTGTGCTTTCTCCAGTACAGAGAACCACTTATCTGGGCGTGGTGTGGGATTCGACCACGATGCAGGCACAGTTGTCTCCTGCTCGGATCGAGTCGATCCTCGCCGCAGTCATGAGAGTGAAGGAAGGCCGGTCACTCACTGTCAAGCAGTTTCAACGACTGCTGGGTCTCATGGCAGCTGCGTCCAACGTGATACCTTTTGGCCTGCTGTACATGAGACCCCTACAGTGGTGGCTCAAGACCAGGGGTTCTCCCGAGGGGAAACCCGCTTCGCATGATCAAGGTCACGCGGCGATGCCTTCGTGCCTTAGACATGTGGAGGAAACCCTGGTTCTTGTCTCAGGGCCCGGTGCTGGGAGCTCCTTGTCGCCGTGTAACGCTAGCGACGGACGCATCCCTCACTGGTTGGGGAGCGGTCATGAGTGGCCACCCTGCCCGCGGTCTGTGGAGTGGTCGCCATCTCAGTTGGCACATAAATTGCCTGGAGATGCTGGCCGTGTTTCAAGGGCTGAAACACTTTCTCCCGGACCTGAGAGATCGCCACGTGTTGGTCCGCACCGACAACACGGCGGTGGTCTCTTACATCAACCACCAAGGAGGTCTGCGTTCGCGCCCCTTGTACAAGCTGGCGCACCAGATCCTTGTGTGGTCCCAGGGCAAACTCCTCTCACTGAGAGCAGTTTTTGTGCCCGGGTATCTCAATGTGGGAGCAGACGTCCTGTCGAGACAGGGGCCGAGGCCCGGGAATGGATGCTTCACCCCGAGGTGGTGAAGCAGATCTGGAGAGTGTTTGGTCCAGCCCAGGTGGACCTGTTTGCCACGAGGGACAATGCACAATGTCCCCTCTGGTACTCTCTAGTTCATCCAGCTCCACTGGGGCTGGATGCCATGGTACGGACGTGGCCGAGGCTGCGTCTGTACGCTTTTCCCCCGATCGCTCTGCTCCCGGGAGTTCTAGAGAGAGTGCGCCGGGATGGGGTTTCCCTTCTTCTAGTAGCCCCGTTCTGGCCGGCCCGAGTATGGTTCTCGGACCTGATTTCCCTCCTCGACGGCTCTCCTTGGGAGATTCCCGTCAGGAGGGATCTCCTCTCACAGGCAGGGGGTTCCCTCCTTCACCCCCGGCCGGAGCTGTGGAAGCTTTGGGTGTGGCCTCTGAGGGGGCGCACCTCTTAGCTTCTGGTCTCTCAACCGAGGTTGTTGAGACCCTACTCCAATCTAGAGCTCCCTCCACGAGGAAACTGTATGCCTTGAAGTGGAAACTTTTCACTTCTTGGTGTGGACGCCGCCAGCAGAACCCAGTTAACTGCCCAGTTGGCTCAGTGCTGGAGTTTCTGCAGGACCGGCTGTCCGCAGGGTTATCCCACTCCACCCTGAAGGTCTACGTGGCGGCCATTGCGGCCTACCACGCCCCTCTCGGTGGTCTCTCCGTGGGCAAGAATCCCCTGGTTACACGTTTCCTCCGCGGTGCACTGAGGCTGAGGCCTCCTGTACGACCTCGTGTTCCCTCCTGGGACCTGTCCGTGGTGCTTGACGCTCTCTGTCTTCCTCCTTTCGAGCCCATTGAAGAGATTTCTGACTGTCATCTGTCCTTTAAGACTTCTTTCCTTTTGGCTCTTTCCTCCCTCAAGAGAGTTGGAGACCTGCAGGCCCTTTCTGTGGCCCCTTCCTTCCTGGACTTCGCTCCAGGCCTCTCTAAAGCTTTTCTTCACCCTCGCACTGGGTATGTTCCTAAGGTCCCTTCCTTTGCACCACGGCCAGTCGTACTTCAGGCCTTCTGTCCTCCTCCCTTTCGGGAGCCTGACCAGCAGAAGCTGAACTGTATGTGTCCAGTTCGAGCGCTGGATGCATACGTTCACCGGGTGGCTACTTGGAGAAGGTCGGACCAGTTGTTCGTTTGCTTTGGTCCTCAGAGACGTGGTCTCCCTGCCTCTAAGCAGACCATAAGTCGGTGGATAGTCGAGGCTATCCTCCTGGCTTATGAGTCTTCGGGCCTTCCTCCTCCCTTGGGGGTAAAGGCTCATTCCACCCGTAGCATGGCGGCCTCTAAATCTTTCCTTGCGGGTATTCCCCTTCAGGATATCTGTAACGCTGCGGGTTGGTCCACGCCCCTTACGTTTGTCAGGTTCTACCGTCTTGACCTCTTGACCCCTGGTTCTTCGGTCCTTCCTAGCTCTTCTAGGCAGGGACTTGGAGCTGGTGGCGTGGGCATCTCGTTCCCATAGCGTTTTCCGACGCGGCTCGAGTTCCCGAAGGGGAACGTCTCAGGTTACGTATGTAACCCTGGTTCCCCGAGGGAACGAGACGCCGCGTCTCGAGGCCAGCTTCCTGCGTCCCTGCGAGCGCTGCTTCTCTTTGAAGCTGCCGTTCATTCTGGCGCACGTGCTTTTATGCTTCCTGGTCTGTGACGTCACCCCTGTGACGTCTCGCTCTTCCATTGGTCTGGTTTCACACGTGTTCAGAGCGCGGTCACGCTGGAGGCGTTCCCATAGCGTTTTCCGACGCGGCGTCTCGTTCCCTCGGGGAACCAGGGTTACATACGTAACCTGAGACGTTATTTTTGTTTTGATGCGGCAGCATTCACAGTAAATTGATTTAGTATTTCTGGCAGCCTGTGGAAGAACAGAGTTATCAATTGGCTTTACAGCACCGAGCATCCATCTCAAACAGATACAATGTAATTCAATCTATTTCCAAGAATAAACAAAGGATGCCATTTATTAAATGGGAGACTGACAAATGCTCAGCGACTCCTTCCAACAGTGCTGCACCGATCTCTCATTTTCAACTTGCTTTGATGAATTCAGGTGGTGTAACAAGGCCTGATGGATTATGGGGCTTGTCAGAAATGCCGCAGTTGCCAATCTGTCTGATCCTGGATCAGGCGGAGGCGTCTCCATATCTTCGCACGGCCTGCTAAGACTGATTTGGAGATGGATTACAGAAGCTGCGTCTTGAAAGATCCATTTTTCACCTCTGGGTTACGTCTCCTTTTGATAGCGCACGGTGACCGTAGATTTGTGTATTGCTATATGCTTGATGTATGTTGGCATTGGCAGAAAGTACCAGGGTTGAATGTATTGTGTTTGAGTCAGGGTCCACAAAGGCCACCGAAAGGTGGGGTCCATTTTTGCCCCCTTCCATCAGGCTGGCTATTTGTCTGGGAGACTTTATTGTGGTATTTCTCCTCTCTATCGCTCTCTTTTGCACTACTTTTCCCTCCCTCTCATACTTTTAACTCTCTCATTCTCCCCCCTACCTCCTTTCTCTCCCTCTCTTTCCATCAGACCAGGCAAGAGGCACAATTTTAGCAATCGCCTTCAAAGTGCACTGGTTGCCTTGGGCATCTGTATATTGCTATGTGCCTCATTTTTATTTCTGCGCTCCCAGAAGCTGACTCTTTGTCCCACGATCAAAGGGAGGCACAGGGGGGCTGGAGGACATTTAAGATTACAAGCACTCTGGGAGATGATCTGAGCCTCATCCTGCAGTCAATGTGAGGGATTAATAGTCTGCCATGGCAGCCCAGCCATGTGGCGCTGTCTTACATTAGCTCATTCTCCACAGATGTATTTAAAGTTTGCAACCCACAACATGGCACTGTTTGCTGATTTTACTCACTTAATCTTGTGTTGAAGTGGAGTCTGCTTAAGACTTTGTGCTGTGAAATATTTGAAGAAAAAAGTCTGTGTTTTTGCCTAGTTTTCCAGTAAACACATTTAAACATTGTTCAAATACAAATAAAAAAATCATGTGATATTTTTTTTATTTCATAAGAAAAAAATATTTCAGTTTTGTCAAAAAATGACATCTGAGTAAAGAGGATTGAAGTGATGCAGACAATTTAGTCCATGGAGACTTTAACTGAACTCTCATAAGCATTTGTAGATGAAGGCACTCAATATCTTGAAGTGCTTTGTTTGTCGGTGTGCCATTTTATTGATTTTTGCAAACAGCTTTGCCATTTACCAAGGCTGTAGAACTATAGCGTAGTAATACAAACTTTATTATTTTTCTTACTGCCTGTTGTCCCAAATGCAAAGACAGATGGAGGAGAAAAACACTTCATTTATGTTCCTACTTTCTACTGTACCTGTTTTTGGTTGTAAAAGCATATCTGATTGAATAGTTTTGCATGTTGTGTTGTTTCCACTTAAATTCTAACATCATTTATTTTTCTTACCCCACTGGTGATTTAGTTTTTTCTTATTTTAAGCATGAAGCTTCCTTCATTTTAAACAAGATTTTACCAAGGGGGCAAGCAAAATAAACCTAATTCAAGATTTATTTGTAAACAAGATTTAATATCTCATGCAATTAAGATTTTAAAGTAAATGCATCTGGTTTTAAAGATGTTTAGAACATTTTACTTAAAAACTAGACAAAAATACTTTTTCTCCAGTGCATGTCAGTTCATGCTGTTGAGCTGATTTATTTGCCAAACAATGGCTTTGCCATTGAAAATAGCTGACGGGTGAGAGTGAGGTATAATTGCTCTGTGGATATTTGCAAAAATATTAAAAATGAATAAGGTGTATTTTCCACCCAGTGTTCTAGTAGATTTAATTTTGGTCAACTTGATGTGTTTTTTTTGTAGTTACTGTTTCACATCCAGGTTTCCATTTTAATGTTGATCAGTGTTGTTTTAGTATTACTCATATACAATTGTAGTATTTATTAATATTTTGAACTGGTTTGTATTTTTATATTTCAAGTTTATATTTCATTTTAGTTGTAGTATTTTTGCTATGTGCTTTTGTTTTTGGTTTTTGTTTTAATACAGTTGAGGTCAAAAGTGTACATCCCCCTTTCAGAATCTGCAAAATGTTAATTATTTTACCAAAATAAGAAGGATCATGCAAAATGCACATTATTGTTTGTTTAGTACTGACCTGAATAAGATTTTTCACATAAAAGATGTTTAGTCCACAAGAGAAAATAGTTGAATTTATAAAAAATGACCTCGTTCAAAAGTTTACATCCCCTTGATATTTAATACTGTGTTGTTACCTGAATGGATCCACAGCTGTGTTTTTTTGTTTAGTTAAAGTTGTTTGTGAGTCCCTTGTTTGTCCTGAACAGTTAAACTGCCTGCTGTTCTTGAAAAAAAATCCTTCAGGTCCCACAAATTCTTTGGTTTTCCAGCATTTTTGTGTATTAGAACCCTTTCCAACAATGACTGTAT
This sequence comes from Labeo rohita, assembly GCF_022985175.1. NCBI lineage: Eukaryota > Metazoa > Chordata > Actinopteri > Cypriniformes > Cyprinidae > Labeo > Labeo rohita. The sequence goes on along the minus strand of NC_066887.1, from coordinate 16,824,387 downwards.
GATTTTGAGATCCATCTTTTCACACTGGGGACAACTGAGGGACTCATATGCAACTATTTCAGGTTCAGATGCTCACTGATGCTCCAGAAGGAAACACGATGCATAAAGGGGGGTGAAAACTTTTTGAATTTGAAGAACAGCGTAAATGTACAGATAAATTACTCACCCCCTTATCATCCAAGATGTTCATGTCTTTCTTTCTTCAGTCGGTAAGAAATTATGTTACTTCAGTGTACTTTCTTGTTCATGTTCTTGTACTTCAATGTGCCTCCAACTTCCAAAATGCAGATTAAATACAGCTTTAAATGGCTCTTAACGATCCCAGTCAAGGAAGAAGGGTCTTATGAGAGTTCAAGCACTCTCAAAAACTCCCATTAAAATTACTGAAACTGTTTACACTGTGAATCTTACTTACAGATTTGTTCACAACTATGCACTTGTTGTTTTCTGAATTTGCCAGAAAGTGGTATTCAGTCAGCGAGCAAGTAAAGAAACACCGGCATTTTAGCATTAACTCATCGGAACGCCTCTTATTGGTCAATGCATTCATAAGCTCAACAGCAATGTGTGTGATTGGTTATAATGCGCAGTGCTGTAAAAACATGTCTTTCTCTGGCTCAGCGCCAGCCAGCGAAAGCATATTTGAATTTATCAGCTGATGATATGACGTGAACGATCTAATCAGCCGGTGTGATTATATCAAATATAGAAAATATTATTCAGCTATTTTTTGTCTTTTGAAAGGTGCATTCAAAATCCACTTGGCTCAAAAATCTGAGGGGGCATGTGCCCCCTCTCTTTCAATGGGCATGACGCCTCTGGTTTTCCTTCTGGGCTATATGTAAACATCTTTTATGTGAAATATCTTATCCAGGTCAGTACTAAATAAACAATAACATGCATTTTGTATGATCCCTCTTATTTTGGTAAAATAATGAACATTAAGCAGATTCTGCAAGGGGGATGTAAACTTTTGACCTCAACTGTATTCCTAATTTTAATAACTTTAATCAAAGGTTAAGTTTTTCATCTAATATTTATATTTTATTTTACTTTTATTTTAGTTACCTAAAACATTTTTTTAATTTTGGATTTATTTAACAATAACTCTAATGGTGATGCTCTTGACTCATTTTATGTTTCTTTAGCACTATAAATGCTCCAAGGATATATCCAAGGATGAATCCAAAGGTTTGTTTCATTAAAGATCTCAGGAAGTGCTTCCTGTCAGTCCCTCCCTCCCTCTGTTTTAGTCAAAATCACTTTCCTCACTGAAAACAATTTCACACCATCAACGTTTCCATCACACCCACACATCTGCATTTCAAACCTCAAAGCAGGTGTAATTTCTCCAAAGTCACAATAAAGAGAGAGTGAGATCGAGCGTCGGCCTGTGAACATAAAAGAGAGAGACAGAAAAAGAGGGAGACTGATTGAAAAAAGAAGGGAAAAGAGACACTAAAAAGGAAGGGAATGGTGAACGTGCCCCGGCGCTGATAGAAGTGACACACATGCTTTAATTAAACCTTTCACCTCCACTCAAAGCGGTAGAGATGTGCGTGGAGTGCTTCTCGTAATGGCTGCTGAGCTGACTGATTAGAGTAAACAGAGCGATAAACCTCAAGAGCGGCTTTAGCTGCTACATGCAGATGATCCCCGGAGGTCTAACGCTGCAGGCTCAGAGAGGCTGTTTGAGAGTGCGAGCGGGAGAGTGCCCAAAGAGGCCCAACTTAAAGGCCCTCGTCTCCTCTGCTTATCAGGCACGTCAGCTTTTACGCTCGCAAACACAAACAGCATCTGAAAATGAGCCTGGCTGCATGTGCTGAATTTGTCAGAGAGCGAAAGAGAGAAAATGAGCGGGGAAGGAAAGATGGCTAAAGAAGAGAGGGGGTGGATGGGGAACGGCCACTAAAAACAACCTGCTGCAATTACAGTCGCAGACTGAAGAAGCGAGTACAGCTGCTGCTGTTATTATGATACTGTCTGCTGAAAAAAAATGGAGGTTATCGGTCTTCTCTGACTGTCAGTGACTTCAGTAATGGAGCAAGGGAACATGGGAATGGTAGATGGGATGTTGGATTATGCTTAAAGTAACGGTTCACCCAAAAATAAAATTTGTGGTTTCTGCAGAACACAAAAGATATTTTGGAAAAACAAACTGTCTGTACAATGAATGAGGGGTGTTGTGTATCATGAATTATTAAAGCCAGAATCTTTTAGATGATGTCCAAGTAATGCATAATGGTTATTACACTGTTAAAAGTGTTTTTAACATTTACATAAAGATTATTGGAGTTTGTTTTACAAGGAAATACTATTTCAGTCTTTCTACATAAGAATTTTATGATTCATTTAATATTTAATGTGTTACTTGCAGTTTCTGGTGGGTTTTTTGTTAAATGTGAGCCAAAATCATCACAATTAAAAGAACCAAAGTCTTAAACTACTTCAGTCTGTGTGCACTGAATTTATTTAATACACAAGTTTCACAATTGGAATTGAATTACTGAAATGAATGAACTTTTCTACAACATTCTAATTTATTGAGATGCACCTGTACAACATCGACGGACAACATTTCAGCTGAATATTTATTTTAAATGTTAATCAGATGTGTTCATTACTTGTCTAGCGATGCGTTTATGCTGAAATATACTAAAAAACAGTTTGTCTTTTCAAATCTTCCATTGGGTGTCATTATATTTGTTGCGTTGGCTCGTGTGGTTTATATTTCGCGTTTCAGAAATGTGACATTATTTGTAGTAAGGGAGCATAGTGAGCACTGATGCTCTCTTGAATTTGTGATGCATTGGGGTTTTTTTGTAGTGATCGAACGTGATATTGACTAACTGATCAATGCCCTGACTACTGAACAAGGGATCTGGCACCGAAATTCTGACTTTTTTCTTAGTGTTGCGTGATATAAAATCACAGTTATGATTTATGAAGTCAGAGGGGAGGGGGGGTGGGGAGTGAAGAAATTAATTTAGAATTGACTCTTTCCTTGGTTACTGTTGCTATGTCTGACAAACAATGACGCTCTCACACTACACGTCATGTTCTCACGCAGTGAAAAATACTTTGCGGAACAAAGAGAAAACTGATAACACACCGACAGACAAGACAGAGCAGGTTACATCTGGTATGAAACAAGGTCTCAGCTTTAAAATGTTTTTTTTATTTATTTAGAAATCCAAACAATAAATACCTCTTTATGTGTCGTGACAGATCACTTTTTAGACCAATTGACATGTGAACCGATCGCCTTTTCTTTTTTATTAAAACACGAAATAAACATGAATGCATATCAGAACATATTTTATTTCAATCGCGGAAAGATTGTCAATACAATGTTTTAAGTTTAAGAAGTTAATCTACTCTCCTGTCTGATTTGTTTGTCGGACGTAATGATAGATTCAGTGTTATGATTGGTCAGATCGCCTGTCAATCAAGCTGTTTGCGAAGGGTCAATTGCAAGATATAAACTGACAACTGGGAGTTATAATGTCCAATTCTGAGAGGAGAAAAAGACTGATATCTGCTCAGAATTGCGAGTTTATATCTCAAAATTCTGGGTTTTTTCTTGCAGTTGTGTGTTATGAAGTCAGAATTGTAAGATAGAAACTTGCAGTTCTGAGAAAAACAATTGTACTAAAAGGCGTCTATCGAAGTCTCTTACGCTCACCGAATTTGATCAAAAATACAATTGTTAGACTATAATATTGGAGACAGCAGTTTAAATTAGAAATCTTTTGTAACATTATCACATTTTTACTGGCGTTTTAAAAAACAGTTTATTGCATTTTTTTAGTGCTTAAAAACATTAATTTTACATTGCACATATATATATATTTTTTTAAATAAATTTAGTTGATATCAGTATATGTATATTTTGATAAATTAAACCGTATTTGTATCATCCAGAAAGATTTATTCCCTGTTTTGAGTTATAACAGCCCACCCAGTATTGAATTTTAATAGGCTGACATGGGATTTACATCGTAATGATTTAAAAATGAAGACAGTTATTATGATTCATATGAAGCTTGTGTTTTGTAGGGAAATATATGTCTGCAGTGTCTAAATGTTATGCCTCTCATTTGTCCTTTATGAATATCTTCACGCACTTGTACATGGATTTTGTGTGCTCCTTGTTGCTTGACTGTGCAAATCTGTATGGAAATGAAAATGAAGCCAGTACGAATTCATATTCGGAACGAATACGCTCTAGAGGGGTTTTATACATCTGTACACATTTATATAAGATTATTCAGAAGGGCGCTCTGACCTATGTATCCAGCATCAAGTTTTCACAGCACATTTCTGAATACTGCGACACATCATGTTAAATAAATATCTTACTTTCTCTCTTTTTACTTGCTTCCCTATTTTGCTAATTTTTGTCAACAACAACAGAAAATGTTTCAGTTACCGTAGGCTGAGATGGATTTTGAATCTTCTATATTGCTGGATGTACAGCTTTAATATTTCATGAGACGACATGATTCATTCAGTCTCGCAGCAGGAAGCGCTGGGCCTTCATGCCTCTGAGCAGAGTGTGCGGCAGAAGACATGATATGTGTTACTCTATGAAACCTTCACTCTTTCAGACAGATTCGCTCTGTGTTATGCCTGACACATGCTGCCACTCAAACCAGCGGGGTTTTGCCGGAGCAGCGTTGAATTATTTTATTATATACATACCATAAGCCCCTGCAGATACTCCACTGAAGCTGGACCCATATGTGAAGCGCTGGAATCTGCCATGTCTCTGAATTGAGATGGTATTACACGATAGATTGGCCAATTATAGGGGCTGGAGAGACAAAGGCTGACCCACGAGAACTGAGGTGTTGCCTGCAGGGGGGTGTTAGGATTTAAACAATAAAGACAGGGGAGGTTGTCATTTATAGTCACTGGAAGATGACAATCCACATTCAGTGATGCAATGAGCTATGTACAAAAAATAATAATTCTGTTGTTTTATATTATGTTATAATATACACTGTTTTTATAGAGGTCATGAACTGTCTTTTTTATTATTTTGTACTGTTCTCTAAAGTCCACTTATAATGTTATCAAGATTTTTACATCAAAAAACATAATTTGGAAGTAATAGGCTATTTTCTGTCCTTCTGTCCTGTGCAGATTGTAGACTTGGAATTAAACGCCCACTGGTATAATTGACTAACAGTTGTGTATGTTTGACAGCCTACATCCTTCGTAGATGGACGCTGCTGTGATTTAGGTACAAAAAAAATGCATAAATACAATCTGCAGAAAATCAAACAGAGAAAGCAACAGTGACCACGTAAGAAAAAGTTACCCACACTTGTGTGGTGTGCCATTACTTTTGGATCCAATATAGTCGCACAGCATCGTCTTTTATTTTCAGTCTTTCTGAAAATCCTGTGTTGAACTGTGCCTTGTTTGTAAACAAATCAGTGGTAAAATTAAGAGAACAAAGCATGGTCTGGAACTTAATTAAAAATAAAATTCCTCCACTCTTTACTAATGTGAGGATCAGAAGGAAGGCGGTGCAAAGACTGTTTTTTCAAGACTTGGCACTGCACAGTGTCATCTTGTATTCAGAGCCATCTTTATTGTTTGGTTTTCTTCGTTTACCTCTCACGTTATTTATACTACTGTGGCTAAACAGGCAGTGAAGAAGCAGGCGTTGATCTTCTGCGGAGGCGGTGTTTAGCCACACTATTATGTCATAAAGTGGAACATTCCATAACCTGTTGTTTTAGCAGATTGGTTTTAGTATAAGCTGTTTGTGGACTAGCATGAGAGAGTTCTGAAATTTACAGAATGTTTCAAGGGAAATTCATAAGATCAAGGAAAATTAGATTTTTCAGTTCCTGATTTCTGTTGTTTTTTAAAAGAATTTTCCTGGTAAAAATGGGACAGTTAACACATCATTTGTATAAAATGTGTAATTGTGTAATTCATTGTGTAATTGTGCTTCATTTTGTCACTTTGTGTAGTTTATGTAATAATTTTATGTCTCCGTTACATGAACGAGTAGTTTTTAAAGGTCAAATCTGAACTTTATAGTTATAGCTGTGTGATATAATCTGTACAGGTGTGGTAATTGATGTTTTTACTAAAGAGGCTGGAATATCAGGCCTGTAGAGAAAGATTTTGCTTAGAAAAATAGAAGAATAAAAGGAAATGTTGTTTGGGAGCACTGACCTTAGCATGAAATGCCTTCGATCTGTTGGAAATAACTGGAAATAGTATACGAATTAGTGAAGTATTCAAATATAAATGTTGTAGTCATCTGTACTTACCAATTCTAAATATTTTATAAGTTGTACTGTACTGTGATTCTATTCTCAGAACAGCATTTATGTATTTTTCCTTTTTTGCCTTCTCTCTTCCTCTTCATCTTCCCTTTCCTTTCCTTCCCATACCTTTTCCTCCTCTTCTTCCTATACTTTAATTTTCTTTACATTTTGTCTTCCTATTCTGTGTTTTTTTTTTGTACCTTTTCCTTTGTCGTCCTCTTTCCTTTGTTTGTCTTATTTTAGTCTTCTCTTCCTTTTTCACTTTTCCTTTTGTTTTACCTCTTTTCCTTCTTTTTCCTTTTATTTAGGGATGCACCGAATGAAAATGCTGGACTGAAACAGAAACTGAAAATTTCGGATGCACTTGGGCAAAATACGAAACCGAAAATGCTTTGTAATATTATTTTATTAAATAATATTTAAAAGAAAAAAAAAATCTAATCCAATAAATTTAATGACACTGAATTTGAAAAATACAAGCCAGTGAAATAACCACACTTTTAATTAAAGTAAAACATTAAAATTTGACAGAAAATATATTAATATTAAATATCAATATATTTATTCAGTTCAACAGAACTTAATAGATTTTTATTTTTAATTATTCTAATAATTTATAGTCCTGCAAAGCTATCATTATCAGAGCATGTGAGCAGAGCATAGTGTCAAGAGAGGGTAGGGTCATCGCCATTGCCCAGTACAGCTCTACTACACCATGTTACAGCACAGTAGAGCTATTGCAAACAGGAGCAAGTATACTACATAAAAATTTCCTGTCAGTGCGTTATTTTATCAGGCTTTGCTTTCCGGTGCGCATGAGTGGTACATGAGTGGACAGCACACACATTCATAGAGCGGACTGTTGAGCGCACCATATATTTTCGGCTCATTTTTGTCAGGCAAATAATTTTGGCGCTACCCTACTTTACTTAAAATCTCTTTTTATTTCTCTGTTTGTTCCATTCCTTTTTCTTTTCTCTTTTCTTTCTAGTCCATTGCACACAATTTCTTTTTCTCCCTCTCTTTTCCGCTTGCATCAGCCTACATCCACAGATACATATTTGCAGAGGCAAGTCCTGCCACATTCTCTTAAATCGCACCCTCCGTTCCCCGCTTGACCGGCCCAGTTCTTTTTCTAGCCGGGACTTGTGGAGGGCTGAAACATGTGCTCCCTGTAGCTTGCACCCTGGGGTCTTAATAAGCAGGAAACAGTCCTGTATGCATAAATAACCTTCATCAAATCAGCCAAGTTAGGAGCAAGACAGGCTGGTAGGGGTGGCCATATGACTGCAGACTACTAGCAGATCAGGATAAGGCTCCTAAATCACTACTCCCTGAGAACCAATGCTGTTTGATCCTGTTAATCCAACCATTCAGGCCCGATCAATGGCCCTCCTCAAGGCATTAGTGTCTGATTGCATAGGGCAGGTGTGTTCTGGAGGGCTCTGGTCCAGTAAAGTTTTTTTTCTTCCCTTCTGAAAGCTCTCTGCTGTTGAAATTGATTCCGCAAAGCTAGACTGGATGCCTAATCACCCAGGTGGAGAGCGTAACCAGGCTGTCAGCGCATGCTTATGCGGCGTGAATTGGGCTCTCCTCCACATTGGAGGACAACACGGATAGCCATGTTTTTTTTTGGGCCTCCTACAGAGAGGCCCCGAATGATTAATTCCTGGGAAAAATCAACACTTCACACTCATTGATCCAAACATTGTTTGCTTTTGCTGCTCTGCGGAGCTTAACTTGTCCATAGCAGACTGTTTAACCAAGTCTTGAAGTCTTTCAAGTAATCATTAAGATCCACATGTTGCAAATGTGCTGGCATCGTAATATGCCATAGAGGGGTTTAAGTCTCTTGATTTTAAATAGCAGAGTTTATAGGCCTTCTGGAGACTATATGTGGTCATAAAAACCCAAAATGGTTCACTTTTTATTACAGTTATTACAGGTTTCTTTAACTTTAGGCACTTTATGTCCAAGGGGTTGATTTTTATTAAAATGAACAAATGTAATATTTTTTTTCTTTTGTCACATTTAAGACTCCTTTGGATTTGTAAACCATGCTTTTATCATTATATTTTGCTATTAATAATAAATAAAGTTTTTTGTTCCTCCCTAAGGTTAGTGTACTTATTTACTAGGGAGGCAACAGTACTGAAGGAATCAAGGAAAATGTCACTTATAGTTATTTGCATATTTTTTTGTCATTTAATGTCATTTAATTGTGTATTTATAGGATGTATAAGTGAGGTAAAAAGTTTACATACACCTTACAGAATTGGCAAAATAAGAGGGATCATACAAAATGCATGTTATTTTTTGATGTAGTACTGCCTGAATTAGACATTACATATAGTCCACAAAAGAAAATAGAGTTTGTAAAAATGACCCCATTTGAAAGTTTACATAGCTTGATCCTTAATACTATATTGTTACCTGAATGATCCACAGCTGTTTTTTTGTTTAGTGAAAGTTGTTCATGATTCCCTTGGTTGTTCTGAACAGTTAAGCAGCATTTTTATGTATTTGAACCCTTTCCAACAATGACTGTATGATCATAAGATCCATCTTTTCACACTGAGGACAACCGAGGGACTTGTACGCAACTATTACTGAAGGTTCAAACACTCACTGATGCTCCAGAAGGAAAAACATAGCATTAAGAGCCAGGGGTGTAAACTTTTGAAAAGAATGAATGAATTTTCTCATTTTGCCTAAATATCATATATATACAATACTTGATCCTTAATACTGTGTTATTACCTGAATGATTCACAGCTGGGGTTTTTTTTTGGTTTTTGTTTAGTAAAAGTTGTTCATGAGTCCCTTGTTTGTCCTGAACAGTTAAACCGTTTTTATATATACTGCTGTACTGCCCTTCAGAAGCTACATAAGATACTTACATGTTTTCCAGAGGACAAAATAAGTTAAATTTACCCTGATATTCAGTTTCAAAAATTTTGACCCCCCGACTCTTGTATTGTGTTTCCTTTTGAAGCATCAGTGAGCATTTGAACCTTCTGTAATAGTTGCATGAGTCCCTCAGTTGTTCTCAGTATGAAAAGATAGATCTCAAAATCATACAGTCATTGTTGGAAAGGGTTCAAATACACAAACATGCTGAAACACCAAAGAATTTGTGGGACCTAAAGGATTTTCCTGAAGAACAGCGGGCAGTTTAACTGTTCAGGACAAACTCATGAACAACTATCACTAAACAAAAAAAGAAAAGAAAAAAAAAAACAAAAAACAACAAAACGTTTGAACATGGCCATTTTTTAAAGTTCAGCTATTATTCTCTCTTGTTGAATATATGTAAGTGTCCTTTATGTGAAATATCTCATTCAGGTCAGTACTAAATGAAAAAATAACATGCATTTTGTATATTCGCTCTTATTTTGGTAAAATCATTAACATTTTGCAGATTCTGCAATGTGTATGTAAACTTTTGACCTCTGTATAAGTGCTAGCTATATTAGCCTTTAAAAGACAAAGGAGTCAGCCCTTTATTAAGGAAAGGTTTAAAATTTGATAAAATTCTACAGTAATTGCTGTATATACTGTATATTATTGGACTTTGTTAGTAGCTAAATTAAATGAACTATTAAGCACTATCACATTTTTTTTTTGTTTTCACACCTCGTAGTTAAAAACAAACAAACAACAACAACAACAACAAAAACACCTATCAACAATAACATACATTGTCGAGTCTGTTTGTAATGACTTTTGAATGACTTAAGATGTTTTATATTTCGAATCGCCATGCAAATGAGTGACTGAGCCTCCGGTTGTGTATTTTTGCGATTATATGTTTTTGTAAAAGTGCAGGGGAGGTTATTGTGAAGAGATTACATTTGCAAACATTGAAGCATTAAAAAATAAATTAAGGAAAAAGATAGGAATGCAAAGAAAATCATTAACAGTAAATTTTCTTAATGAATTCAAGTCACACTCTTATACAAACACCATACACACCAAACCAGTCTTTTTTTGTGCATATATACAGAGGAAAAATAAATGTTTCTGTCAATACCTGCATGTGTGTTAGGAGCACGGGTCCAGCTGTTTCCCTCCCTTCTTTTGGACAGAAATGGAAAGGGGGATTTACCAGTCAGTCTCATCCTCCACACAAAAGCAGAGGGCTAATCAGCTTCCGCTCTCATCCAAGCTGAATCAGGACTCCATGGGAATCCCACACTAGCTCTCCAAAAGCACCCCTCATCCCTCCATCTTCCATCTTTCCACCACTCCACATGCTTGTTGTCCCTCTGTAAAGAAGCTTCAGTCACGATCAGCCTCTGTAGATTTTCAAGCTCTTCCTTCATTCCTCTATATTTTCTATGTGTTTAAACATGGTGAAGATTGCAGTTTTGTTTCTTTCAAGCTGATTAGAGAAAACTTTGCGGTTCATAGTAGTTTTAAAGTATACATAAGCATTTAAAGATTAGGATATTTAGAGATTACCCCACAAGACTTAAAGGAGAACAGTATAATCTCTGAGACAAAATGCATACTGTAAAAATGATTCTTGAAGCACTATGAAAGAACCCTCTGGAGAACATCTAGGAATGTGTTTCTGAAATATATAGGAACTGCAGTTTATATTTCAACTCAAAGTGTTTACCTTATGATGGAGTTACTGGAGCAATTGTTCACATTTTGCTCCATTTTGTTGAAGCGTTCTTTATGAAAAGGTTCTCCGCAGCGTTCCGTCATAGTGGCAACTATGGAACACTTTAAGGAGGTTATTGCGTTACTGCATTTATTTGATCAAAATACTGTAGTACTGAGAAATATTATTACATTTTAAAACAGCTGTTTTCTGTTTTAGTATATTTTAAAATGTAGTTTATTCCTGTGATGGCAATGATGAATTTTCAGCGGCAATTACTCCAGTCTTTATTCATTCAGATTTGGTCATCAAGAAACATTTCTTCTTATTTGTGCTGCTAAACATTTTTGTGGAAACCTTAATACCTTTTATAACAGTCTTTGAGGAATAGGAACTTACTGCCCCTCAGTCTTTTTGAATGGTAGTGTATGCCTTTTATCTACTACATTTGTATTTGTATTTGCTTAATTAAATTTCAACTCCTGTGAGTTGAAACCTGTGAATGTTTCAGTCTTAAATCTGAATCAATTCACAAAAGATACATCAATACATTAATACACAAATTAATTTACTACTTAAGAACATGTTGAGGCCCTATAGCTGATTCAGACGGTAATTGTTTCTTATTGGGACGTTAGCAATTTTCAACATTAGTCTGTAGTTAGTCTGTGATTTTATTGCCGTCCAAATCCAGAATGCCTCCCACCACTCCCGTAAAAATTCCAGGCCAAATTACCTACCTTTTTTTTTTTTTTTTTTTTTTTTTTTTTTTTTTTTACAAACATTGACCACTGCTGAACACCGTAGCTAACTGTTGCTGGAATTTGCATATTAATTACTGAGAAGGAGAAAAAAAAAAAAACCCTGAAATGCTGAAAAATATTTTTTTAAGAACAATATTTTATAACTGCTGCACCACAAAGCAAAACGATGAAAGAGAAGAAAAGCATGTAAACATTTGAAATGGGTCATGATTATGGCAATACATTTTTAAAATATGTATTATACATTATATACATAAAAATATAAACCAAGCAGCTTTGTTTATCTTATGTGAATAAGTGGTTGCATTAACTTATTTTTGCTAATCTTCACATTTTTATGACATCCATCATTTTGAGAGATAAAATGCAAGACAGAAAACCATTTCAACTATAGCATGTCTGTTTGCCGGTTTTTAAACAGGAGATTTAAATAATCAAATAATATATAGCATATTATTAAATATGAATTTATTCTTATTATTCCAAGCATATGATATTTATTTACAGCAATCATGCGACTTGGATTCATGTCTTGTTTCTGTTACGTAATGTTTGCCCCATCATGTCCTTATAGTCTTATAAACTGTAAAAAATAAAAAACACAATTTGTTGAGTCAGCTTAAAATAATTTGTTACCCTGCTGCCTTAAACTTTTAAGTTCAGTCAACTAAAATAAGTTTAGTCAACTTGAAATGTTAAGTTGTACTAAGTAACACCTTAGATATTTGTGTTTGCTAAACTTAACAGATGGGTAAGTAACCCAGCTGCCTTAAAATTTTAAGTTGATTCAACTCAAATATCTAAGTTGTCACTTAGTATAATTTAACATTTCAAGGTGAATAAACTTGAGTTGACTGAACTTAAATTTTTAAGGCAGCCAGGTTACAAATTATTTTAAGTTGACTCAACAAATTGTTTTTTGAAGAAAGTTCATTTATGCACCCTCCACTGGTTCCAAACTTGTTTGAGTTTCTTCTTCTGTTAAACACAGAAGAAGATATTTTAAAGAATGTTGGTAACCGAACGCTTAACAGCAGCCATTGACATCTGACGATGGCTCATGGTCTTTGGACAAAAGTTATGGGCTTCTAGTAGGCGGCCATGCTAACCAGTCAAACCCTTGAAAAACCTTGGATCTCATTGTTTGCTTATATGGATTTATGTGCAAAATGTAACATGAATCAGAGTGACTCATCTGTGTGATATTATCAGAACATCAAGCTGGTTTGAACTCATGCCTCCAGCCAAGATGCTGCAGAGCTTATATTGCATTCTGTTGTATTACAGTCACTTTCACAATCACAGCCATTATTCAAATCTCACTACAACAGTGCGTGGCTTGATGTGCACCACAGGCCCTCAATCAAGATTTGTGTTGCTTCAACATTCAGCGTGCTTGCTATTGAAGAGTCTAATCCAGTTACACAGAATTCTGCAACATGTCAGATCCTTATCGAAATGTTTTCATGTTGTTCCCCTCACTACAGTTACGGTTTGATCAAATTAGAGTAATATAAAGGCAGTGGCCTCGTTCAAAGACATTTACAGTTTATTGCTTCATGAACGGTGAACAACAAATACATATATTGAACACTGTTGTGGAAACGTAAGGATATTTCAAAGAACTTGAGAATGTTCGACAATCTTAAAGTGGAAGTGGTTGAAATATTTTAAGGCCTACTATATTTAGACATCAATACCAAAATTAATGTGCTGTGATGCAAGGTTGTGAACATAAGGCATATGAAACATAATACCATTTGGGAAAACAACTGAGAGAAAACCAAAGAAGCTTTGCAAACTACAGATTCGCTTTAACAAGCCGACTAGCGAATATGATATTCCCACAGCATGCATGCGTAGACGAGCCAAATCAACAACGACTCCTAAGCAACAAATGACAGAGAATGAAATGAAATGATGCAAGCAGTCTTCACTATCTGATCCTCCCTATAGGTCAGGCAGCCTTGTCTACAGTTGCCGTGCTGCTTGGAGAATTGAATTCTCGACACGGCGCAATACTCACTCTTAGATTGCAGTATTATCAAAGACAAGGTGTATAATGCATGCAAACCGTCAGTGAAGGCATGTACGTTGTTTTCACCCTTGGTTCAATGCTCGGCCCGTACACGAATATGACTCTTCCCCCTTTCTGCTGCCCCCACTGGCCTCTTCAAGGGTAATTGTATGTTCGCAGTAAAAACGTGAGTACTAGCAGCATCTGATTACTATTGTAATGGTGACTGGTAGGAAGATGCCAGCTTCTCCGTTTTATCCATCATTTTGCTGGATTTCCCCCCCAAAAGTCTTCAGTGTTACATAATCCTTCAGAAATCATTCTAATATGCTGATTTGCTCTATAAGAAACATTTCTCATCATTATCTCATCCTTTTGTGTGAGTGTGTGTGGAAACCAAGATCATTTTTATGAGTCTTTGATGAAGAAAAAATAATGCATTATTCAAAATAGGAATCTTTTGTAACATTATAAATGTCTATACTGTCACTTTTGGTCAATTTAATTCTTCATTGCTTAATTAAAATAGTTTCCTATAGAAGAAGAAGAAAATACACCCAAAATTTTAAATTATACCAAAGTTTTGAATGGTATAATACAGGGTAGAGTAGGGGACCTCATTTACTTCTAGCATTTAAAACTACAGTAGTCAACATTTGAACTGGATCAAAACCAAAAGTCCTAAAATTAAAGCAATACCCATTCTTGTCTTAGGACAAATTTGATCAACTTTTAGATCCATTTCAAATGTTGACTACTATATCTAAGTTTTTGTTTTTAACATGATTAGCATGTCACTAACATGTTTTTAACATGATGTTGCTAGAATGCTTCTACCATGATTAGCATGATTAGAATGTTGTTTAGCATATTGGTAACATGATTAGCATGTTGCCGGAAGGTGCTTTTTCCAGGCGCATCGAGATCAAAACATATCAACTTTTCAGATTGCTGCAGGCGCACCGCAGGTTGTGTGATAAGAACAAACCAATCAGCTGCATCCTTTCCCGTAACAACATTGAAAGCTCAGCCAAGATGGAGGAACAGCTGATCACAGCTGTACATTTTTAAATACATTTAGTAGCAGAGCTACTGCAAGCGATTTTGTAGTGCTGGAAATCCGTTTATCCTTTGCTGAAACGTCCACATCTTCATGGAGAATGCAGGTCATGGTTGCTAGCAACAGCAGACGCCACTGGAGCACAAGCGCTTTGGAAAGAAGGAAAAAGCAGGGCGCCTAACGTTTTCCATGCGTTTTAGGTGTGACGTGAATGGCCCCTTACTTTACAAACATACACTTTTATTTATGTTTGTGTGTTGCTTGGTAACCAATTTATTGCAATCACAACTGATTCTAAGAAACTTCATTGTTTGGTGGAAACATAAAACAAAAATTTTCATAGGGCAATTAGCATGCTGCTAGCATGTTTCCAGCACAATTATCATGTTGTTAGCATGTTTTTATCATGATTTGTCTGTTTTTATGTATTTAACATGTTGCTAACATGAAAGAAATCCGGCTTAAAACCAGCTGATTTAGCTTAAAGAGTTTAAACCAACTTAATACCTGCTGATTTAACAAAAAGCCAGCTAAAAACCAACTATAACCAACTGATTTAGCAACCCTGCTGGAAACAACAACAACAACAACAACAAAAATCTAAAACCAGCTTAAGATGGTTGCCTGGTTTTAGCTGGTCATCCAGCCTGGTCATAGCTGGTTAACAGGCTGGTTTTAGAGGGGTTTTGGCCACCTTAACTGGGAGACCAGCTGGTACAACAAGCTAAAACCAGCCACTTCTAGCTTAAACCAGCTAAGACCAGCCAACCAGCTTAGGCTGGTTTTAGCAGTTTTATTCAGCAACAACAAAAACCAGCTGACTTAGTGTAAAAAAAAAAAAAAAAAAAAATCAGATTGGTTGAGCGTTAAAAGCAGTTGTAAACTACTTGTAAATTGTACAAACTTACACCTTTGTTTACATTTGTTGCAAGTTAAGTTTTTAAGGAACAAAATTTTTCATAGGGCGATTAGTATACTGCTAGCATGTTACCAGCACAATTATCATGTTGTTAGCATGTTTTTAGCATGATCAGCTAACATCAACTCATTTAGAAAAAACAGCTAAAAACCACCTAAAATCAGCTGATTTAGCCACACACACACACACACACAAGTTAGCAACCAGCTAAAACCAGCTGGGGTTAACTTGTTTAAGCTGAAAGTTCCCTGGTGAAGAAGAAGAAAAAAAAACATAAAAAACCATCAAAACCAAATCTTAATGGTTTTGACTACAAATACCATTACAGAAATTACAAACTTTTAACCATTACAAATGCTGTCCTGTAGTGTGGTTTGGGACATATTCCATTAGGATTTAGTGGTTTTGACAAGCCACCCATAGAAGGTGACCAATTACCAGTACAAAACAAAGAAGCACCATTAAACCAGTTTCCATTAAAACCAGTACAATTCCCATTATAACCAGTAAAACCATTACAAATTCTGTGATGGTTTCTAACACTTTTTTTCCAGCAGGGTAGCTGGTTTAAGCTTGGTTGGTCTTTTAGTAGGTCTCCCAGCTTGATCAGCTAAAAAGTAAAATTAATAAAATTAATAATAACAATAATTAAAAAAAGTAGTAGATCAGTAAGTTTGCTTTCTCAAGCCAACTACACGATTGCTCTTTATTTAGACAGAGTTGTATAAAATGTTGGCCATTTATAGGTTATCATTCATTAAAATTAAATAATTACTAGCCTATTGGTATCAACCAGGATTTTAATGTTAATGCATCCATAATATTTTATTAATCTGTGTGTAAAAATGGACATTTTTGCATGCATATTTAAGGGATTCCTGAGAGACAAATAGGGCACATGTTCTTGCTTATTTATCTGATGAGAAACCATTGTTTGGAGTTTAATTAGTGCTAAACTAATTTCAACATAACACAATAGTTTAAATTCTTCCCATGATGCTTATCTTTGGAATTGTGATCTTAGCTTTGGGGGAAAAATAAACTTTTCTGTAAGATGGTGATTAACCTGGTTTACTGTGCATCAAATGTCCCTGGTGATAAAGCTATGAGAGAGGAAGCGTTTGCCAGTGCCAAAAACTCTCTAAGACTCTAAAAGATTCTCAAAAAAACTCAAAAAACAACAGTTATTTATTTTGACACTTTCTTCATTCTTACCCAGACAGGTGGAAACGAGTTCTTCATAGTTACTTTTGACATTCTTTGGGCACTTACACACTTTAGAAAGCTCTGATGGAGCATTTGACGGATGGAGAATGTGTAAGATGCTTTTTGAGGGTGTGGAAAGAGCCGGGCCAGTTTGAAATCTAGCGGGAATACAGAAAGCTAAGACTGTATGACTTTCTTTCTTTGCTGAAACATAAAAGGGGAGCTTCTAAAGAAATCAGTCTATTCTATACCATGAAAGGAGACCGGTACGTTCAAGGCTCAAGAAAGATGCACAAGCATTAGGGAAACAGCGCACCAAAAAAAAAAAAAAAAAAAAAAAAAGTGGCCCATATGACTCATGCATTATAAGTTTTCTCAAGTCTGAATTTAAGTTGGGATTCTTGGGGGAAAAAAAGCATTGTGAGTCTAAGCAACTACTAATAATATACATCAGCTTAGATACTGTTTTCATTGCATGTTTTTCTTGACTTATATTGTATGTGTATTTTAGAATCTCTGCTTCCTTTTAAAAACGCTGGCCAACTAAAAAGTTTCTCAGTCATGAAATCATGACAACAGTGTGGTAAAACCAGAGACAAGCAGAGGGTGACACAGCACTGTAGATGCGGAGCATAGTTTTCTTTGTGATTGAGCTTTGAGCACCTGTAAGTCAGCACCTCTGCATACCACAGCCTCGTTTCACTGCTAATGGCTGTCTCTGAGGAGCGCTGGGCCAACCTCACCTGCTTGCAACCACATCCCATTCTGTCTATGACGGCAGAGCCCTTGGGAGTCGTCGCCAGAGGAAGAGGAAAGAGAGTGGGAGGAATTGAGCGAAGAGCAGAGCCAGGTGAGAAGGGTCCATCTCGGTTCTTCCTCCTCAAGCACTGACGGGCATTGTCAGGCTTTTTCGTCAAGGTGAAGACAAGGATAGAGCTCAGGGGCAGCGCAGAACATGTCAGTTAGAGCTCGGCTGACATGTAGCCTGGAGAACTAGAGCTGAGAGTGGCACACTTCCACCTTACAGTGGAATTAGTTTGTCCGGTCAATGAAGACGTGCAGTATTTATTGTGTTTTACCCTTCTTGCAGTGATGGAATGCCCTTGGAGTAATCAGTGCACTGATGGCTGAGTTTTGCTGATTGTGGAAGCGATTCTTCCTCTGACATGACCTAAATAAAATAGTGCCACAGAAACTTCTAGTTTTTCCAAACTGAGAAAAGAGATAAAAAGAGTGTGTTGGATGAACCAATGGAGAATATTTTCTTTTTGTGAACACAAATGTCTGCCAGAACAAAACACTCTGAAACGAACAGCCAAGAAAACAAATTAAACAGAATTAGTTAAGCAAAAACAAACAATCAGAGGTTGAAAATCATAAATCCTTTGCATTTCCGCAACTTACCAGCTGTCAACATTAATTAATTATGAACATAACTGCATGCTAAAGCATACTAATGATTTGTGTATTTGTGATTTGTCCCTAATAGAGTTGTCTGTAAATTAAAGTTGTGAAAATGCACACACATTTTTATAGATACCTGAACCTTGCACAGCAGAGCTCTAATTATTATTCAAAAACATAAACCAGTAATAATTATAATAAAAGTAATACAGTGGAGATAACATTAGAGAACAATCTATACATAAATACTTGATTTTTTGCTGAAATATTGTTAATCTTCATCTCTCAAAATTTGAAGGAATATCAGCTGTAGGTACACCACTGTTCTACCAGCATGTTTGACAAAATATCCAAGGCATTTCAGCAAAAACCTTTATTTTATGATTTCAAAATTAGAGAACAATAACCACTGTAGCATGAAAGAAGATTACGACTAATATTTTGGAGGGTTAAAGCTGTCATAAATTAGTAGGAAGTTTACACACCCTTGCTTTGTTTGACTTCAGCACATCTGTGGCTGCAGAACATCACTACTTTCTTCACACTGCGCTGGTGTGATCTTGATCCACTTTTCTTCCACTCTCTTCCATAGTTTGGTAACTGTAGTGGGTTTCTGAACTGGCAAGCAATTCCAACTGCAGTGCTGAACCAATTCTTCGCTGAGAGTCTCTGCGTTATCCTGTCTTCTTTTGCATTTGTCTTACATAGATGACCTGCCTTTTGGGGGGAATTAAATGAATTAGTGTTTTTGTAAACCTGCAAAATTTGAGAAATCTTGGAATTGGAATGACCAACTTCTCTTGCGATGGCTGAAAGTGTCATCCCTTTGGCTTTCATCTGGACAACCTCCTGTCGCAGGGTTTTAGTCACCTTAGAGCAGCCCACTATCATGCAATCTCACTAAAAATTGAAGGAATTCTACCAGTTAAATAGGGTTTGTCATATACAGTCATGGCCAAAAATATTGGCACCCTTGCAATTCTGTCAGAAAATGCAACACTTCTCTCAGTAAATTTTTCCAACTGCAAATGTTTTGGTATTCACATGTTCATTGTTTTTGTTTGCACTGCAACAACACCAAAAAAGAAAAGTAAAAACTTGATAAAAAGGATATTGAAAATGGATATTGGACAAAATTATTGGCACCTTGTCAAAATTGTAGGAAATAGTTGCTTTTAAAGCAACACACCTGTGGCAAGTAACAGGTGTGGGCAATATAGTAATCACACTTGCAACCAGTTAAAATGGAGAAAAGTTGACTCAACCTTTGTGTTGTGTGTCACACTGAGCATGGAGGAAAAGAAAGAAGTGTAAAGAGTTGTCTGTAGATTTGAAAGAAAAAAAATAGTGGAAAAACATGGACAATCTCAAGTCCATCTCCAGAGATCTTAATGTTCCTGTGTCCACTGTGTGCAATATCATTAAGAAGTTTACAGCCCATGGCACTGTAGCTAACCTCCCTGTATGTGGATGGATGAGGAACAATTAATGATTAATGGTAACGATTGTTCGAACGGTGGATAAAGAACCCCGATTAACTTCCAAACAAATTCAAGCTGATCTGCAGACACAGGGATGAAAAGAGATGTTATGGTAGGAGACCAAGGAGGACACCACTGCTGACACAAAGGCGTAAAAAAGCAAGACTGGATTTTGCCAAAACTTATGTGACAAAACCACAATCCTTCTGGGAGAATGTACTGTGGACAGATGAGACAAAAGTAGAGCTTTTTGGTAAAGGACATCATGGCACTGTTTACAGAAAAAAAATATTAAGAAAGAAAAGAAAAGAACACAGTCCCTCCAGTCAAACATGGTGGAGGTTCAAAGATGTTTTGTAGTTGCTTTGCTGCTTCTAGCATTGGACACCATGACTATGTGAATGTTATGAATTCTGATGATTACCAAAGAATTCTGGGGCACAATGTAGTGGCCAGTCCCTTACGAAAAAGAAGTTAATTCAAGTGTGCTATTAGTATACTTCTTTTAAACTAAAAACAGGAAAGTATACTTTCAGTCTACCTTTTATGTACTTCTCAGAAATGTGCTTTATATACTTCTCGGAAATATACTTAAAATAACATTTAAGTATACTTTGAGACTTTTAAGTATGACTTTAAGTATACTTTAAGTAAATATACTATCAATATGCTTATACTAAATATACTATACAAATATACTATCAGGGCTATACTTGTTCTCTGAGAATCCGTGTTGTCATTTTTATACATAAGAGATGCTATTACACATCTTATGTACAGAATTTTCAAAACACAAGTGAAGAAGAAACCAAAACAGATGCTTCCACACTGTAAAAAAAATGCAAATACATATTTTCCATTTTACGAAACAGTCTCAAATACTAAAAAATGCTATTTTCTTGAAACTATAAAAAAACCCTTGTCATACCAACAGAATTACCCCTAATACTGTCCCATCAAACACAGTTGTCTGAACAAAGAATTTCACACTGTTAAAATTTCAAGGCTTTGTAAGTTCCCAGCATGCATTGCAGCATAAATAAATTATCCAGTTACTGTTATAGGATTATTGTTTTGCTGTTTGCTGACTTCATTTAAACTTTTTTGTTGTCGTATTGTTAGTTATTTGTTGTACTGTGATGTAAAGACCTCATCTTTTTAATATTTGCTGATTGCCACCGTTCTTGAGGGTTGTGTATCTAGTTTTGAGGCCTAGATCCTTTTCAACTTCTTATATCCATTTTCTGGATGTCTTAGTTTTGTAAAATGCTTTACAAACAAAGATGACATTGTCTATATATTAGACTAATTTATTTATAATGATTTATATGTTCAGATATTCATATAACAGAATATATACAAATTAATACCTAAATAGGGACAAAGTAGTATACTTAAAGTATGATTTGAAGTTCACAAAAAGTATGAGTATGAGTAAACATCCAGTATAAAACTACTAAACTAGTAGTTTACTTAGACTATACTTCAAAGTGTACTAAAAGGCATTAAAAAAGTATTTAATTAGTAAACTATCGGTATACCTATAACTTCACTTTTAGTATACTTGCAGTACAATCTAAAAACTACTGTTTACTAATAGTTTACTACTGGTATACTTAAAGTATACTTAAAGTATACTTCTATGTACTAGAAAGTGGGCCAATTTAGTCCGAAGGAGTATTAAAATAGTACACTTAAAAGTATACTACTAGTACACTGATATTTGTATACTTACTACATAAAGTATAATTAAAAAATATACTTGAACTTTACTTTAAGTGTACTTAATAAAATAAACTTGAAGTATACTTCTTTTTGGTAAGGGGTTTCAGCAAGCCGCGTCTTCACCAGAGGTCAAGGGTCTTCCAGCAGGACAATGACCCGAAACACACTTCAAAAAGCATTTATAAAATGATTACAAATAAAGCGCTGGAGACTGAAATGGTCAGCAATGAGTTCAAATCTGAATCCCACAGAACACCTGCAGAGAGATCTCAAAACAGCAGTTAGGAGAAGGCATCCTGAATCTGAATGACCTGGAGCAGTTTGCAAAAGAAGAGTGGTCCAAAATTCCAGTAGAGAGGTGTAAGAAACTCATTCATGGTTACAGTAAGCGAAAGATTGCAGTTATTTTTTCCAAAGGGGGTGCTACCAAATATTAAGTTAAGGGTGCCAATAATTTTGTCCAGTGCATTTTTTGGGTTCTGTGTAGAATTGTGTCAGATTTGATTTTTCTTCTCAGTTTGTTTGTGTTGTTCCGATGCAAATAAAAAAATGTGAGTGCCAAAACATTTGCAACTGCAACAATTTTCTGAGAGAAGGGTTGCATTTTCTGACAGAATTGCAAGGGTGCCAATATTTTTGGCCATGAATGTAATTATGGTTTATTTATTATTAATTAAGGTATATATATGGAATTATTATTTTTATTATTATTATTATTATAAATGTCCCATACGTAGTTGGCAGTGTTTATTTTACTTCTGGAATGTCACCTAGATTGCTGTACCCTGCATATGTCAGTGTAGAGTTTTCACTCTGTATACTGTAGATGCACTTTGTTTCGGTCATTTTCCCATCTCAATTTCAACTTCAGTTTGACAATTTTCAGAAACCATACAGTGTCACCTTGAATCTTGAAGCCTTCTCTTTCTGCTTATGGATCAGTATACACTGTCAGCATCTTGTGGACAGTTGGGAAGCTGGAAATCCCACCTGTTAATGATGTGTGCGTGGTATGTGTGTCTGCTGTGTCACAATCTAGTGGCCGCCACCTCCCCTCCTTAGTGGAGAACGCTGCATATTTCAGATGTTGTTTACCTGTCACTATCTCTGAGCAGCTGCAGGTAGATATTCACTCTAGTGAGGCTCTGTCAATAAGACAGCCTCCCATCTTAACCCCAGCAGGACTGCAGAGTGAGGAATTCAATTATTGATGAATATTTCATTTGTGAGGGCTCTTACTTGGGTCTAGGAACAGTCTCAGTCCATTACGTGTGCGAGTGCATGTATGTGATTTTAAAGGATGTATCTAGACACGTGATTCTGAGAGTGACTGTGTACAAAAGAAAGGCCCACTTCATTTATAATGACATTAAAGGAGAAGTCCATTTCCAAAACAAAGATTCACATATAATTTACTCACCCCTTTGTCATCCAAGATGTTCATGTCTTGCTTTCTTCAGTTGTAAAGAAATAGTTTTTTGAGGAAAACATTTTAAACTTCCAAAATGCAGTTTAAATGCGGCTTCAAACGATCCCAAATGAGGCTCATCTTGTCTTACTCTGCCTGGACCGTTTTTGTTCCGGTTCATGACAGTTAGGGTATGTCGAAAAACTCCCATCTAATGTTCACCCTCAACTGATCAAAAATCGTCCTATATCGCTGTTTTACCTTTTTTGTTAAGGGTGTTTGATCTTCTTTGCATGTTCACTTTGCAAAGACTGTGCTGGTACTTCTGCAGCGGTGTAGGATGATTTTGAAATTATTTTTGAAGTTAAGGGAGAAAATACGATTGGAGCCAGAAAACACAGAGTTCAGGGAGAGAAAGGCAAGACAAGTGTTTGAGATTAAAAAGTATTTAAAATGTATTTTTTTAATGAAAATAACTGATCGTTTATCTGGATAAGACCCTTCTTCCTTGGCTGGGATCATTTACAACCGTATTTGGGATCGTTCGAAACCGCATTTAAACTGCCTTTTGGAAGTTCAAAATTGGGGCACCATATCAGTCCATTATATGGAGAAAAATGCTGAAATGCAAAAAAACAAAAAAAACAAAACAATTTCTTTACGACTGAAGAAAGAAAGACATGAACATCTCGGATGACAAGGGGGTGAGTATATTATATGTGAATCTTTGTTTTGGAAGTGGACTTCTCCTTTACTCCATAAAAAACAAAAAAAACAAACAAAAAAAAAACTGTTATCATTCATCCACATTCATGCCTAAAATTGTAAGACTTTTTATTGGTTGCTCATCAGGCTTTTAGACAGCATGCAGAATCACCATTAAAGTATCTTAGAAGTTCTTTTATGTATATGACTTGTGCACTGTGATACAGTAACTTTTTGTCGGAATCAATAATACTTATAGTGCACTACATTCAGAAGAATATAGTGCTGTGTCTTGTTCTGTTTACTGTATGAGTGATGAAGCTGGTCCTGCTGTCATAAGTTTACCTACCTGGCTTGCATCTGCATAGTGTTAGCTTTTTCCTCCAGTGTGACTCGATCTGAGTCTGCTAGTTTAATTGTTGTGTAAATATGCTGTAGCTGCAGAGATGGAGGACAGACTGCCACAAACTGAAACCATAGCAACAACAAATACCTGCCTTGGGATGGATGAAGAAGGGCTTCGGGCTAATTTCTTAAGACAACAAATCATCTGAAGGTTTCAGCTGCCTGAAGGGATGCTTTTTAAAATCGATCTTTATTAGTAAAGGCAATAAGATGATTTTGTTAATTGTAGGTACATGTAAGGTTATGTTCAACATGGCATGCTATCATGCTCCTACTCCAATTTGAATTTGGCTAGAGGCAGTTATGGTTTCAAGGGTTGCATGCAGTCCTCTGTGTACAACAACAGCCTTTGGCCATTGATATATTCACAAACAGGGCTCATTTTATCTTACTGCTTATATGTAATATGCTCAAATTGACCTATTTCATTTCAAAATGAAAATGTCAGATACAGACCAATGAACTTGATATCAACTTTGACCTAAATATCTCCATTGTGATGCATTATCTTATCAAACTGACAGTAATTAGAATATTTAAACGAGGAATATCACACAAGCAGCAGTGATTCTGTGATTTGGCCGCAGGTAATTACAGCGTGCTGATATATAGCCATATCACATAGCTATGAGTGAAAAATTGCATTTATATAACAGTTTAACGTGTAAATAAAAAAGAGACTAGAGTGCTGATGCTACTGGAATATTGCACCGCCGGAAAAGGCTCTCAGCCACTCAGATTTGAGAACCAGAACAAACCATTGTATAAAAAGGGATATAATAGAAATAACTGAATAGAATGTATTTTAAGATAACTTAAGCTTAAATTGCTATGCAATGCAAAGTTATGTGACTAAAATGTTTATTGTTGCATCCTAGAAACTATTTCACATAATACTAGTATATTAATAATATCAATGTGTAGAATTAGTATATAAATTTTCATAATATTAATATTTAGAATCTAGTATGTAGTCCATAGTACATAATCTATAGTAGGCAGTGTGTTAGAATGCCATTACAGATAACTATTATACAAGTTTTCCTTACAGTGTGTAAAAAACGGTTATAAGTACATTAAAAAAAAAAAAAAAAACATGTAAGGGGAGGTTAAAGAAAAGTAAACGTTTAAAGCATTCCAATATGGCTATAAAAGCTTTTTCTTTAATTCTGGCTTTTCATGTTGCTTGCTAGTCAGTAAAGCATACTTTTTTTTTTTCAGAGTAAAAATCCTTAAGACATAATAGATCATAATGGCGATATGCTTTACAGCTGTGAGAGTTAAAGGGTATACCTGCTACATACTTTTTTTCAATTCTTCCATGACAATTAAGCTCTCAAGTACATTTAGAAATGGTTTCCTACATGAACACAACACTGAGTAAACTCTCACAATTAACGTACAGAAGTAGTGTAGCAAAAGATCCAATAATAGTAAAAAAGAGATAAGCATTCTTAGAGCAGAGCAATTTAATTACACAACAGCGAGCACAGGACTGACATAATTTCAACACATCTGTGTCCTTATTAACAATGCATAGACAGATCAACCTTCATTTAAGTCATCTCTCCAAAGTGATTAAAATTCCTACTTCTATTTTGTTTTATCAGGACTGCTTTTGGATCTTGCTGTGAGTGCATTGTTTGTCTTGTACAGCCGAGCTCTGAGCTTGCCAAGGCTCATACTGGCTGAAATCTGTTCTCCGACTAAGCTTCATTAGTTCAGTTTGAGATGTAGTTGAATTTGCATTCTGAATGACATATGGAGGAGCTTGCGAGCTGTTTGAAATAAAAAGTAGGGCTTGTGGGCAAAAGGGTTGTATGGCATTCTGAACTGATTGTTTAAAAGTTCCATCTACTTACCTGTCTGTTTGTTTGTCACATGTAAAATATACATATTTAAATCTATATTTAACTAACTTTACAGAAGACAGACGGTGAATGCATAGGCTCACAGTATATGTTACTTGCCATAACTGTCAAAAAAACAGTCAGAAAATGAAAGGTCTCATTACTAATATTTCCTTTCATTCATTTGAAAAATCATCATTTAAGAACCAGAGGGAGAGCAGAGAGCACAAAACCTGCCTGTGCTGGCAGTCGAGCAGCGTGGGGCACGAGGGTGGTGGCACCAGGCAGAGCGGTTTCGCTGTCCTCATGCTGTCCCTAAGAACTGCATTCATTAGCCGCACAATTCAGCATCTCTGTAGGGGCCGCACTCCGCTCCACTGCATGCCTGCACAAATGAAATGACTTGCCGGTAATGGAATGGCTGATTTCACAGCACTGGTGCCGAAAACATGCAGCCTTCACACAGCCCGTCAAGGACAAATGCAGCTAAGAGATGCTAATGGTTTGCTTTGATGTTTGATGGATTTTATGAAGCAAGAAAGGAAAATCACAATGATTACGGAATGCTTTTTTAGCCCAATGAGACGCTAAGTGAGATATATTACAGCATAAATTCAATTTACCGTGTGACAGATTCGAAATCCCAGAATTCCACTCCCACATATTGTTTGGACTCGATGCATGTTTGGATTTCAAGGACATGGGGACGGCTGTGGTTTTGTTCTTACAGCATGAAGCCAATTTTTTTTTGTTTTCTGTGCATAAAATGCCCAGAGCCATTTAGTATCTTGTTGAATGTGTATGTGAGGATGCACTTTATGATGGTGTGTTGGTTGTGGTTGATTTATGATTGGGTCTCCAAAGGGCTACAAAGTCACAGAGCTGGTATCAGTACCATTAAAAAATCTGAGTAAACAAAAAGAGTTTGATACTGGGACATTTCTGAGCTAGTTTTTCCTCTATATTGCACAGAGAGTTTGTTGAGGTCCAATGCAATGACCTTTACTTGATTTTAGAAAAAACAAAACAAAACTTATTCATGGGATTTGGGAAATCTAGTGCCTTTTTTTAATATTAAATCATTAAGCCCCAAGAAGCCGTGGTTTACAGTGAATTTATAACAGGTAAGGGGCTTTGTTAGGCACAACTCCCTTAGCTGTAAACTCCCACGGCTTCATGGGGCTTATTGCTTTTATAAAAAAATTTCCATTTTGTAGTAATTCCATATACGTAGTAAGGTTTTACAAAATAAAATGGAGCAAATAAAGTGTGATGATATTAATAAAAACATTATTCTTAATTTTTTCATTATTCATCAAAAACATTTAGTTTTTTTTAATGTTTTAAGAGTTCTCTCGATTTTTTTTTAACTGCTTCACCAGGAGTAATCTTTTTTTTTTTTTTATCAAAAACTGGAATGAAAAATGAAGTTGTTGTTTTTCAGTATTACTGCATGTTATTTGTTTATTTTAAAATACATTGATCCTGCCATGAAAATAGCCATATAACCGATAGAGAAATAAATAGAGGAAAAGGAGAATTAAAGAGCGAAAGTATGAAAGAATGAATGTAAAATGACAAAATGGTGAAGGAAAAGGTAAAAGTAGAGAAAGAAAAGAAAGAAAGAAAGAAAGAAAGAAAGAAAGAAAAAGAAATGGAGGAAAAATGATGAAAGGATGAACGCAAAATGACGAAATGGTGAAAGAAAGGTTAAAAGTAGAGAAAAAGAAAGAAAGAAAGAAAGGCTGAAAGGATGAACGCAAAATGACAAAATGGTGAAGGAAAAGGTAAAAGTAGAGAGAAAGAAGAAAGAAAGAAAGAAAAAAGAAATGGAGGAAAAAGAGAATGAAAGGATGAAAGGATGAATACAAAAATGGTGAAGGAAGGGGTGAAATTAAAGAAAGAAAGAATGCAAGGTTGAAAGTATGAAAGGATGAACGCAAAATGACAAAATGGTGAAGGAAAAGGTAAAAGTGGAGAGAAAGAAGAAAGAAAGAAAGAAAGAAAGAAAGAAAGAAAGAAAGAAAGAAACAAAAAGAAATGGAGGAAAAAGAGAATGAAAGGGTGAAAGTATGAAGGATGAATGCAAAATGGTGAAGGAAGGAGTAAAAGTGGAGAAAAAAAAGAAAAAGAAAGAAAGAAAGAAAGAAAGAAATGGAGGAAAAAGAGAATGAAAGTATGAAAGGATGAATACAAAATGGTGAAGGAAAGGGTGAAATTAAAAAAAGAAAGAATGAAAGGTTGAAAGTATGAACAGATTAACGCACAATGACAAAATGGTGAAGGAAAAGGTAAAAGTGGAGAGAAAGAAAGAAAGAAATAAAGAAAGAATGAAAAAATGAAAGGGTGAAAGTATGAAAGGACAAAATGGTGAAGGAAAGGGTAGAAGTGGAGAGAAAGAAAGAAAGAAAGAAATGGAGGAAAAAGAGAATGAAAGGGTGAAAGGGTGAAAGTATGAAACGATAAATGCAAAATGGTGAAAGAAGGAGCAAAAGTGGAGAAAAAGAAAGAGAAAGAAAGAAATAAATGGAGGAAAAAGAGAATGAAAGTATGAAAGGATTAATACAAAATAGTGAAGGAAAGGGTAAAATTAAAGAAAGAAAGAAAGAAAGAAAGAAAAAGAAAAAAAAAAGAATGAAAGGGTGAAAGTATGAAAGGATGAATGCAAAATGACAAAATGGTGAAGGAAAGGGTAAAAGTGGACAAAGAAAGAAAGAAAAAGAAAGAAAGAAAGAAAGAAAGAAAGAAATTGTTGTATTCATCTAGGATGCAAGGTTATGTGGCTACAATGTTTATTGTTTCATCCTATAAACTATATCACATAATATAAGAATATTAATATTTAGAATTAATATTTAAATATTCAAAATATTAATATTTAGAGTTCAGTATACAGTCCATAGTATATACTTTATAGTATACAGGAGGCAGTATGTTAGAATGCCATTCCAAATATTAAAGTGAAGGGTTACTTATATAAATAATGCTAAGAATATTAATATTAATATTAAGTTTTTCTTGAAAAGAAAAAAGAAAACAAAAATTATAATTACATGAAAGTACATATGAGGACAGTACTTATGACCATTGGTCATAGACCCTAGCACTTTTAAAACCCTGTTCCACTCTTATTACATCCCATGTGCTCTTTGTGTTCAGTTTTACAGTATATCACCCCTCTAGAATAACAGGATGTACATTGCAGAGAAAGAACAGAGCACAATGTTAAGAGTTTGTTCATTTAGATTATATTTATTGCCAATGCACTGTTCTTTTCATATCTCAAGGTTAAAACAATTCTTTAACTACATGCAGACATCATTTTTCATTAGGAATGACGAGTTAAGAACTATACCCATGTACAATTATTCCTCAATGTTAGTGTTCATGCTGTTTTTCATAAAACAGTTTGATGCCGTTTTCTATTGTTTCTTAAAGCACTCTTAGTTTTGTGTTTTATTCACTCCAGACATCGTGATATCCTTCCTCCAACCTGTTTGCATTTCTTTAACCAGAGTTCCAAATCATTGCCCAACTCGCATGGTGCCAAACAGCTGTGTCAATTGTAGTGCCATGACATTAATTCCAGACTAAGCTATCATCTTCCTTCCACTCACGCTTTCCAGATCGACTAACACACGACATCCTGTCTTCCCTTGTGTCTGTATTAAGTGCTGAGGCCACGCGTTCTGATAGGTAGTGCCATGTATAGCCATATTTATTGTGACAGTTAAATTACAACCTTGTAGTGCAGTCATCCTTCACTTTGCACAGCTCCATATCTGGACTCAGGGTTCACACCAGCACATGCACACACTACCTCCCATGGTGGAGACTCTCCTTGTGATGCAGTGGAGTGAACTTTCCATGTGAGGCAGTGTTGTGTGAATGCTATATAACAAAAATAATCTTTTTTAAAGGCTGTGTGAACTGGAAGTTGCTGCTGACTTTATTTCAGTGTAGTGACATATTTCCAACCGAACCGGAATACCAAATAGAGGGCAGGGTTTTATTTTAGCACTCCTGCTCTCTGTCTCTCATGCACAGCAATTTAACATTTGGAGGGGCGTAGTTATGAATATTCTGCCCAAGCCATCAAACTGACGTCATCAGAGAAGGAATGCCATTCCAAAGTGGAAGTAAATGTTCAGATTTTGATTAAAGATTACCATGACAAACAATTATTTTCAGTGGATTAACTTGCATTAATTGTTCAACTCAAGACTAGCAATAAATTACATTATATTACATTAAATTACATTTATTTTGATTTCACAAGGACTTTAATCAGTTTTGTTTTCTAGTAAAACTAATTAAAGCAGTTTCTGGCTCAGAGTGGGAAAATGTAATTATGTTTTTAAAAATAATAATTGCAACTTTATATTTCATAATATGCAACTTTATGTATCAGAATTGAAGCTATTTATTGTATTTGCAACTTGTACAGTATCTCAGTGTGCAACCCAAAGCAATTTTTTCTCATATTGTGATTTTCTTGCAACTGTGACCTTATATCTCATATATTATATAATGCCATGATTAGCATTGTTTCATGTAATTGTGATTATAATATATTATTTCTAAATGTGCAACTTCATTTATGAAAATTTTTCTCATATTGTGCAACTTTATTTCACAATTGCAACTATTTCTCATGTTGTGCAACTTTTTTGCACAGTTGCAGTTTTCAATTTTGACTTTTCCTCTCACAATTGTGACTTTTAAAAAATAAATTCAAAGAAAAATGAAGATTTTTTTTTTTGAGAACACTGTATGTCTAATACTGTAACTAAATTTTAAGCATAAACTTTGAACTTTCATTTTTCACAGTGTTCTTAAATTTGCACTTCAAATTAAAAGTAAATTCATAATTTTAATCAGCTAAGAAAAAATAATTATTCAAAATGTATTCGCGGATAATAATCTTATCGTTAATGTATCTTGGTTTAAAGATGTTTAAAGAAGGGATGTGCAAGAATAGTTGACTAAACTTGCAGCTAGTCAATACTGGAAATACTAGTCGTTTATGTTATTTATTTATTGCACATTTATTTTTCTTTATTTTTGTATTTTTTTTTGCAAAGGCTATGTTCTATGGAGGCCCATTTCCGCCACTGAATAAAACATAAAAAAGGGGTAATTGAGACTTTTCATCTCGCAATTCTGACTTTTTTCGGAGATTTGTGAGATATAAACTCGCTGTTCTAAATTTTTTTTTCTTCAGAATTTTGTGATAGAAACTTTCAGAATTACGAGAAAAAAGTCAGAATTTAAAAAGTCAGAATTGAAAAAATAAAGTCTAAATTGTGAGTTTTTGAGTATTTTTGACTATTTCTTGCAGTTGCGAGTTTATATTCTGACTTAATAACGTGCAATTGTGAGTTTATATCACAATTCTTAGAAAAAAGTCTTGAAATTCAGACTTTATTTCTAGAAATTGTTTGTATTTCGCAATTCTGACTTTATAACTCATAATGCAAGTTTATATCGTGCAATTCTCAGAAAAAAGTCTAAATTGTGAGTTTTTATCTTGCAATTCTGACTTTATAACTTGCAATTGTAAGTTTATAAGTTTAATTGTAAGTAATTGCATGATATAAACTTACATTATAATTTGCAATTGTGAGTTTATATCACAATTATGGGAAAAAGACTTGTGAGATTATATTATGCGTGTATTCTCGCAATTGTGAAAAAAAAGTGACTCACAATTACCTGTTTTATTTTTAATTCAGTGACAGAAACGAGATTCTCTTTCTCTCTCTCTCTTCCGCTCCCCTTTCTTGGCCATTTAAAATTTATTTACCTTTTAATGCTATTCTTTCAGCGAGGCACTTGTTCTGTACTGGCTCCTCAGAGGGTGGCATTTAATAGCTTATAGTCGGAGTATGCCTCTTAGACCCGGCACTGATGCCTGAGTTTTAATGAACAAGACTCTGTTACTTACTGCTTGACGACTGATAAGCGCCACTGAAGGGAAAAAGGCAAAGGAGAGATGGGATTTCAGAGTACAAGCTGAGAAACAGTAGTGTAAAAAGTATGAACAGGTTAATGAAGTCGAACAGTGAGCAGAAAGAAGAAAACCCAGCAATTTAAAAGAAAAAAGGAACATGGTTAGTGGAAGTTATTTAGAACTCGGTGAAAAGCCTCCGCATGTACTATAGAGACAAAAGGACAAAGGAACATCTACTAACAGAAGAAAGAAAAAGCAGTTAAAAGAAACAGTCTTGGTTCTGCCCTCTCCAGGGGGAGAACTCCAGCACGCCATCATTGTTCCTCTTACCTTCGGCTAACCAGCCAGCATGGTGCTCTTTCTCTTTCAGCTGTATTGTGGGTAAATGGCTAGCAGGAGGATGTGGGATTTGTGTTTGTACTGCTACTCGAAATGTGTCCCCGGATTGTCCCGTCACGTACAAAGTGACACGTTGTCAAATGACTCGTCAGTCAAATGGAAATCCTCCCTTCTGATATTTTTCTGATAATTTGAAGCAAACCTTCTTGACCTTTTTTTCTGCTTAGAACAGATAAAGCAGATAAGGACTTATGTTGTCAAGAAGCAATACTGAAATGTTAAAAGTTAGCAATCACAGATGAAAAAAAAAATCTCTGACATGCAGGAGCGGCAAACCATTTTAGAATTAGTTGTTAATGTAAAAAGGTAGATAGATTTTTTTCCTTTTGTCCTTGATATATAAACCTCTGAGATATATGTATATATATAAAACAGATGAACGGTATTTAACATTACGGCAAAGATAACATTTTTGTTCAGGAGATATTCAAGCTAAATTTTACTATGAATACGAGACCAATCTGAAGACTAAATGCTGTATCAGATGCAGGTAATCAAACTCGTCGAGTCCATCTCTCTCTCTCACAATACTCTACATAATACAGTGAGATTTTAATACAGTAATACAATAATCTTTTTTTTAGACAAGAGATATTGCTGTATATCAGCCCTATATGTATCCAGAACAACAACAAAACTGTCACAAATCTTTTGGTATGTGTTTGATTATGCTCAGGCGAGTACCCAGAAGCTACAACGATCAATCACACCACATTAAAGAGCCCCAAAATGGTATTTATTGCCTGAATTTTCTAATGAAATGGACAGAATTTGAAATCTGAGACTTTGTTTCATATCAAAAGTAACACAAAGCTTAGCCTATTGCGATTTATTGGATGGGAGGCGCACTGTGTACTGTTCATTCATCAACTGAAAACACCATAAACCAAAAGAACGATTGGGTTTACGAATCGATATTCGTTCATAAAAATGAGAATATATATAAAAATGGTGTTGAACATGAAAAGCGATGCAGTCTCATTTGTTCATCTGTTCGTCCTGTAGGTTCATAATTAAAAAATGAAAATGTGAACAAAAATAAAAGCAATTAAATGTGTTGTTATAATTAAAACATTAAAAATAAAATGACAGGTAATAACACATTATGACAGAATTTTTATGGCTCTGTCTGTCAAAATCACGGACAATGTTAAAGTCTAACACAACCTCTGATATATATATGCATTCATACATATACTGTACATACATTTATTTAAAGAACTAAAATAAATCTGTAAGAGAAGATTCATTAATCAAAGCAGCATGATAAAATAAGGTCAGCAGGGTTTCTGCAATTCTCACATAGCTTCTTAAATATTTGTAAAAATGTGAATAATTTGCATATAAAATATATAACTACATATAAAATCTATTCTTTATGTGCACTGTATAAACAGTCACTATAAATTAATAGTTTTAGTGTACTGTCTTTTTTCCCTGTCATTTCCCATAATTTGTTGGGAATTAATAGTTCCCTCATAAGAGAAGTCTAAGTACGTACATACATTTTTTATTGTTTTTTTGTTTTGTTTTTTTAGATGCTTTTCAACATTTCTGATGCTATGATTCATCTCAGAGTTGGCTTGGGTCATGGCTTTGAAGTCTTTATTGAAGAATTGTTTGAAATTCATACCGAGATAAAGAATGGAAAGCACTCTGTTGCGAAGTGTCCTTTTTTGCACTTTTTTTTGGGCTTGCGCACTGAATTCTTGGTGCTTGCAACCCTTAAACCATCTAAAGCCATCTTTACACTATGAAGTTCTGTGTCCTTTGTGTGTGTAACAAATGTTATCCGTTCAGTCTGTTATTTAACTTTGATGTGGTATTTCATTTTTAAAAAACCAAAGCCTGAAACCTAAGCATTCAAGAGCAAAGTGACTGCACTGGCGATTCCTTCGGGAAATGCAAATCTACTTCAGATCTTGGAAGCCAGTCAAATTGGAGCGTGCGAAAATTGCTTGGCCAATAAACGCCATTCAGATTCCGACTTCATCTGCCCTGTTAAAAGTCTGTAAATCTATTGTGCCTTTTGGAAGTTCAACTGAACTTCTGTCGACTTGAACTGACACAAATGATCTTGGTTTCTGCCTCTCTCAGCCAAATAAAAATGAAACCAACCAAAGAACTTGGCAAGCAACTGTAATGCAAGATGACAAGCCAAGCGCTCAAAACAAACCCTTTAATTGTTGGCTCTTTTCAGGCTTATGGTCTCTTACACATGCTCTTTTACCTTATTAACAATCAAGCTACTGGTCTCATTTCCCCAAGGTTTAAACCTCAATTCCTACTTTAAACAGCTCCTTCAGTGCAATTGGCACAATAGAAAGTGCTACACACATCAAGCATTACAAATAGATGAAAATAAACAGCACGTAATGGATGGATGGAAAAATAAGTACCAATAAATTTGCAAGTATTGCAATACAGATAAAATATCTAGTACACATATACAATACATTAATAAATACACAATACATAGTGTTAACCGTTTCTAAGATGAGAAATGAAGGCATTGAGCTATATGCTGAACATATATTGACAGACTGAGATAGCTGGAGGTCTGTTTCAATAGGTATTATGCAAACTTAAACCTTCATCCCTTGTAAATCTACATTTATATCCTTGAAAAGTAACAGACCAGTAAAAACTGTGAGTACTAGAAATGTGTCTAATAAGCATATTGGATATGCATTTATGTGTAAGCACATTGAGGGCACACCATAAACATTTCAAATCAAGTCTAAAATTTATGGGAAGCCAAATAAGCAAATTCATGTATAAAACTGATGTAATGTATGCTGTGCTGCTGTTCTTAGTCAGCACTTATGGATAATTTGCAGTCTAGTCAGGCTATTCATGAGAAGAACAGACAGGAGAGTATTGGACTACCGCACTGTGTGAATGTGAACACTTGTAAAGACATATGAGTAAGGAACAGACTGATAGAAGTCGTTTTTCATTGATAACCTTGACTTTTGCCCTTGTCGCCATAACTTATTCATCGCCCTATACACGCAAATCAATTATGTTTGTGTGCTATTTCTTCTCCTTTTCTTAAGTCAAGTGTGGTACACTTATGCCTGTATGCAACTGTATTATGTTTGTATTATGAATTGAATTTAAAAGAGACATCAAGGAACTTCTAATCTGTTTCTCGAGATAAAAGCCATATGCAGAAATATGTAGGTGAGAAGATGATGACTTTTTTGTTGTTGTTGTTGTTGTTGTTGTTGTTTTATTTGGGTCCATTTAAACCATGTATCAGTGTGTTGGTAGCTGTTTTAGAGAGAAGTGTTGTCACTTTGACATGGTTTTCACAGATCATGTGGGTGTCAGCATACACAGGATTCAAAACAGGCTTTTAATGAAAGATAATGGTTGATAATGGTTATTTATGTTCATAAACGTTAGAACAAGTGATTCATTATTAGTTATACACCTTACAGAGGCAAGGAAACACAAAAGCCCTTGACTTTTATTAAGCCCATACTAGTAGAAAAATTAATTGTCTATTCATCAAACATTAGAGGCAATTGGGAAGCTATTAAAGGTTGTTAGACGTTTAGCATTACTGCACCCCTGCCATTATTTTACATGCCCATTAATGTTAATTACCTCAGTAGTCTGATTTTTCCAGAATGTACTTCCTGCTTTGAAATTAAAAAAAATAAAATATTATACATGCTGGCTATGGCATAATGTACGCTTTATCATTAAAGTTATCTGCTGGGCTGTTAAAGAAAAGAAGAACAGTTATAGCTGCTTGTGCAAGGACATACATCAGGCATCACCCTGTTTTATGTCTCTAAAATTTAATCGCCTGTATCCGAAACACATATTACCTCCCAAAGGAAAGTATTGAGTATGTCAACATGTTGTGCCCCGTGGGGTGCCGAATACAAGTGGGCAGATACTGTGACTGAAGCTAAACTGGAACACAGCCATTTTTGAGTTCGAGGCATGTACTTATTTACGTCCGGAACAGCTCAAAATCCTGCCTCATATTAAAAAAGCTACAGATTTCTGTCCCTCAAGCAGCTAATTTAGCAAAACATTAGATAAAACCTATTTAGTGTAGAAAATATGCACTGTGATTTGCACTTTAAATCTCTGGGACAGCCTCTGTCAGCCATGCATAATCTATGAATGCTGTCAGCAGTAGTAGGTTACTGTTTAAAAGGTGATATATCATGAAAATTTGACTTTTTCCATTGTTAAGATGCTATAATTGGGTTCTCATCTGCCAACCCAGAAAACGTGAATACGAACAACCCAGTACATTTTTTACAGCCTTTCAGTGCAAGCTTGTGAAAAAACGAGCCGCTCAGATTTCATTCTTCCTTTGACTTAGAAAGGGGGTCTTATTATAATATTACCGCCCCTTTATCTGCACGTTTCCACCCACGGTGCCGTCATTGTTTTTTTTTTCACAAGTGACAACAGTGTACCACCATGTGCTCCACGTGTTTCACCATGGTGAAAGTTCGAGCAAAGCATGCTAACTGTTCTGTTGTTCTGTAACATGCACTTGAAAAGTTTAAGTTGGCCTGTAAAACTGTTATTTGCCTTTTTTTTTTCAAGTCATGTTTACACTTTAGACCAACTGAAAGCATACCTGTCTGTGTTTTTTTTTCAATGCACCTTTGCGTGGGCACGTTTTAATGCGTGACATATTTAATCATTAAAATGTTTGACTGCACCATAATTAATTTTTTTCCCTCAGTTGTATTTACCAACTCTGACAATTTTTTAAAATCAAAAAAGTTTAACAGTTTCTCTTGTAAATGAATAATTTCTACTTTAATGTGACATAATTAGTGTTTTTACCATCATTTTATGGTGTAGATGAAACTAGAAAAAGCACTAGGAAAGATGTTAAAATATATGAGATACTGTCAAAGATCTAGACATTCTGAAGTAAATGAAATGTCAGAGACGTGTCAGAGATTACCTTACCCTCTTTTTATGCCTCTGTTCCATACTGAGACCCAACTCACACGGCTCTTTAGGTGAGGGGAAACAGCAGTGATGGGCTGGCATGATAACACATTCTCAGCAGGAGCTGTAGACTATCACAGAATGTGTGTGGCAGATCTGTCCACACCATGTCCCGCACAGTACAACACACCACAATACGCCACCTGCTTCAAAGCCCTCACAACAGCAAAAAACAGGCTTTTTGCCAGCGAGATAACAGGCGGGATGCAGAGGGCCATTTTGTTAGCC
This sequence comes from Labeo rohita, assembly GCF_022985175.1. Classification (NCBI taxonomy): domain Eukaryota; kingdom Metazoa; phylum Chordata; class Actinopteri; order Cypriniformes; family Cyprinidae; genus Labeo; species Labeo rohita. Next base: position 16,786,960 of record NC_066887.1, on the reverse strand, counting down.
TTCGTTTCCTCTCAACATTCCTCCAGGAGCTGCGAGACGGGGAGTGTATTGCTGACTGCTACTAGAAATGCAATTACTGTGGGGAGTAGGAAGCCAGGATGCACAACACTGAGGGAAATGTATATTTTATTAACTTACAACCCTGACCTTTCCATTGTCTCACAGGAATTCTTCAGACAGCCAGAATGTGTGCGAAGTCTGTTTAATAGAGAGAGGGAGTTTCTCATATAGCCTGGAGCAGGTGTGTCCGGTGACATGCTTTGAAACGGTGAGTTTCTAGACTTCCAGTGTTTATGAGGTGAAAGGTTAACAGGCTGGATAACTCAGAGAGGACAATCAAAAAAGGAAAGCATGGAAATGCATGTATTTGTCTGGAAAGGCATGGAAAATTGTGTGTGTTAGGTGTTTTATTTAAATTTATTTGATGCTGTTGAAATCATTTAGAAGCCATGAGGTGAAAGATGTGTGTGTTTGATAGTGGAAGGAGAACTGCTCTCGTCACTCGCTGTGGCTGATAATGTCAGCAAGCAGCGACAACAGGAGCGCACAGGTGTACTTGAGGACCTGGCAGGTCTGTGTGACTGGCGATAAGCCGGACAGTCTCTAGGTGGTAGCCGGATATGGGATTATTAACAATGATAAAGACTATTTACACAGATGGGTTGCACAAACGAGGAGATGGTGTGGCAGAGCGTGTCTGTGTCCAATTTTACGTAGAAATTGATAGAGAAACCAATGTGATAACTCAAAATCGTTGCACTGAGGCATTTTCATGTACATTGTGGATTTATGGATCCAGTCAAGCCACTTGCTCAAATGCAGAAATTAGAGCAGCTGTTTTTGCTGCCTCACCAAGATCCGATATGTTGTAAATTTTTATGTCTTTCAACATTAACAGGCTGTTTCTGTCTGTTTAGACATTTCTGGCCTGCTTTGAAGCGTATACCTACTCATCTCTGGTTTACAGCCACTGAATAATTAGCAGATGGATATTCATAGTAAAATATATACTGAATTCTAGAATATTTTAAATCACTCTTACAACAACACAGATGCAATAAAGAAACTACTGTGTTCAATGTGAGCAGAGTTTAGCTCTAACCCCAATTAAACACATCTGAACTAGCTAATCAAAATCTTGTGAGGATTACTAAAAGGTTGGGGCAAGTTGGAGCTAAACTCTGCGGGATGTTACACTTCCAAAGGCAGGATTTGACACCCCTGGCCTATAATACATTAAAGTGTGCACATACACACACCATTGCCCAGTGTTTTCTTCAGTTTATTTCTCAATTCACTTACTGGCCCATTCAGTAACTGTATGAAGACTCGCTTCACCAAACTCAAGCAATCTCATTTTCATACAGATACTGATGAAATAGCCAGCAAGTGCCTTCTGGGAAGTAGTTTCAGACCTTTCAAACACATCTACATTTTGGTACAAACTTTTAGAAGGGACACAGCTTCTATAACTATTCAGAAGGTTGGCAGATTACCTTGTAACACTGTTCATTTCATTTTTAATTATCCACGTTGATAATTATAAAGCATTGATGACTTCCTCTCCATTCTTCACTGGACCCTATTTGAAAGTAAAATCTTTTCACTGATTTTGATTGATCTTCAGCTCAAAGTTCTCTAAAAGGGGTCATGAACTGCCCTTTTTTTTTTTTTTTTTTTTTTAAAAAAAAAAAAAGAAAGTACTGTTCTCTGAGGTCCAATTATAATGTTATCAAGATTTTTACATCAAAAACATCATAATTTAGAAGTAATAGGCTATTTTCTGTCCTGTTTTGACCCACTCATTGAAACAGTCTGTTTGAATAGACGGGACAGATTTTAGACTCCGAAGCAAACGCCCACTGCTATGATTGCCTAACAGTTGTGTATGTGTGAGAGTCTACATCCTTCATAGATGGACAGTGCGGTAATTTAGGTTAAAAATGTGTAAATAGTACATATAAAACAATTTGTCGGATCCAATGTAGTTGGCACAGCATCGTCGTTTAGTTTCAATCTTTCTGAAAATCCTGTGTTGAATTGTGTCTTGTTTGTAAACAAGTCTGTGGTAATATGAAGTAAACAAAGGACTAAATTCTTAGTGTTGTGGTCTGGATCTACACTGAAAATAAAGTTAATTCACTCTTTCCTAATGTTTGGATCAGAAGGAAGGCAATGCAAAGACTGTTCTTCCACAATTTCACACTTCACAGTGTCTTGTTGTATTTGAAGCCATCTTTATTTTTCGATTTCTGCATAGAACTGTGTTTGCCTCTCTTATTTACACTACGTGGGCAAATCGGTGGGCGGGGTTAAACAGGCAGTGATGTAGAAGCAGGCGTTGATCACCTTCTGCGGAGGTGGTGTTTAGCCACACTGTTACATCATAAAATGGCACATTCCACAACCTGATGTTTCAGCAGATTGGCTTCAATATTCTGGATGCTTACTGGATGTTTTTATAGTACAATTAGCTCTTATATGTCAAAAGATTAAGCTAATTTTGATTTCTCAGTCTATGACTCCTTTAATACTCATTTCAAACTTTTCAGACATTCACATTACATAGGTAAGTGTTGTTGACCCACCTTTATGAAAGTCTTACAGTACTTCTCAAATGGTGATGAAGAATAGTACTTTGCAGAAGTTTGAGCACATGAGTTCACACTGAAGCAGGGGTTCTGGCCTTGAAAGTCCATTGTCCTGCAGAGTTGAGCTCTAAGCCTAATCAAGCTCAACTGCCTGCAACTTTCTAATCCTGAAGACCTTGATGAACTTGTTCGGGTGTGTTTAATTAGGACTGAAGCTCAACTCTGCAAGACAATGGACCTTGAGGGCATTGGTTCCCCCAACACTGCCCATTTTCTATGCCTCACTAATCAAAACAAACCCGATTAAACGAATCAAAAAACGAATAAAAAATATATGTATACATTTGTACTGAACATTTATTGAGCAACTGATTTTGTGTTACAATAAATCTTTTTTTTTTTTTTAATTTGTTGTTTATGTTTTAAAATATATATATATATATATATATATATATGTGTATATAATACTTAAAAACAAGTACAAACTTTAACAAAGTTTGTAAAATAAAAGAATTAATTTTTGTTCAAAATCATTTTTAAAATCATTTAAAAAATAAGGAATCTGATACCATTGAAGGGGATTCCATAATAATTTAATATAGATTTACAGTAGTAACAACAAATGATATTTTATTAAGATATGTTTAATATCATGTTTCAAATGTGATGGTTTCATTCTAAACATGGTGATTATCTCTAAGATGGACACCCAACATAATATATGATATTTACTATCTGAATCTAACCATGTCTTTTAAACAAATGGAGAAGTCAGCCGTCTATTAATTATCATGTTAATTATTGTGTCTTTTAGCCCCAACAGCAGAGGTGGTTTTTTTACCCCTAATACCATACTTTTACATATTCTTTCGTTATTTAAAAACGGTTGTTTTTTTATTATCTCAAACAAAACTAAAAATCATTAAGGAGACATTTGTCTCAAAATATACGCATTCATTTTAGCGATTCTCATTTGCTACTTAAATCTACAACATTTTAAAAAACATAAAATATTAGATCAAGTAAGCACAGAATCAGCTTTGTGCTGCTGCCCGCGACCAAGTCAAAGATCAGGCAAATTTACACATGCATCTTGAAAAGCAAATGTTTTAGAAAGTGCCATGCCATTTTTTTGTGCCATCTAGTGGTTTAGAGGAAGATAATATCAAATGCGCCTTTTACCTCAGGGGACCTTTAGTCCCACTGTACCCTACTCCAAACTCCTTACTCAAATAAGTGGATCAGACAAGGCTGGCCACACGCGATTTTAAGAATGATTTTAAGGCCGATTTGCATCCCTGAATGAAGGGGCGTAGAATGATTCAAGGCTCATCGCAAATTATTTCTTTGTCCAAAAGTCCTCTATTGTGTGGTGTCATTACAATTATTTAATTGCTTCTGATCGAAATGGAACGTCCCCAAACTCAAAATGTAAATGTTTGATAACTACGATTCTTGGTCAGGCTGCCTCTGATATGATACCTGTGATAGCCACTGAGAGTGAGCAAGCATCACCTCCGAATGTTGCGAGCTTCTATAGCTGAAACTTGGCAGCCACAAACATGCCACGGGAGTAGAGTACTGAGAAAGAACATCACACATATTTTTTTTCCCATTTTGTTTTTCACTGTTCAACAGAACGCTCGTCAAGTGTGACAGCTGACAAAGTCAATTGTCCTCCATGTCCTCACGAGTATCCGTGAGATCTTAAGTCACTGTAAAATCATTCTTTCGATCAACTAGTATGTGGTCCTGTGGTCTGGTTGAATCATCTAGTGTGCGTGTTCAGAGGATAAGGATAAAAACTGGTTGAAACTGTCTTCATGTCTGTGGTCTCCCATGGTTTTAAAATCGGTTAAGATTTGGAAATCATCTAGTGTGTCCCAGACCTAAATGAGATACCTAAAATGTGTACTGTTATATGTGTGTACGGTTATACCAGGGCCACTGGTTGGGAAACACTGCACTAGAGAATTTACCAGAGTGTACTCTGAAGCTGTAGCTTCTTGTCAGTCTTGTCCTTCTTGTGGGGCATTTGCAGCACTGACCCAGCTTGGAGGATGAGAATCAGTGCATAGAGAAAATCAGAGAGTGGATTCATAGACTAGATCTGGAGAGGTAAAACAGTTCTATCAGTGGTTTGATATGCATCAGCACTGATATGGTACACTGGGGCCAAAAATACTTCTTAGGTTCTGATGGATTATGCCATTTGATATCCTGAAGTCATACTGCCCTGTAGGGCCAATTCAAAAAATGTCACCAAAAAGCTATTCATGTTGTGCAGTCCAGTGGACATCCCCAGAGAGATACTTAGACGCTATGATGTAACAACACTGCAAGAGGATGCTGCATCGGGTGCGGTTGGATGATGGATGTGACTTGGACCTCACGCTCTACTACGTTCTCTTCAATCTCAGAGGTGCCTCAGGCTTCGTCCGCCTTCACCCCTTCGAATTTCTGTTTTGGTGGAAGCCTCTGGGTCTCCATGTCACAAAGAAATCCATGAGGGAGGAGTAGACTGAATGAGTCATGCCCTTAATATGTGAACACATGCCTGAACCCAACAGCAAGAAACAAAAAAAACTCATGGCTAATATCCTTCTGTGTAATGGCAGTCCACTTTGAGAACTGGGAGAAGGTGACGTTCTACACACATTCCTCATGATGAACACTTTTTGTTGAGGCTGTAGTTGAGTTCTGGACCACTGAATCTGAAAGTGCTAGATAATTTGGGTCCTTGGCCTTCCAGTTTCAATGCTAAAAAGAGACTACGACAAAGAGGCTTGAAGTAATGAAGTCACCTGGACACCCACAAGGGTCAGAGAGTCTATTTAGGACTATCAGTTTATATATGGTTTCTGATTGACCCACCCACCTCTGTCAGCCAATGTGTGTGCATGTATGTGTGCCTGATTTTTTCTTTTTAAATGACTTGTACCTCTACAATTTTTCTCTACAAAAGCATAACGTCATCATAAATGATTTATGAATAGAGCACTATTTGCAAGCTTCTCTTAGAACAAGTAATTAGAAAGTACTTATTGTTTCAGTGTGCAACCACATATCTGGCCAGCAATCTGCTATCAAAGAATATAAATGAGAAGGAGAATTGGCCTAAGTCATTACTTTAGTGTTTATGCTTGTTATAAATAACCCGAGGTAGGAAAAGGACAAGAAAAAAAGTTTTTGTTTTTGTTTTTGCTAAGGCAGATTTTTCTAACATTTAATTCCCATGCTTATGATACAGAAGTATTATTATTATTATTATTATGTAATAAGCAATTTCTGAAACCACTGGGGGCAGTGCAACCAACCTTTATGACTGCATACAGAATTGGTTGGTTTCCTGAGAGAAATGCAAATCTGCTGTTTGATTTCTTTTGAAATATTTTTTCTGTGTTCATACACATATATTTTTAATTAAGACTTGACTGGATAAAAAGCAAAATACATTATGTGAACCGTTGTGGGAGGTTTGTGTGAATTATGCCTAATTTGGCAATGCATTGTTCTAACATAAAAATGAATTTAAATAATCCATATACAAAGAAGTGAAAAAACATTTGTTTATCTCAGTTTCAGTTTGTTTTTCTCTTGGAAACCCAGTTAAATTAGAAACCCCTGGTGATATAGTGCACTTCAGTTATGAGTGATTTTCATGTTTTGTTTCTGTTTGTGCTGTTTTGTCCGCACATGATGGTTGATATTTTGCTAATTTATGATAATGTTGTGTTAAGTGTTGTTTGCTTTGCAAATGCCATTGAAACCCTGAGAATTAGGGTAGTATTGACTACAGTATTGACATAGTTCTATATTTATTTTTCTTTCCGTGTTAAAAGCAGTTTGAAATTGAGCTTAAAATTAAACATTTCTTTTTTTACAAATCTGAAAGAAAAGCCTTGACTTTTTTTTTTCTCAGTTTACTCTTTATCCTCTTTTGTATCTTTGCTTCGTGTTGTATGAGCAGTGTGTACTATCCAAGCTCTTTCTTGAACTATTGCATTACTTGCCTTACCTCTCCTTGCTCAGTTGCATTCCCTTCCTCACATGGGGTGCTTGCAACATTTAACAGCGTAATTGCAAGTGTTTCTCTCTTACACACACACAAACTCGCACACACACTCACTGTCTGTGATGTACGCCCATTGTGTTCCAATTCCCCCTGTGTAATCAATCCATGTAATTACATTGTCGTCTTTTTCCCCAAAGCTTTAATCAAGCTGTGCAATGTCCTGGATCTCCCACACTAAGAAAGAGACTAAGAAAAGAAGTCAAGACAAGTGTGTGATTTGATGCGTATGTTCAAATGAACGTGTGACGGAGAATGAGACAATATATTAGCCTGTCATGAGTGAGCGCATCCGTATCTGCCCATCTGTGTGCGTTTGTGAGAACGCGTGAATCATTGTGATACAGCTGGCACTGAATGGAGATGGTAGACCTGCTGACTCAGTCAGGGATGGAATAACTCTCTGGGCGAAAGGGGAGAGAGAAAGTTTAATGCAGGGACTCTGACCAGTGGAAAAGAGGCGACTCAGCCAAGGGCTGATGTTTTTCATTAATATCAGTAAGACGGCCTTGTGCTTGTTTAGTCCAAGGTTCAGAAAAATTGCTTACTCCCTCCAGGGTTATTTTGGGTGCCCCTGCAGAGACATCACAACCATTCTTTTGTAAAACTGCTATTTCTTAAGTTTTCACTATGAAACTCCCTTAGGTGATGGTTAGGCCTAGTGGGAAATTGAATGCACTTGTCACGGCAGTCTGTTTCTACAGTTGGGCGCTCATCGAAACCAAATTGGCCAGTAAATTAAATCCAGTGTGCACGAGACAGTTTCGTAATGAAGTATGACGTGTATGTGGACGGTTATTCCTTTTTTTCACCGACAGGGCTTTCTTCTCTCTTTTTTGTTTTTTTTCCGGACTTGCTCTGAATGTGCCGGAGAGGGAAAAAGGCTGTAGAATGTTACAATTCTACAATGCAAGTTGTAATTCTGCAATAGGATTGGGAACTATTGCTTTAAAAAATGACGAATGATTGTTTCTCACACACGCATTCTTACGGAATCAAAAATATTGGTGAAAAGTGCAGTCCAATTCCTGAACAAATGAAAGATACACTTATGTGTTTTACCAGTAGTATTTTATATAAATAAATAGAAATATCTGATTACATCTTTTTAGTGTGATGTTGAAAGGATTAGTTCAATTCCAAAATAAAAAATTCCTGATAATTTACTCACCCCATGTCATCCAAAATGTTCATATCTTTCTTTCTTCAGTTGAACAGCAATTAAGGTTTTTGAGGAAAACATTCTAGGATTTTTCTCCATATAGTGGACTTAAGTGGGATCTAACAGGTTGAAGGTCCAAATTGCAGTTTCAATGCAGCTTCAAAGGGCTCTACACCAGGGGTTTTCAACTCTGGCCCACGAGACCCATTTTCCTGTAGAGTTTAGCTCCAACCTTGATCAAACTCACCTGCCTGTATCTTTCTAGTGATCCTAAAAACCTTGATTAACTTGTTCAGGTGTGTTTGATTAGGGTTGGAGCTGAAATCTGCAGGAAAAATGGATTTCACGGGCCAACCCCTGCTCTACACGATCCCAAGGAATAAGGGTCTTATGTAGCGAAACAATCTGTAATAAAAAAAAAAATCTAGACTTTTTAACCACAAATGCTCGTCTTTTACTAGCTTGACTTCACACATTACGGAGTCACGCTGGAAAGTCATGTGTGATGTAGGTGGAAGTACTGACCCAGTGTTTACAAAGCGATCATGCAAAGGAAGTCAAACTGAGTCAAAATAATCCCTACCCTACCCTACCTTTTTGAACCAAAGTACAAAGACGAAGGACTAATCGCACAACGTAATGCTTGAAAGTCACAGACATGCATCAAAGAGCTATCGCAAAATGAGCATTTGTGGTTTAAAGGTAAATGAATTTTATTTATTATTATTATTATTACTATTATTATTCTTAATAATAATATTTTACAAAATGAGCAATCATTTCCTTGGATAAGACACTTATTCCACAGCTGGGATCATTTGGAGCTCTTTGAAGCTGTCCTCTATATGGAGAAAAATCCTGGAATGTTTTTCTCAGAAACCTTAATTTATTTTCGACTGAATAAAGAAAGACATGAACATCTTGGATGACATGGGGGTGAGCAAATTATCAGGATTTTTTTACTCTGGAAGTGAACCAGTCCTTTAATATTCAGTTATTCCAGTCCTTTGAAAAGACTTTGAAAAATCATTAAACACATTTTGCGAGAAATTTGGTTAATTAAGTGTATTGATTATAACATTTAGCTTGTCATTTGGCAGGGAACATTGCATTTCATATTTGAAGAGTTCAGATGCAAAAGCCTCTAAATCCATTTGACGTTTTTCTTTAAAATTAGCATTTCTTTCTGGCTACTTTGTATAGGTTTCTGATTGGGCTGAGGCTGGAATTTAATGAGTCTAAAGTACAAGTATTTGATGGACGTATACTATGTGTCAGGAGCATTCACTCACTATCATTATCTCATTGTTGACTGAGATGGCTTTTAGCTGGTTTTGCATCTGAACTCTTCATTTATTCTTTGCAAGTACTAAAATAATAAACTATTAAAGAACCATAATGGTAATAATCAGAACATGACCTACTAAATTCTTTATGATTCCTATACTGTATGATAAACATAATCTGAATACATTTGTAATGGTGTTAACAAATCTCTATGCCATTTAAAAAATTCTCTTCATTATGTCAGAGATGCTCTAGAGGCCAGATGGGTGTCATCTTGATTGTTGTTTGCTTTGCTAAATTAGAAACCCATTAAAAAGCCATTTTGCGCATTTGAATTGCTGAATTTCAGGCATATAAAAGCACAAAGCCGAACTCTCCAAGTTAAATAGATTACAGTGCTATCATGGTGTATGAACAGGCATATGCAAATTAACTTAAGATGCAAACACTGTTTCAGAAGCCCTTGTGTTTGCCTAAGATGAAGTTTTGCATGGGCGAACATACTCCAGAAAACAAACAACCACACTTTACCCAACTCGAACACAATGTATGCTCTCCGCCCCTGCCTATAATTATTCCCATGATGCTAATACTCTCAAGAAACCCTTGAAAAAGCCTACAACATGTAGAGCGTGTGCAAGCAAATGCAGCTGTAGCGCTGTTGCTCTAGTGTTGTCAAAGCTCACAGAAAACACTGGACTGCAGGGGGAGGTTTACAGTCTGTGATGAATGACCTGCCCGGGTTCACTGCCACAACTTTAAACGCTTTCAGCACATGCAATTCTATAAGAGCTTCCTCCCTCCCATCCCTGCAGGAAGTCAATGCCCCTTCACCCCACCAGTGTAGCCAACGACAACTGGAAGTGAACTATGTTCAGCCCTCTGTTGTTGGGTTCCTGGGTGTCAATTAGACGCTCTTCTGAGCCTTCTTTCCAGACCTTCTGCTCTTTGATCTGGATCCCACTTTGCTACAAAGCACTACACAATGACCGCTGACTTTTTGTCTCTACTCACATTTAAAGGAATATTGCACCCAAAGGAAAGTCCTGTCATTATTTATTCACCCTCATGTTGTTCCAAAACAAGGGTATGAAGACCTTTTTTCTTTGGTGGAACACAAAATAGTATCATAGAAATAGTCCACATGCCTCATTCTGTTTTTGGTTTAAATGATTCAGACTGGCTGTATATGAACCAAATCAACTATTCAATGAAAACGTTCACCTCACTGAATCATTGTTCATGTATCAGACATCCCTGCTCACAAGAACTCATTACTTGCTGTCTTACTATGTTATTATCTTTTTTTAATATCTTTTTTAGAATCTAACTACGGAAAAATGGAAGAACTGTACATTCTTCAGAATTCTTTTGTGTTCCATGGAAGAAAATGAGTCACAGACTTGGAATGACATTCACTCAGGATGTACTTTTCTATTAAGAATTTAACATCTGTTAGCTCAGACCAGGGCCTGCAGTTTTAAATGTGTTTTTTTGCCAGTAAACAAGTCTCACCCCTTCACCTCCTAATGCCCTCTTGTTTTACAAGATGCTGTTGCACTATGGTAAATGTGCATAGCTCACAAGGCAAGGGCAAAACAGGATAACTACAACATGCATCTTCTATGACACCTCCATGGCTTTTGGCATGTGCTATGAGCCGTGAAGTTACCTGCAGTCCGTGGGATTTTGTCCTCCACTCTAATTTAATCTTGTTCATGTAACATCTTATCTAATCTAGTTCCCCACTGGCTGCCTGTCAGAGAAGCATATGCTTATCCACCCCCTTTGCTGCCAGTGTAAACAGCCTATAAAGCTGTGTTTAATTAAAGCATTGCCCTGGATTACACAGCCCTGAGGCTGACCTGACAGTGGCATGCAGCAATAACTTTGGACAGGATTGGCTCGATGTTGGACGGGTAAGTCACCTGTCATTTCTCTTCTGTTTGCTTTAGGCTGGACAAGGAATAAAGGAATGAATCTTCAATGGGATATGGTGTCTAAAGCTTGAAATGCTTGTGGACACAATCTGATATTACAACGAACATAATCAGTATGAAAATATTTGGCCTAGAGGAATGTCCGTGGATGAATTTGCCTGAGACGAATGGCGGTGCCAATTTAATAGGTTTATATTGTTTGTTTTGCTTTCATATATAGGTCTTTGGAAAGATAAAATGCTCTAGAATCATTAAACTCTGCTTTAGAAATGCTTATTAATTATGCTAAATGAAGATGGAAAAAAAATATTCATTTGGAACTTCTGAAACTTATTAACTTCACAGAGGTGATTATATAATAAAACCTTGTGCTGTTTCTGACAGTTCTAAAAGATTTTAACATAAGGAAAGCGGGGCTGATCTTAAAGGGTTAGTTCACTCAAAAATGAAAATTCTGTAATTAATTACCCACCCTCATGTGGTTCCAAACCCGTAAGACCTTCATTCATTATGGGGTTAGAATCGTTGCATAATTCCAAATAAATACATTATGATCCACAATAAATGTAAAGCGATTGACAAAAACAAAGCATATTCACAAAATAAATAGAATGAAATCCACAAATAAATCTTAGAGTTCCACAAACATGAATTATATTCACAAGTAAAAAAAATAGAATTGCAAATAAAAAACATACTCACAAATATTTTTTTTTTATTTTACAAACACAACTTTGCCCGGCATTTATATGTGAATCGCGTACTGTGCATTTGTGGATCGCAGCGCATATTTGTGGATTACTCTCTGTGCATTTGTAAATCGCTGCGTGTATTTGTGGATTTTGAAACATTTCAAGTCAAGACGCACACTGATCCACAAATGCATGGACTCCACCCACCTTCTACTTAAGCCAATCAGATACCGGCCACGTGGGGCTGACCAATCGTTGCATGTTCTGGCTCCAACCAATCACGTTTTGCCTTACAATCAGTGCGGGACCAGCCGTAATTCAGGACAATTAACCAGTCTCTTCGAAATGGACGACTAGGACAGTGGTGCTCATCACAGCATTATTGTACTAATATCTAAAATAAAACAAGTAATGTTATGTGTAATGTAATCAGTGTTTCATGTATCACTGAGTCGATGCGTGTTTTGACCGTGAGTGTGTTTAGCAAACTGGTATTCTACGGTGACCGGGAGGGGAGGTCTTCGGTGCACTTAGTTTTGTCGTGGCCACGACATATAAACTCGTCAGAACGTGATAATATAACACAGCCACGAGATATTAATTTGTGGGAACGTCATATTATGTCGTGGCCACGAGAGATCGTTTTGTCGAGGTAAGGATGTCGTGGGATGTTGAGGGAACGACATCCATTTTTCATGGCCACGTCTTATTATGATGAGGGAACGGCATATTTTTCTCATGCATAAACAAACCTTCGTGACCATAGCAACCTGGGATTATCAGAGTTGTTTAAAACATTTTTACTAACATGAAACATTTAATTTAATATTTGTATATTCTTCTTCTTCTTATTATTATTATTATTAATAATAATAATAACGTTATGTAAGATCGAAATGAAGGGAAAATATAATAATAGGCTAATAATAATGATGTTGATGAAGATGATGGTGATAATAATGGCCTAATAATAATATACGAATATTTTGAAGACGATTGAGGGATGGGTAAAAATGTTTTCTTGTATGCCTATGTTATTTAGACTCCTTTGGTAACGTTTATTCATTATAAACTTAATATGAATGCTGTTTACATTGCGTGCAATATAATAATTTATATTATAAAACAATAAAAAGAAATTATGTTTGTTTATGCAATAAACTCGTGGCCACAAATATGTCGTTCCCTCAACGTAAGTCGTGGCATAAGTATGTTGTTACCTCGACAAAACGATCTCGTGGCCACGATGTAATATCACGTTCCCACAAATTAATATCTCGTGGCTGTGTTATATTATCACGTTCTCACGAGTTTATATGTCGTGGCCACAACAAAACTAAGTGAACCGAAGACCTCCCCTCCCGGTCACCGTAGAATACCAGTTTGCTAAACACACTCACGGTCAAAACACGCATCGACTCAGTGATTACATTACACATAACATTACTTGTTTTATTTTAGATATTAGTACAATAATGCTGTGATGAGCACCACTGTCCTAGTCGTCCATTTTGAAGAGACTGGTTAATTGTCCTGAATTACGGCTGGTCCCGCACTGATTGTAGGGCAAAACGTGATTGGTTGGAGCAAGAACATGCAACGATTGGTCAGCCCCACGTGGCCGGTATCTGATTGGCTTAAGTAGAAGGTGGGTGGAGTCCATGCATTTGTGGATCAGTGTGCGTCTTGAGGCTTGAAATGTTTCAAAATCCACAAATACGCGCAGCGATTTACAAATGCACAGAGAGCAATCCACAAATATGCGCTGCGATCCACAAATGCACAGTACGCGATTCACATATAAATGCAGGGCAAAGTTGTGTTTGTAAAATAAAAAAAAATATTTGTGAGTATGTTTTTTATTTGCAATTCTAATTTTTTACTTGTAAATATAATTCTTGTTTGTGGAACTCTAAGATTTATTTGTGGATCTCATTCTATTTATTTTGTGAATATGCTTTGTTTTTGTCAATCGCTTTACATTTATTTGTGGATCGTAATGTATTTATTTGGAATTATGCAACGATTCTAACCCCATAATTCATCTTCAAAACACAAATTGTCTATGCAGGATCAAAAGGCTCTCAGATTTCATCAAAAATATCAAAATACCTTAATTTGTGTTCTGAAGATGAACGAAGGTCTTACGGGTTTAGAACAACATGAGGGTGAGTGATTTATGGCAGAATTTTCATTTTAAAGTGAACTATACCTTTAAGTGTTTGCATGTACAATTTATTTATGTCTGGGTTATTCTTTAATAATGTCATCTTTATGAAGCTTACATTACAATAAAAAAGTGTTTTTATTAAATAATATTACGTAGGGCCACATGACATGTGGACGAAAATATATTTATCATGGCCACAAATAAACGATTAATTAAAAACAAAAATGTAAGAATTTGTTTTCTTGTTCTGTTCATTTGTTTCCACAAATTACTTAACTTAACTAAACTAACTAAAATTATTTTTAACTAAAATAAAGAAATGAATTGTTACAATTTGGCCAATTATTAAATCGTATTAAAGGAGAAGCTTATTTCCGGAACAAACATTTACAGATGATTTACTCACCCCCTTGTCAAGAACATCCAAGATGTTCATGTCTTTCTTTCTTCAGTCATAAAAAAAATGTTCTCCATATGATGGACTTCTATGGTGGCCGTGAGTTTGAACTTCCAAAATGCAGTTTAAATGCAGCTTCAAAAGGCTCTAAACAATCCCAGCCGAGGAAAAAGGGTCTAATCTAGCAGAACGATTGGTTATTTTCTAAAAAAAACAAACAATTTTTTTTTTTTACAATTTATACACTTTTAAAGAATACCGACCCAGTGTTTACAAAGTGAACATGCAAAGAAGGTCAAATGCCCTTTTAATAATTGATCGTTTCACTAGATAAGACCCTTCTTTCTTGGCTGGATCATTTGGAGCCCTTTGAAGCTGCATTTTGGAAGTTAAACCTTGTGGGCACCATAGACGTCCACTATACGGAGAGCATTCCAGAAATGTTTTCCTCAAGAAACATAATTTCTTAACGACTGAAGAAAGAAAGACATGAACATCTTGAATGACGGGCGTGAGTAAATTATCTGTAAATTCGTGTATCTGTAAAAAGTGAACTTCTGCTTTACTTATACAGTATTTTTCCCTGCATGCAATGTGTAGGGCTCCGTAAATTATGACTATTAAAAAGTGTGTGGAGATGTGTAATTCTCTACACATGCATTTTTGAATGCCGCAGTGTTAAAATGAACAAAATCAAATGCAATTTATTTCTTAATATGCCACAAATCTTAGAAAATGAGCAACGAGTATTATGTTTTCTTTGATCTTGGACTGTATAAAAGTTCATTGTTTTTGTATAGCTTCTGATGGGTTAAGAACACATGGCGGCCATGGAAAGATTTTTTGAATTACCGCAGTAGTGTGCATGTGTCACGCTGCCTACATTGTGCCCCCTCTCCTCTATTGAAAATGTACTGGAAAATCGCAGTTCCCGCATACCGTGCAAATTGGCTTTTATTCTTCACCCCTCTGTCCTACACGACTCGTAATTGCCAGTAGGAAAACGCTGTGTCATTATAAATAAGAATTGTGGTGCTGTAAACCAAAGTCTGTGTTGGCAGTGAGCATTGATTGCTTCCTGTCTACATGACATGCTGTATGAAAACTCTGGCGTTATTAGATTTCGCTGTTTAATTGTATTGCCTCCGCAAGAGAAGACGCTAGTTCACCAGGCCACGCAATTATACCCGCGCGGCCTAATGGACTGATTGACAGACTAATTCGTAGGAACTCGTCAGTGTGGTTGTCAGTGTTTTGACAAGACACTTCATTTTTGTAAATACTTTACCTCAGAAATAGAGGTGTTAAGCTTTACATCTTACAGTGACTGGGTAGGCTGTCGTGTTCCTCAGGATTTCTATACCCGCCATCACTTTCTTTCTTTTATTGAAAAGGGTGTTTTATGTAGGTTCATTCAGTTAGATATCTGCTCTGCACTTTTCATTTGACCTCGACAGCAAGACTCTCTCTATTGATCTGAGTGAATCAGTCATAAATCTTAAACAATCAATACACCATACTTGTGGTGCAGGTTTATCCTCCCTAAACTCAGCTCTGCAACATTTAGCTCACCGGTAATTAAATGTAAACCTTTTAAAATGTGAAATACATAAAAAAACAAGGATTATTCAGTAAAACAAGGTTACTTGTACTTTTCCCACAGCGTTAGGTAATGATTTACTTAGAAAGCAAATGGTTACCACAGTAACTGCAGGACATTAGGGGCAAGTTAATTGGGCACCAATAGCAATGACCCTCTTGACTGCTTTACTACTTGTATTTAATTTCCCTTTTTTTCTGTCTTGAATGTGGGCTGAAAGCTGGAAGGATGTGTATTCATGATGCAGTCCATGCTTTTTAGAGGAAGCATCTCTGACTCTTACTGTATAAGCAGAATGTTAAAAGAGATTAAAGTTTTATTATGATGATTCAAGATTGTTTTAATAAAAGGAAGTTCTGACAAATACATTGGAGGACTGATTCTGAACACAAAATGCTGTTACAAGCCTTGTTACATGCTAATTTTTTGTCCACTAAAGGGCGCCGCTGAGCATTTTGCATAGTTTTAGTGAATGCTGTTACAAAGGCAGAGATTTATGCACCATTGAAGACATTTTTGACAGATTATGAAAAAGTGGATGTGTGAAAAGAGTCAAATTTGGGAATGGCAAACTTCTTCTAATTTTGTGAAAGAACTCAACATGAATTTGCAAAATGTGTTTATTGTATATTGTCCAATATTGCATGGCTGTCTATTAGAATAGAAATATTGTCATTCAAGAAATAAATTCTTCAATATGTACACAGCTGCCAAAGAAAATGCAATAAGCTCCATATAGCTACTTAAAGAGAAGTGAATCTGCTCAGCATACAGTTCAGTGGTTGCAGTTGCTTTTATTGCTATCATAAATAGACTATACCAGCACCATCCCCATAGCAATTTAATATTCCATATGTATACACATCAAAAGAATATCAATAATTTCTTTTTAATATGGTTTATATTAATGTAGTCTGAGGTTTTCATAATCCAGTCAAATTTAATTTGGAATTTAATTTGAATTTTAATATTATTTAGTATTTAGCACATGTTTTATACATATTTTAATAATGATTTACTACTACAAGGAATTTCATTTTTTCATCTTTCATTTAAAAAACCTTTCATTGAAGTAAAACAAATGGAAAGTTCTAATGGAAAATTCTAGTTCTTTTCTCTAGTTGATATTGACCACAATTATTGGCACCTAATTTATTGCAGCGTCGTTTTCCCAAGATAGCAGATTTTGAGTTTTCTTCTATAATGCCAGATGAGTTTGGAGAACACCTGATACGAGATCAGAGACCATTCCTTTATACAGAACCACTCCAGCTCCATGTTGGTGCTTCTTCAGTTCACCCCACTCATTTTCTATTGGGTTTAGGTCAGGAAACTATGGCCATGACAAAAGATTTGTTTTGTGCTCAGTAACACATTTTTGTGTTGATTTTGATATTTGTTTTGGATCATTGCCCTGATGCATAGGTTGCCCTAACATAGGCAGTCAGGTTTAGATTTTTTCATCTGGTGGAATTTACTACACTGTAAAAAAACAACTTAAAAAAAAGTTGTTTTAACTTAAAAAAGTAAGTGTTTGTGCTGCCTTAAAATTTTAAGTTTACTCAACTCAAATATCCATGTTTTCATGTAGTACAACTTAACATTTCATGTTGATTAACTTAAAATTAAACAAAATTTTAAGGTAGCACAAACACTTACTTTTTTTTTTTTTTTTTTTTTTTTTTACAGTGTAGAATCTATTATGTCATGTATCTGAACAAGATGTCCAGGACCTCTGGCAGAAAATAGGCCCATAACATTGAAGATCCAGCAGTATGTTTAACCGTGGGCATGGGGTACTTTTTATCCCCGTTTGCACCAGGGGTGTCTGCCAAAAAAGCTCTCTCCCAGCTCCATGTTGGTGCTTCTTCAGTTCACCCCACTCATTTTCTATTGGGTTTAGGTCAGGAAACTATGGCCATGACAAAAGATTTGTTTTGTGCTCAGTAACACATTTTTGTGTTGATTTTGATGTTTGTTTTGGATCATTGCCCTGATGGAAGATCCAACCACGACCCATTATAAGATTTCTAACATAGGCAGTCAGGTTTAGATTTTTTCATCTGGTGGTATTTACTGCACTGTAAAAAAACAAAACAACTTAAAAAAAAAAGTTGTTTTAACTTAAAAAAGTAAGTGTTCATGCTGCCTTTAAATTTTAAGTTTACTCAACTCAAATATCCATGTTTTCATGTAGTACAACTTAACATTTCATGTTGACTAACTTAAAATTAAACTTAAAATTTTAAGGTAGCACAAACACTTACTTTTTTTTTTTTTTTTTACAGTGTAGAATCTATTATGTCATGTATCTGAACAAGATGTCCAGGACCTCTGGCAGAAAATAGGCCCACAACATTGAAGATCCAGCAGTATCTTTAACCGTGGGCATGGGGTACTTTTTATCTCTGTTTGCACCAGGGGTGTCTGCCAAAAAAGCTCTCTCTTTTTAAGTTTCATCTGACCATGGAAGCCAGTCCTATCTGAAGTTCCAGTCGTGTCTGATAAATGAATATACTGGAGTTTGTTTTTAAATGACTGAAGAGGGTTTTATTTGAAACCCTCCTGAATAACATGTGTTGATGTAGGGGCTGTTTGATATTTTTTTTTAGGATTTTGGACCCCAAGACTCAACTAATCTCTGCAGTTCTCCATCTGTGATCCATGGAGAGTCTTTTCCACTTAAACTCTCC
Source organism: Labeo rohita (assembly GCF_022985175.1). Classification (NCBI taxonomy): domain Eukaryota; kingdom Metazoa; phylum Chordata; class Actinopteri; order Cypriniformes; family Cyprinidae; genus Labeo; species Labeo rohita. The sequence goes on along the minus strand of NC_066887.1, from coordinate 16,768,356 downwards.
TCCTCACTGTGCATTAGGATGATATAGACACACGTCCTCTTCCCAGGCAGATTTGTTTGATTTTAGTTGATTGGAACTTTTAATTATTGGACCGATGGTGGAAATGGGGATTTTCAATGCCTTAACTCTTTTCTTACAGCCACTTTCTATTTTGTGAAGCTGAACAATCTTGTTCTGTACATCAAAACTATATTCTTCGGTCCGTGTGATAGATGATTAAGGGAATTTGACCTTTGATAAGAATTTCTACACTGTAAAAATGACAGTTAATTTAACGGTAAAAGACTGTTAAATGGGTAACGGTAAGTTCCCTTACTATATACTGTGAAAAACCGAATTGGACATTGCATGCAATTTTACTGTAGCCTACCGTTTTTGGAAGTTAAAAAAAGAATGTAAAATTTACAGTGAATAACCGTAAATTACCATTACCATTTTTTTTTTTAAATAACTGTTTCTTCTTAGTTTTTTCATATCGGTTTTGTACATTAGGGTTGTATGTATCTAATGTTGTTAAATGAGTTTTTATTGCATTATTTCAGTTTCATGTGTGTTATCATGAAGGTGTATTACAAAGTACAAAACAGATTTCAGTACTTCAATAGGTTGGTACATTAACATTATATCAGTTAATGAAATTGCACTTTTTAAGTGTAAGTTTAAGTTAACACTGTAAAACATAAAATGTTGCTACCTTTTTTTTTAGCGATAAAATTCTGGCAACCACAGCTGCCATTTTTTACTGTAAATTTTACAGATTTTATTGTGTAGGGGTGCCAATAATTGTGGCCAAGGCATTGGACAGAAATATTCATTTTATAATGTGAGTTTCCCCCCACTTTCAACTGTTTTACTTCAATGAAAGGTTAGAGTTTTGTGATTTTTTTTTTTTTTTTTTTTTTTTTTTAAAGAAAGCAATAAATATAAAAAAGATATCCAACGCAGATTCATTTTAATAGCTACCTTTGCTCATATTTACCAAGGGTGCCAATATTAGTGGAGGACACTTTATATAAAATAAAAAACACAAACAGTAATAACAACATTGGAACAGTCTTTAACAGTGTGAAAGTAAGAACCAAGGACCAGAACGATGCTGGTAATGTTTCTTCTTTTACAACACACTTTAACTATGTATAAAATAGCATATTTTTCTAATATTCAAACCATATAAACTTCTTTTATTAAAAGTAGAAAACCACTAAAATGGATTGTGTCTAAACATTTTGGTGCCACAAATGCCTAAAGCACGATTGATTGCCACAACAAATGCACATTTGCATTCATTTTACACATGACTGGATTTTTCAACGTCGAAAATGAACAGTACAAACTTTAGAAAACAAATCTAAGGAATTTGGTCAAGGGCATGGTGCTAATCGTTTCATCCATAGCTCATTTTATGCAGACTGATGAATGCTGCAGTTGAGAAAAAGACAGCTCTTTATGGAGGCCGAAACTGGCACTTACAGCCAAGCATGGAAAATGCAACCTTTAGAGAGTGGGATAAGAGTTGCCCACTCTAGGCGGGGAACGAGGCGCTGGGACACCTCAGCAAATGTTAATTGAAATGACCTGGCAGATTTACGACAGGGAGAGAAGTCGTTAATGCCTGGCACGATCCCGCGGCGAGCCGGATTTGAGATAAGTCCCTCAGCGGATCTTACGGAGCTTAAGAGGGATGGAGATGCCAGAGGAGAACAGCTAATGAAAGTGTTCACAATGAAGGCCACATTAGCCACTGATGCTTTCAGCGTGTTATTAAAAATGACAAAGGCCATTGAATTGAATATATGAAGGAGAGGGCGCTGGGCGCGTGTAGGGTGTTATTAGGGAGATGGAAGTTAAGGAACGCAACAGAGCTCTATGTGTACTAACATGATTGACATGTACTAATAACATGGTCCTGCCCTTTTCTTCTTTATTGAGACAGATTTTTATCCGGCATGTTACGTTTAAAAATAAATACTGATTACTTGAGTTTGGCAGGCGCTCCTAAGCTTCCACTGCTGCACTGCAGCAAAATGTGAAGCCGTTTTTCATCTTATTTGTTAATTTATTCAGTAATGCATAAACAATGCATGCACACAATGACTTGAATACACCTCTTTTGTAATGAAAATATTTCTAATGTGATTAATTAAAATTAATTTTGATTCATTTATTAATTTATTTGTTTTTAGAAAATAATATCAAGTAAAAAAAAAAAAAAAAAGCTGTTGTTATATCTTAATGAATAAAAAAGCTTAATTAATTTATACATTCATTCATGAATGAATGAGGCATTTTAACATAACTGCATTATTGCTTATTAATTTTGATAAATTATTTTTTATATTTTTTGTCAGCCATATCAAAGTCAAAGTGAAAATTGAAATATCTAATATGTACTATGAATTCATTATATTAATTTAATTTAATTTTCAATTATATTCTATCTATCTATCTATCTATCTATCTATCTATCTATCTATCTATCTATCTATCTATCTGTCTATCTGTCTGTCTGTCTGTCTGTCTGTCGATCTATCTATCTATCTATCTATCTATCTATCTATCTATCTATCTATCTATCTATCTATGTGTGACCCTGGAACACAAAACCAGTCATAAGTGTAAATTATTGTATTAGTGTATAAGTGTAAGTGTATAAGTGTATAAGTGTATTTATACATCATCTAAAAGCTGAATAAATAAGCTTTCCATTGATTTGTTAGGATATTACAGTATTTGGCCAAGATACAACTATTTGAAAATTTGCGGTCTGATGGTGCAAAAAAAAAAAAAAAAAAAAAAATTCAAAATATTGAGAAAATCACCTTTAAAGTTGTCCAAATTATGTTCATAGCAATGCATGAAATGTACAAAATATCTACATGGAACATGATCTTTGCTTACAGTTTTTCTCAGTCGCTTTGGTGCATTTCTCACAACACTATTTACATTTGCACAACAGTTAATGCATTTCTCAAAACAATTAGTACAAACTGCAAAACCTAGTTGATAACCTGCAAAAGCGTGTCACTTGCTCAAAATGGATAGCTCATTCCTCAAAAGCAAGTATTCATGTCAATGAAAGTGTCAGTGTCATCAAGATGAAAAGTCCTGACACCATTGTTTATGAACAAGATAGTCAAATGGCTTTGTCATGTTTTCATTATGACAGTTTACTCTGTAAATCTTTTTCAATGCAAAAAAGTCCGATTTTGGTGACACTTCCTGAAAATGCTCAAGACAGCACTATATACTATTTGCACAGCCATTTGAAAACTACAGTAAAGTTAGACATTACTGTATTTAGTGAGGTATCTGAGTACAAGACACTGAATATGTATGTTTCACATTTTTACTGCATATGCTCTTTGCAATTCTAATTTATTCAAAGCATTGTGCAAACGAATAAATACACCCTTATTTACAACAAACATAAACTCCCTTTGGGTAGAGCTGTGCACAACTGTAAACAATATTGCAGTACATATTGGAACTGAACCTACAACATACATAGGTCTGTAAATCATTCATGCACATTTGCAGAAATTGTTCAATTTAGAAGACATTTTCAGGAAAAAAAAGATTTAAAAATTTGTATAAAATTTGCTTGACAGATTTTGACAACTAGTTCAACATTTTTGTATGTAATGACTCAAGCAATGAAATGAGGACTATTAGTTTTATATGGAATGACTATTCAGCATTCACAAGTTTAGTTAATTTTGACTGGCATGACATAAGCAAATGATAATGTTATAAAACAGCAGAGAGTTGTATAAAAGCAATTGATGCATGTCCAAAAGCATTTGCAATTTATTGGAAAGAATGAGAAACTGCTACTATGATGTGCACAAATGACTAAATGTTGTGGAGGTTGAAGTAAATGTTGTGCAAATGTAAATAGTGTTGTGAGAAATGCACCAAAGTGACTGAGAAAAACTGTAATATCCTGATGATTTATGGCTTAAAAGAAAAATCAATAAATTGAACTCACCCAATGCAATTTTGGCTATTGCTACAAATATACCCATGCATATATATATATATTTATATATATATACATATATATACAGACACACACAGCTTGAAAAGTACATTTCTAAAAACTTTGCAAGTGTTTTAAACTAGATTTTCCTTTCTTCAGTACACAGTAAAAATAGCTGGGTTATTTTTTTAACCCAATAGATGGGTTACACATATTGGGTCACTGTGTTGGGTTATTTTCTAAAACGTTGGGTTATTTTTTAAACATCGTTGGGTTGTTTTTAATAATAACCCAGCGTTGGGTTTAATTGGTTCCCGCGGCGACAGTTCAAATTTTAACGGACGACGGTGACTGACAACAGAAGAAGCTGCTGCTGCATCAGTATGAGGTGAGTAATAGGGTTTTGATAACTCTTATAACATTATACTTATACGAAGAACGTGAAATGCACTTCAAAATTGAACTGTTGTTGTTGTATGTTTGTTTTTTTAACGAAGTTGTAGTTTCCTTTAGTCAGTGTATTGTAACGTTACTGCAGAGAATGAGCTCCATTGTAAACGAATAACGTAACGTTAACGTTACCTTAGCTGTCCCAGTTAGGCCGCTAGCAGTAATAAAGTAAATTAAACTTAGCAGAAAGTTGTAACTGTTTAGAGATGTATTACAGTAACCTAAAGTTAATAATGTATGGTGAAATGTATATAGGACTAACGTTACTTATGTTACTGAAATCACCGTCTACCATTACTACAGGTTTAGTATTATTTTACAGCTGATGAAGGGTTCTAGACGTACGGTTTCTGACTACAGTTTGTTTGGTCGTACTAATGATTATCACATTTAACTTTAAATGGGAAATGGCTAATGCTAAATGAGACATTGGTGTTGATTTGAACCGCGCCGCACGGACCATTCAGCTTCGGTCCAGTATGTAACGTTAGCTCAGCGGCAGCTCAGAGAGATGCGCTCAAATTCAGTTAATTCTCTGTTAGAAAAGTCTAAAAATAATCACATTTTCCCAAAAGAAAGACGTGATGGGAGAAACGAAGCTTTTCAAAGTTTCGAATCAATTAAACGAATTGCTTCGCAAAATGATTCACTGCTTCCAATCGTTCGTGACACAACGGCGACGACTGCTGGTCAAAACAGGGCAAGCGTCAGTTGTTTGGAGCACTAATTGTAATAACACTAAATTTGTTTTTATGGTTTATTTACATTGAATATTGTTATGCATATATTAGAATCGCCTCTACTTACAGCCATTTCTCATATAAAGCTATGACAGATTTGCATGTTTTTTTTTTTTTTTTAAATGTGTACTAAATGTGTTTATACCACTGATCTATATATAATGACTATTATACTATGTCTATTATAGATCAGTGGTTTATACTTATTTTTAGACATTGGGTTCTTCAGTGAAGGGAAAACTACAACAGTGGAATCTCATACATTAAACATACACATGCCAATTAACTGAAATATTTCAAGGTAAGTAAACTATTTATATTAGTGATCCATATACATTACCAGTCAAAAGTTTTTGGACAGCAAGATTTTTAATGTTTTTAAAGAATTCCCTTCTCTCTAAGCCTACATTTATTTGATCCAGCATTTCAGGGGATCCAATACAGCATTTAAAATAACTGCTTTCTATTTGAATATATTTTAAAATGTAATTGTCCAGTCTTTTCAAAGCTTTTAAAATAGAAAGCAGTTATTTAAAATAGTAAAAATATTTCACAATATTACTGCTTTTACTGTATTTTGGATCAAATAAATACAGGCTTAGTGAGTAGAAAAGAATTCTTTAAAAAACTTTAAAAAAAATCTTACTGTTCAAAAACTTCTGATTAGTAGTGTAGGTTTTCCAACAATTATGAAAAAATGTTTCTAGTTTATCTGTAAAATGTTTCTTCTTCTGCTTCATCTTATCACAGAGGAAGGAGTCAATGAAGGAAGTTTTATGCGACCGGATGACACCAGCATTGCTGCACTAACTCCAAGAACTCCTCCCAAGTTTTTAGCATTTTCAACGGTGAAGCAGTGGAACAGAAGACCTTACTACAAGCAGTGGATCTGTGTTTCAAACATTTCTACATGTATGACATCAACTACCCAAAGCTCCTCTGCACCCATTTGCAGCACACTGTCTTTAATATTCCAGGAGTTCTTTCAACACATTACCTCTTCCTTAGAAACTTTGTATTTATTGATCTGTAAAACTTTTTATGTTGCTGATTATCAGCAAGTCCAGCAGCCAGCAGATTTACTTTGTTTTATTATTATTATTATTACTTGTGTTTATGATTTTTTATTTTTGTTTTATTGATAAAGGTTTGTATGTTATGTTTGTTTTATTTGTGCACATTTGTGTATGTGTTGATATAAATAAATATGAATTGATACACATTTATGACCCTGGACAACAAAACCGGTCATAAGTATCATGGGTACATTTGTAGAAATAGCCAAAATTGCATTGTATGGGTCAAAATGATCAAATTTTCTTTCATGCCAAAAATCATTAGAATATTAAGTAAAGATCATGTTCCATGAAGATATTTTGTAAATCTCATAGGTATATCGAAACTGAATTTCTTATTAGTAATGTATTGCTAATAACTTCATTTGGACAACTTTAAAGACAATTTTCTCAATATTTAGATTTTTTTTTGCACCCTCAGATTCCAGATTTTCAAATAGTTGTTCTATCCTATCAAACCACATATTAATAGAAAGCTTATTTATTGAGCTTTCAGATGATGTTTACATTTAAATACAAAAAACTCGACCCTTATGACGGGTTTTGTGGACCAGTCACATTTGTTGGTTTTGAATTCAGTGTACATCTTGAAAATATGTCAGTTGTGTTTGCATATTTGTGTTCTGAATGTATTATATTTTCACATTCTTGTACACTTATTTTGTAAACATTTGCAGTATGACTGTTTTACATTTAAAAATATATTTGTAAAAAAAATATTTGCATATTTAAATAAACAAAATATTTATTTGAAAACAAAGTAGTGTTATAGTGTATTTTTATTAAAAAATAAATAAATAAATAAATAAAAACTGATATAAATGAATCTAAATAATTAACTCAACTATTGGGTTACTTTTAACCCAACTGGATTTTAACCCAATTCATTGGGTTAAAATAACCCATAGATGGGAAGGTGCTATACCAACCCATAGTTGGGTTACTAGTTGGGTTATTTTTAACCCAACATTTTTTAGTGAGTAAGATTTTTCCTTTATCATGGGCACTTTTACAGTAAATGTCATTTTCTTGGTAATGGAATTGGTGATTCTACATAGTCACACTTATTATATTAGTTTTTATATCTCAATTAGAGTCCAGTGTGCTTGCTTTTGGTGTGCATATGTTTTTTTTTATAACTTATTCAACACTGAAAAGGTCAGCGTGGGCCAAAACACTGGTATGCGCACTGCTTGTGCTTAAATACATGTCATTTTTTCCCGCTCAATTGCTCTCTCTCTAATTGTGATGAGTAATAGTGAATAGGTCATGCAGTGTGGTTGCTGTCATGCATTTGACGGTGTCCCATTTCCATCCTATATTTAGAAGTCTGGATGAGAAAAGGGCAAAGACAGGCATATTCAATTTACACAACTCAAATGTCACAGAACATTACTTAATGCCCTGCCTTTGGTCTTATGCCTTTTGACCTGCTTGCCAGCGGAGAGGGGGGAGACGGCATTGATGAGACCACGCAAGATGCTGCTGTTTTTGGGCTGTGGCATGACGGGGTAGGGAAAAGGAATAGGACTCTCAGTTAATCAACCAGGAGGCGGTGAAAGCAATGTTTCATTAAAAAAGCTGACAAACTGGAGCCGGAGGAATTGATGGTTCATAATTGTGCAAGGGTGTCTGCCTGGAAAGTAATGCGGTTATGAAGTCTGTGCCCTGAGAAATTACACCGCGTTTGTAATCACAGTGGCAGTTGCTCACAGTGCTGGTGGAGGTGAGGAAGAGAAAACTCAAGGGGAAAAAAAGATTCAATTTGTGTACAGCATTTTTCTGTAGTCTCCTTATTTATTTATTATACTGACCTTCTATTGATATGTCATAACCTGCATTAGATCAAACACAATGGAGTTGCTATAATGGTTTCATGTATTGTATAATATTGTGTTCAAAAGTTTGGGGTTCAGTAAGATTATTTTTCCTTTCATCTGGCGATATCCGATGACAGCGCTCCTTAGTGCATTTGTTCGCTGTGTCTTACAAGGTGTTGTTGAAAGTAAAAATAACTTCCTTGTTTACAACCCTGCTTCAGTCTCTTTTAATATAAAAGTCTTAACTGCTGACTCACTCATAGAAACAATCTCTTGTCGACATCTAATGGCGGAGTAATATAACTAAAATCACCATCACAAACACACTAAATACTATTAAATACTACTATTATTTATGTAAATATTATTCAATATTATATTTTATTTATTTAATATTTAATTATGTTTCTGAGTACAAAGGCTGCGCTCTAATATACAGCATTGAAGTTACATAAAATGTAACGTGATGAGATTTTGCCCTAAGCCAAAACTATTTGTTCTGATTTACCAAAAACAAATTATATCTCATGTCTAACCACAATAGAGACATCAGTGCCAGCTGCAAATTCCAGAAGATCTGGCTAAGGCTGTTCTTGGCGGGTTCAAGAGTGCAGAATGTCCCCTGACGCCATGGAGCTCACATCTCAGAAAACATCAAAGCTAATTATCAAATTGACTTTATCTTTATTAACAAACGGCATATTTGAAGTCTTAACAAGTACATTCTAGCCTAAAAAACTCTTTAAACTACATTCCATGACACAAAAACAGTATTATTTATAAAATTATAATGGATTTGGGACTTGATAATTGCTGTAAGAAATACCGTTTCACAAACCGTGCACTCTTATCAGCCAATCAGATTCAAGAACCAGAAAGAATTCTGGTTAATGTATACAACAGTTCTTACATTTCTTCGAATTTGATTGGCTGATAAGAATGTGATATTAAAGTGATAACAGAGCTCTAACAACCATTTCACCACTTGTATCACTCCGCTTGTGGGATTTCTCACAGCACGTGTCATGGTGGGCGGCCAAATAACTGTAAAAATAACATGTTTTTGTGTCACAGAATGCAGTTTTAAGGGTTTTTTTTAGGCAAGTATGTACTTGTTTAGACTTCAAATATGTGGTTTGATAATAAAGATAATGTCTTTTTGAAAATTTGTATTAATTGTCCATCTTTTCACTCATATGCAACTATTACAGAAGGTTCAAACACTTACTGATGCTCCAGAGGGTAAAAAAAAAAAAACAAAAAAAAAAAACAAAAACGTTTTGAATTTGAAGATCAGGGTAAATGTAACTTATTTTGTCTTCTGAGAAACATGTAACCTTCTTCTGTTGCCTCTGAATGGCAGTACTAAATGAGAAAATATGATATTTAGGCAAAATAACAAAAATGTATACATCTCCATTCTGTTCAAAAGTTTTCACCCCCATGCTCTTAAATCATAGCTTTTCCTTCAGAAGCATCAGTGAGCATTTGTAACTTCTGTAATAATTGCATACAAGTCTCTCAGTTGTCCTCAAAATCATACAGTCATAGTTGGAAAGGGTTCAAATACACAAAATGATGGAAAACCAAAGAATTTGTGGAACATGAAGGATGTTTTCTGAAGAACAGCAGGCAGTTTAACTGTTCAGGAAAAACAAGGGACTCATAAACAACTATCACTAAACAAAAAAAGAGTTTCGAACCAGATCATTCTTATAATTTCAACTATTATTTAAAAGAGAAACACTCATGCTGTCGAACTGTTGTATAAATGCAATATCAATATCAGTAGCCGTGAGATATGGCTGTAGATCAGCACACTGTGATTATCCACGGCTACTCGTGTGATATTGCTCGTATTCCCAGTGTTCTCCATTCAACTTGCAGTTAGAATGTTACTAGAAGAAATTGCTTCTAAAATTAGAAGAAAGTCTATTTTGAGTTAAATGATTGAAATGGAATATACAAGACAAAATATGAATGTTTCATATGCAGGGTCTTTTGAAATAATCACACCAGCAGAAATTGTCCCAGATCATTTTTTTTTCTCTGCAGGACTTGATGGTTCTTAAGGTCAGTAAAGTGCTGGATAAAAATTAGACGATGCCTTGTTTCATTCTGTGTTGCACCAATAACAATTGCCAGGATCGGAATGAAAGGTCAAAGGGTAGATCTCTTAGCTTTACAATTACAGTAAACCTGAGACTGATTTGTTCTGTTTTAATTAAGCCCTAGTGAGTTGGGCCTCACGGATGCTGAGGAGAGCTACACGTGGGGAGCTGCATGTTGCTAGGAGACAGGTTTCTACTCTGCCCTGATGAAATTTACAACGCCCAGCAATTCATTATTATTCCATTCCCTTTCATTTCCCCCACATTATTTTGTGCATTTCTTATTTTGGGACTGAATCTGACCTTTTTATTACACTCTCCTCAGGGGAATACAGTTCTCAGCCATGTCTAATAGACTGGGATAGGAATGGATTGTACTACAGTAGAAACTACTCTCACTTTTTGGAATACTGTATAAGCAATGTGGGATTTCTGGATTGAGGTCTGTGGGTCTTGTGTTAATGCAGACACCAGCAGTCTTGATTTGTTCCCTGATTGAAAAAGCAAAGAGTATGCCTCTTCTCTATTGAGGATGTTCATTATTAATATCACCAATTCGTCCATAAAATGTATTGCAGGCTGTTAAGAATGTTCTTTGAGTATGTGCATTCCTTGATCTATGTATGTACACTTGAAGGACATGTGATAAACAGACGGTTGATGTTTCCCGAGCTGTCATTGATTGCACCATCATATCAGCTAAATGTACACAGTCTATTGACTGTGGCTGGTTATGACAGTCATCAACCTTATATAGCTGAGTTTATTAGTTGATTTGATGTCACTGTTTTATAGTATTCAGAACCACAGCAGGCACTTATTCATTCATATTCATGTTTTTTTTCTGAAACGTAAGTACCTATTGAAGGTTGGATGGGGTTTTTCAGCTCTACCCAGCAATCCTGTGATATATAATGCTTTCCATTAAAACATAAATTCATACTGCAGAAATACATGGTAGTCTGTTCAGTGTCTCTCTCTCTCTCTCTCTCTCTCTCTCTCTCTCTCTCTCTCTATCTCTATGTAAAAATGTATACTTTTATTCAGCAATAAAGTTGTATTAAGTATATTGATATAATATTGCAAAAGATTTCGATTTCAAATAAATGCTAGTTCAAACAAAATACATTTTCTAGACTGGTAATACGAAATGTTTTTGAACACCATATGAGCATATTAGAATGAGATCTGAAGGATCGTGTGACACTGATCCTCAAAAATATTCAATACTGTTAAGAATAAAAAATGTTTCTTAGGGTGATTTATGTAGGATCATGCAACTGGAGTAATTGCTGCAAAAAATTCATCCTTTCCATCACAGGAATAATTTACATCTTTAAATATGTTCAAACTGTTTTTTTTTTTTTTTGTTGTTGTTTTTTCTGTTTTTACTGTTTTTGACCAAAGAAATGCAGCCTTTGTGAGCATAAAGAGATGTTTTTCGGGAACATAAAAAGATAATTTCAATAATGTCAATAATTTGTCATATTGATTATTTTATTTTATTTTATTTTATTTTATTTTATTTTGCCATTTTACTTACTGTTTTTTAAATTTTTATTATTATCAGGGCTGGAATATAGACCGAATCTATAATTTCACCGAATAATTTCAATAATATCAGTCATTTGTCATGTAATTTATTTTATTTTATTTTATTTTATTTTATTTTATTTTATTTTATTTTATTTTATTTTATTTTATTTTATTTTATTTTATTTTATTTTATTTATTTTTTATTTTTATTTTCTTAATATATTTTTTAAGATAACATACAAAATTAAAAAGCTGTGTCAAACTCTTGTTTACCTTTATTTAATTTTTCCGGAATCTTGAAAAATGTATAAGCATTTAATCCTAACCCTAACCCTAATCTATTTAATAAAAAAAAAATATAAAAATACATACATAATATAAATACATAATACTTTTTTTTTTTTATTCCACAGTGTTTTTTTACTCATATGACATTATGTATCTGTTTCTTTAGGTATTGAAAAATAAAAAAAATCAATCATTTGCAATAATTTAATAATGCGTTACTGAATACTGAACCTCAGTATCAGGGTTGGAATATGGACTGGCTCAGGGCCCCATTGCCTTGAAATGACCTCCAAAGTGCTAGTCCAGCTGAAGACTTCCAAAGCAGTCTGACCTTTTGGGCCCCTAGGGTAATCCATACATATAGTGCCTCTCTGTCCCCTCTGTCACCATAGCACAAGCTGACTAATAGCAATTTATTTATTTTTTTTCTCCCTTGCGCCTATTCATGTAGGAAAAGGAATCTGTGACAAGGTTAGGGGCCGTGAGCATAGTATTTGGTAAGTCTTGAGTTATTCTGTAGAGCTTTGAAAGATGTTTACTAGGCTGGGATGGTTTAATAGATAGCTTGTGATTTTCTAGTTCTAAGAAATCATTACTCTTGTCATTCTTTTTTCCCATCGCCCATCCAAGTCAGGCCTAGCAATTACATTACCCTCCCTGGTAATTGCATAACCGCTAGCGAAGGTAAATTGTAGTCTTTAAGGAGATTGCTATGTTTTGTAATACCTTAAACTGCTCACTCTTTCTCCATTCGTTCATCACCACCTTTTAGGAATATTGTGCTGTTTTCTTTATGATTACATCCAAGATTGCCCATCATGCAGTGCACCATCGCATTACAATAAATTGTCCGACACTGTTCAGACCGAACCTTTGTGCCAGACCTCCCCTTGTCACTCTCAGGAAATTGGTGGCGCAGATTCCCCACAGGACTTTCCTATGTGCCAGCGTGTAGTCTGAAGAAATAAGATCACATCTCAGTCTTTCTTTCTCTTGTTTAAAAATTGATTCACAATGTGTTTTCATTCACCTCCCTCCACAAACAGCATGGAGCGAAGACACGTGGCCGCTTACGGGCACATGGGGACGGGGGAGGCAACCTGCATCATCATTACGTCTTAAACTGAGAAGATGCGTCACGTTCTTCTCACCTCAGTGTATTCTCCGTATTCAAAAGGCACAAACTGCATCCACATCTATATTTATGACCCATTCTGTCTGTATAACTCAATAATATTGAGGCCTAAACTCTCGGTGACTTCACTAATAGGAATATAGAACATACACACATACACACACACACACACACACACACTTGCAGAAGTGTTTTCATGCCAGGGGGCCACAGAAAGAGTGGATAGATATGAATATATATTGGGCTTTGACCATATGAAGTGAGCAATACATTTTGCTGACTCCATATTCTTTTCATTCTCAGAGAATTTGTCACTGATTATGAGACAGAGGAGAAAAAGGATTACTCGCTGAGGGAAATGGATTTCACTGCTGCCCTCCTAAACAGAGATCGTTTTTTTTTACTATTATTTTCATCCTCTATAATATTGCTTTCCTTTGATCACCTTGAAGACACTTTCCCGTAAGGAATTCTATTTTTTGTATTACTCCGGTAGGGGAGTTCAAACAGACTTCTATTTCATTTTCATCTTTCTTACTGTGTCCTGTCACCTCTCATGTTGCAATTTGTCGTCTAATGGTGTATATTACTGATAATTATGATATTTTAGAATAGACGCTTTGGACAAGGTATTAGTGGCTATGAATTATCATCACTCAACAAGGTTAAGAAAAGTTCACTTAGAAATGACATTTCTGGCACCATTTTCACACAAAAGATATATTGATAGCAGCATGCCAAGCTCCTCTTTTTCTTAAAGGAGAAGTCCACTTCCAGAACAACAATTTACAAATAATTTACTCACTTCCTTGTCATCCACGATGTTCATGTCTTTCTTTCTTCAGTTGTAAAGAAATTATGTTTTTTGAGGGAAACATTTTTACATTTTTCTCCATATAATGGACTGATATGGTGCCCTGATTGTGAACTTTCAAAATGCAGTTTAAATGCGGCTTCAAACAATCCTAAATGCGGTTGTAAATGATCCCAGCCGAGGAAGAAGGGTCTTGTGTAGTGTAACGATCGGTTATTTTAATAAAAAAATGAAATTTCTATACTTTTTAATGCCAAATGCTCGTCTTGTCTTACTCTGCCTGGACTGTTTTTGTTCCATGGTTCATGACAGTTAGGGTATGTCGAAAAACTCCCATCTCATGTTCTCCCTCAACTTCGAAATCGTCCTATATCGCTGTTTAACCTTTTTTGTTGTCTTGAGTCAGAATACACAGAGTTCAGGGAGAGAAAGGCAAGAGGAGCGTTTGAGATGAAAAAATATTTAAATTGTAATTTTTTTAATGAAAATAACCAATCGTTTCGCTAGATAAGACCCTTCTTCCTCGGCTGGGATTGTTTACAACCGTATTTGGGATCGTTTGAAACCGCATTTAAACTGCCTTTTGGAAGTTCAAGATCGGGGCACCATATCAGTCCATTATATGGAGAAAATGCATAAATGTTTTCCTCAAAAAACATAATTTCTTTACGACTGAAGAAAGAAAGACATGAACATCTTGGATGACAAGAGGGTGAGTACATTATATGTGAATCTTTGTTTTGGAAGTGGACTTCTCCTTTAAGTCGAGTCACATTTATTTACATACTGCAGTGCAGTTATGGAACACTTATGGAACAAAGAACAAAGTTCTTCGTTATTCATTGTTCAACAGTAGTATAAAGTTCATCTAATTATGAATCCAGTTCAGTTCATACAGTTGAGGTCAAAAGTTTACATACACCTTACAGAATTTGCGAAATGTTATTTATTTTACCTAAATAAGAAGGATCATACAAAATGCATGTTATTTTTTATTTAGTACTGACCTGGATAAGATATTTCACATAAAAGACATTTACATATAGTCCACAAGAGAAAATAAGTTGAATTTATAAAAATGACCCTGTTCAAAAGTTTAAATACACTTGATTCTTAGTATTGTGTTGTTACCTGAATGATCCACAACTGTGCTTTTTTTTTGTTTTGTGATGGTAGTTCACAAGTCACTTGAACAGTTAAACTGCCCGCTGTTCTTCAGAAAAATCCTTCAGGTCCCTCAAATTCTTTGGTTTTCCAGCATTTCCGTGTATTTGAACCCTTTCCAACAATGACTACACTAAGGACAACCGAGGGACTCATATGCAACTATTAAAGAAGGTTCAATGCTCACTGATACTCCAGAATGAAACATCTTCTGTAGCTTTTGAAGCAGTACTAAATGGAATATATATATATATATATATATATATATATATTTTTTTTTTTTTCCATTTAGTACTGCTTCAAAAGCTACAGAAGATACTTACATGTTTCCCAGAAGGCAACATAAGTTTCCCAGAAGGTGTTGCAATATATCGGTATTAGCATTATTTGAAAATGAATAGTACACATACAGTAATATGACACATAATGTAAAGACATCCAATAGTGTCATGCAGTCAAACTGATAATATTACTGAATATTAAGTCTTAAACTATACAATAAAAAGCTACAATTTGTTTACATTACAGCTTGTTTCTAACTTAAATTTTTTGTTCACCCCAAAAAAAAATTCTGTCATTAAATACTCACCCATGTCGTTCCAAAACTGTAAGAACTGCGTTCATCTTTGAAACACAAATTATGATATTTGATAAAATCCGAGAGCTTTATGACCTAGCATGGACATCAATGCAACTGACACGTTCAAGGTCCAGAAAAGTAGTAAGGAAATTGTTAAAATAGTTCATGTGACATCAGTGGTTCAGCCATAATTGTATGAAGTTAGGAGAATACTTTCTATGCACAAGAAAACAAAAATAACTTTATTCAACAATTTCTTCTCTTCCTTGTCAGTCTTTGATGCATATGGCTCTGAAGAGTATACTGTGCAATACATTTTATGCTGCTTTTATGTAGCTTTTTATAGAGCTTGACAAACAATGTTCCCCAGCCACTTTCATTGTATGAAATAAAACATCATGAACATTCCTCGTATTTCCTTTGGTCCTCCACAGAAGTGAAGTCATACAGATTTGGAACAACATGAGGGTGAGAACATGACAGTTTTTGTTTTTGAGTAAACTGTTCCTTTATTGTTCAATGCCATGTGTGGTCTGTCAAGGCTTGGCATATAAAGAAACCACAGAGCTCCCTGGGAGGCATTGCGACCAATTGCTCAGCATGTAAAAGGTCAGGAGAACACCTGTAAGGGTAAAGTCTACGAAAAGCTGACAAATCAGCCAAGAAAAGGTTTGCAGGAGGAGGGCAGGCAATGATAAAATGTGTGATCTCAACAGTGGTTTAAAGCTCAGGTCTGAAGAGAAAATATATGCTGTGTAAGTGAAAGGAAGTTTTTAGTGACTACAGTAAAAAATACAAGCACATGAGACTGAATTGGATAAGTTGGCTTTGCTCCTGACTGACTAATTCAGTCTTATGAAGGGGTAACGCATGTCTGATATGCCTCATATCCATTCTTTCTAGAATTTACAAGCAAATATAATAAAATAACGCAAGAATCACTCATCAGTGATGCATTTATTAACAGTAAAACCAGTAATATTGTGACATAATATTACAATTTATGGTAACTTTTATATTTTATTGTTTTAAAATGTAATTTTCTCCTGTGCTTTTCAGCAGCCATTACCTCAGTCCTCTGTGTCACATCATTATAATATGTTTAATCATTCAAAAATGATCAGGGTAGTCTCAGTTGAATTCAGCAATAAAAGCAGGATACAAAAAGAATATTCCTCTCACCCTCTGAAGATAATATGGACTTCTGTCTCTGCACTGAGAATCCAACAGGACCTCTGTAAGCTGGTCCGTTTGATCTCCAATAGCGTCCAATATCCTGATTTACTCTTTGTCCAATGAATAGCATTTCTACCTAGAAGTGAAAGTAACATTGATTTGCAATAGTCTGCAAAGAGCTTTCCAGATATGTGATGCAAATTGTATATCTTTGATGTCCTGCAGTGCTGGAAATGACTTTTTTTCCAATCTCTGTACATGGCTGTATAACCAGACAGCAGGTCAATGAGTATTAAGATGGTGCTAAAGTCTTTGGATATGGTGAAATCTTTATCTTTTAAAATCTGTATGTCATTATGGTCTCTTGAGAATGGGATGAGTTTCTAATAATCTTCATCCCAATGAGGCAGAACCTTCCCTGAAATTATCGCAAAATCCGCCATTATCTGATTCCTGTCAGGTATTGTGCACTTCAGCCAAAAGTGTTCAGCCAAAAATAGATACTGTGGCAGAATACAGTATGCTAGGGTGTTTGGAGGTTCTCAAAGTTCAAGATCCCCATGATTAATTACTTATAGTTAATTATAAATTAGTTAATTATAGAACCATTACTTAGAAGTGCCGGTTTCGCTTCTAATAGTTCTTGATTTTCCACACTGTAATTGCGTTCATTAAACTGGCTCTTAAAGAAATTTTCTGTCGACTGTTCTGTCTATACATCTTCTTTGGTTTCCCCTTAAACAGCATTTTAAGAAGCAGCAGTTTCACAGAAGCCATGAATGCTATGACTAAAGAAATTTCCGCACCCCAGGAACCTTTAAAGCTCTTTCATGCAATGGCTGGAGTTGGATGGCCTGTGTTTTAGTTATCCATGTCTTCCAGATGATTAACCATTGCGGTACAGTCACACCATGCCTCCTATTCATTAGTGGCATGTAAACATTCAATTAGCACAGAAAATTGATCTCTCCCCTCACTGTGTGCCATTGTCACTGTAAAGCCTTTTATGTCTTTTCCTTTTTTATTTTAGCCTAAAGGGAAAATCGGTAGTTGCAGTTAATAAAAAAATGCCTTCATGGACTATTATTTTAACAAACTTTTAAACAGCTCGTAAAAAGTAAATGCATTTAGCACTGATTGCTTCACTCTAAAAAAAAAATGCTGGGTTAAAAACAACCCAACTTGGGTTATTTGGCAACCCAGTGTTGGGTAAATATTGGACAGAACACATGCTGAGTTATTTTGAACCAGCTACCTGGGTTAAATGTTTTTACCAAACATGCTGGGTTATTTTAGGTAAACTGTTGTTTAAAAATTATTATATTGCTGGCTTAAAATGGATTGGAACTTATAAAAAAAAAAAAAACACACACACACAGAATTACTAGAGGCAACAGCAATAATCAAAAGATGAACATTTATTATTAAGCAAGAACACATGGACAAAATACCAGACAAATTGAACTTATTGGGGTGAATACAGCATAGTTTACAGTATTACCTTCATTTAAATGCGTTTAACAAGCATTTTTTACATAACAATGTAACATTTAAAAGCATTTTATATTGAATGTATTCAACCGTTCTCTTAATTGCTTTTTACTGAAATAGTGCTAATTCTCATAAACAAACAGTACTGACATTAGAGAACATATTTTAACATCAAATTAAATTAAACTCAGTACTATAACAAATACAATCCATGTAACGTTATTTTGTAACACAAGGCAAAAGGTGTTTTCCATCCTATGAAACAACCGCTGCTGAGTCAGCTGACTGGCATCTTGTCCTTTTGTTGTGTTGCGTAAAATAACATAATTTACAGCACAGTAAAGACTTTATAAATGAAATAAACTATACAGTCTAAAAAACCCAGTTTGGGTTATTTTAGTAAACCAATGCTAGGTCAAATATGGACAAACCCGTTGGTTTATTTTATTTTATTTTATTTTATTTTATTTTATTGTATCAGTTGGGTTAAATCTTTGACCCAACATGCTTGGCTGATTTAATTAACTCTAATATTGAATGAAAATTACTATTGCTGGCTTAATGAACCAAAAATAGGTTGGAAATTAATAAGCAGACACAGAATTACTAGAGGCAACAATCAAAACGTGAACATTTATTAATAAGTGAAAACACCAATGGACAAAAAAATAAGACAAATCGAATTACGCAGCATATTAAATTACATTACATTTAAACAAGCATTTTAGAAAAAAAGATATAACATTTAAAAGTATTATATTAAGTCAAGTGTATTAAATCTGTTATCCATTTAACCAAAATGTGGCGGTTCTCATGCCGGTGTGTCGCTGAAATCTGAGCTGGCAAACTTCAGACCACCACCTTGCGTTTCACTAGTAGCTGAAAGATACTGTGACTGACTTCATAACTTGTCAATAAACAAAGAGTACAGAGTTTTGAAAACATATTTTAAAATCGGAATTAATTGGAAGCAGTATTATAATGAATAAAATCAGTTTATGATATGCAAGGAAAAACGTTTCCATCATGCCGAACAACAGTTGCTGATGCATTTAGCTGACTGACATCTTGTCTGTATGTTGCGTTGCATAAAATAAAATCATTTACAGCACAGTAAAGACTTTATAGATGGAATAAAATGTATACAAACCTTAATTTCACTGAAGAAGTCCACTAAATCAGCGGCGCTGAGGACTTGCTCTCTTGTGAGGAGAATTAACCCAACAGGGGAGGGGAAGGGTGTATAGTTTCAGTAAGATTGACCCAGCCACTAACCCAGCAGCTGGGTTACACAAAAAGTACCCAACACTGGAAAAATAACCCAACAGGCATAACCCAGCAACTGGGTTAAAAAATAACTGTTTTTTAGAGTGTATACAAACCTTTTTTTCGCTGAAGAAGTGCACCAAATCGGCGGCACTGAGAACCACTCTCTCCTGTAGAGGACTCAAAAAGCCCACACTCTGAGCCTGACCGTAACTCAGCAGCTGGGTTGTTTTGTCAGAGATAGTCACAGGCTTAACCCAGCGGTTGGGTAGAAAAAAATAACCAGGCCTTAAAAATGACCCAGCAGCTTAGTTACAGAAAAACTACCCAGCACCTGGGTAAAAATATTAAATATAACCCAATAAAATTATCCAACAAGTTGAACTCAGCATTTGGGATAAAAAATATAACCCAGCACTTGGGTAAAAATACTAAAAATAACCCAATAAAATGACCCAACAAGCTGAATCCAGCAGTTGGGTTAAAGAAAAATAACCTAGCATTTTTTGAGTGTTCATTTTAATAGCACAGACAAAGCAATGACACATCAATAGTTTAAACAAGTGCTTAGTAAGATGTCATGTCTGATTAACATGCATAACACATAAAAACATAGCAAGGAAGCTACATATTTGGACTAGAATGACACCATTGCATCAAAAAGCAGATGTGTAAGACTGACTGATTGTGTTTATAACTTTTGATGATAAGGACTCTGTTCATGGTGGTAGAGATGATCAGAACAGTGAAGGTAGCGGAGTATAGCAAGCAGCAAATCAATGTTCTCAGATGTAACATTGGTAGATATTGATCCGTGTGTGAGAGCTGCAGGAGATGTGATCAGCTGAACCTGAGAGAAAGAATGCTTACGTTTGTATGAGATTCACCCCTAGTATCTATTAGATTAAAGGCCATCTGCTTCACTGCTCATAGACTGATTTTTTAGTGCAAGTTATGTTGACGAAAAGACGAGTTTAGGGTTCAAAGACGTGCCTAACCTTTTTGTTGTCATTGAGAGGAGATGATTTGGTGTGAACCTGTCACCGACACCTCTAAGGTCGCAGGAAATGTAAACACATTTGAAGTTTGGGAGGAAAAGTAAATAAGCTTTTTCTTCAGTCTCTCAGAGAGAAGTATAGATGGCTAAAAAAACACTTCTGAAGCACTTCTCGCTCCTTTTTTCCCCTTTTTCTCTCATCCTTTCCCTCTTGCACCTCTCTTTTTGTCAATTCCATGCTTCATCCACACAGTTTAGACAGCTTCTTGTTTCCAAATGCTCAGTCAGAGCTCCAGGTAACACTGAAGACTGAATGTGTTTCTAATGCTAAATTGTGTTATGCAGTACCTTTTAACATTACTTTAACACACTCATCTTTGGCTAATGAGAGAATACTTTCTAATTATAAAACTGAAACAATATGTAGGGTGAAAAGTGCTATCAAAAGTGCTGTATTTATTTGAATAAAATCAGTTGATTACAGATCAGTCATACATGTAAACAAGCTCATTATTTATAGATCCCAATCAATCTCTGTTATTTTGAATTCTCGCACTGCAAATGTTTTAAGAATTGTAATTATATTGAAAGCATGACATTAGTGGCAGGTGAGCTGCATTGTAATACATAATGATAGATTGCAGCTGTCAACTATAAAGGTTTTTAAAACACAGGCAGGCCTTTAATTGCTTTGTCTCTCTCTGGGTGAATAGGTGACACGTTCTGTAAATGACAGCTGTAGCAGGACATGGAACAAGGGAGGCTTTTCATCACAGGGACGACCAGAGAGGACTATGTCAATTATCTGCTTACGTGGGCTGGTCTGCAAGTGCTCTTGGATGCCTTTCACACTCATAACAGCTGCCTCTGGGGATCGTGGTGTACCTTATTTAATAACGAAAGCATCATCTTAATGCTCGAAGATAATTAACGATGAGTATGTGATCAAACGTATAGCGCCAATCAAAGTGATAATGGAAAGAACAAGATGGTTGAGGAAGTACTTAATGGAG
Source organism: Labeo rohita (assembly GCF_022985175.1). Taxonomy (NCBI): domain Eukaryota; kingdom Metazoa; phylum Chordata; class Actinopteri; order Cypriniformes; family Cyprinidae; genus Labeo; species Labeo rohita. Next base: position 16,746,720 of record NC_066887.1, on the reverse strand, counting down.
ACAGGATGGGATCTAGAATGAAAAAATCAAAAGAAATCAAACCGAATGCTTTAATAACAACCTGTTTCTTTATTGTCTGTTGGTCGGTGTCTCTTTCTCTTTCTCTCCCGAGGCAGAGTCAACTGTCAAGACCTTGCATCAATATTCAGACACACTTTTAGATTCCCGCTCTCTCTTTCTGTCTCACTCCGCCTCATCCACAAATTTGCAGATAACCTCAAATTCAAGGTCCATGGTGCTGACAGCTGGGTGTTACTTTATTATTTTTGACAGTTATTCAATGTGGCACGAATATGAAAAAGTGAGAAGAAAAATCAAATATGAACTGAGATTGCTTCATTTTAAACATGTAGTTTAAGATACCTGGGACCAAATTACATTTGATTTTAGAGGTTTTACTTTTTTCAGGTCTGGAGGATAAAAAGCCTTAAAGATCTTTTTTTTTCTCTGTTCGAAATACTTTCTTCTATTTGATTTTAAATTGAAAAGACTATAAGAAGCCTTCAGACGGTTGTAAAGAGAGTGGCTATGTGACACTTTAAAAACACTGCTGTTTGTTTGAGCGACATGACGCAACAAGATTAGCTCAAACAATAGCGTGAGTTTGGAGTGGGACTACGTGTTTGTTAAAGTCATGATGAAGTCTTTTCTACCATTTGGAGACTTATATTCAAGTGTAATGGATTTTAGAAAAAGAAAAAAGGGCAGGGTTTTGTTTATTTGTTGGATTGATCGGATGGTAGCAGATTGGCTGAATGCAAGCTTCAAGTCGGGCTGGTGTTTAAGTGGACTGAACGATTGTAATGTAATGTACATCACCAGAGAGAAGTCTGGAACATTGCGTTATGACATATTGGGCCTCATTCATGAAACTTGCATAAATAAATCAGTTTCCTCTTTGCTCTCCAATGTATTTTTTCACTGCGAGAGAACATGATGTGTGGTGTTAGAGCATTGTCTGTCGGACATAGCAACAATAAGTCAGGAATGCGGGTTTTTGCAAAGGGTCGATTACAGCTATGTAAGTTATGTGTCCAGGAACAGAATTTTCTGGACTCTTTTCTTGTGTGTCCACCAAAGCCAAGGGCTGAAAAATGCCAAGGGCCCCTCTGAAAACAACCAGCTGGTGGCACAGCTTTTTCCCAGCTGAGACGCTTTGATTGCCATGATTTGGAACATCCAAAGCAGTAATATTACTAGTATCTCATTTTGAAGAATATTACTGAATTTAAAAAAAGCAGTAACCAGCAATATTAACTTCTCCATTGTTGTTCAGTCATTGTACAGGTAGGATGGTTGATCGGTTTAGTATTTACCCTTCTTCCATTGATTGTGAGCGGCTGGGTAAAAAGTGACAGTGACGAGCACTGTTTTACCTGAAGTTGAACAGTTAGTAACTCAAAAAAACTATAGATATACAAAGATGGTTCACTCCTATTACTTACCAGCTAACAATTTTGGGTTCCCAGAGTATTCCCTGAACGTTAGTTTTTGGTTCCCAGAACATTAATTTTTTTTCTTATTGTTTGTTTTTGGTTAGCCAGGAAAGTTTTTCTAATTATTCTAATGATATACTAATACTCCCCTAACATTATTCTAACAGTCCCAGAACATTAGTTTTTGGTTTGTAGAATGTTATTCTAACGTTCCCCTAATGTTCCCAGAACATTTTTTATTTGTTCACAAAACATACATTTTTTTATGGTTTGTTTTTGGTTAGCCAGAAAAGTTTTCTTAATGGAAATAGAATGTATTTTTAGTTTGTAGAACATTATTCTAACATTATTCTATCATTCCTCTAACATTTCCCAAAATGTTAGTATTTGGGTCCAAAAAAAAAACAAAAAAAAAACAACCAAACAGGAACCAAAAACTAATATTACATGAATGTCCTGTGTTTGCTGGGTTATGAATGGGAGAAACTGCAACACAGAATATGGAGGGATAGTCCCACCTTCTGAATAAATTGGCTGTTCTAACCTGAAAAAATAAGCCTTTTTAAGACTATTTGAGCATAAGGAACATATATAGGGCAGTTAATTTCATGTTTTGCTGAAGATGTAAAATATTAGTTTATAAATAGGCAGTTTTCGAGATTTCAGGATTCCCCCATTCATTTAGATAGGACTTGGTCTTGGAAGCCTGAAATAGCTGCCCCAAGGCATTGCAAATATGGTCGCCGAGTAAACAAACTTTCCTTGAAAGGGACTTTGTTAACTCTCAGCTACAAAAAAAAAAAAAAAAAAAAAAAAAAAAAGGCAAGTGAACTTGTAAAATATGATTATGGCAGTACATCAAAATTTAGTGTCTTCGGTTTGGCAAAAAGAAAACAATGTTTTACACACCATTTAATATAGAGAGCAGTGGTATAATAGTGGTATAGAGAGCAGGTATGCATTTCTTTCGTATCAGCTAACATTTTGAAAATAGAATGGCTTTATGAACAATTTACACAAAAATTTGTAATGCTCATGTTTCCCATTTGATCCTATTGAGTAAAAAGTATGTGAATTATGCACAAAAAGATTAATAACACAATTCATCCAGATATTTTTAATGTAATGTCTCAAATTTAATACATGGATGAAAACTTGGCTATTATTTTTGTAATTCTGGTTGTTGCCACTAGTGGACATTGACTCACCTTTAACTACAGGTGTTTTCTGTAAATAAAGCTTGTAAAGAAGTTCAAGTAATGCTGTGATGTCACTAAGGCAGCATGCCTGCTGCACAAAAAACTCCCCAATCCATTGTCAAAAGCGAGGAAATAAAAATATGAAATGCTTCCCTAACATCTGCTTGAGCATCTGGAACATCTAGTGTTGACTGTAGATGGTGAATCAGTAATCTGCACAGGTATTGGTTGATTTTATGTCTCAGATCCATTAAGACAAGTCTAATGGTTAACTTTTTCTTGTTGTTTTGTATTTAGCTGTCTTATCCCCTCTTTGGCTTTCATTAATCATTCTGTTGTCGAAGGTGGGAATAAAAAAGCTCTAACTTGAAACTATCTAATTTTTCTGTGACAAGCACAAACATTTAAGTGCTTTACTTTGACAAGATTCATTGTCTTGCTTTGCTGTCCTGTCTCATCTTGTGTTGACAGGAAACAAAAAAAGACTAGAAGCAGCAGGAGAAGAGCCTGATTCCTGCAACCTTTCATCTCTCCCACATTCACGTCTCACCCTGTTTTTCAGCGAGTTTCCTAGAGTGCGTCACCTTTGACTCACCTGTCATCCTCTCCGTGGCTTTTTCTTCTCATTTTTCATACATTATTGTGTTCTGTGCTTTCATTGTGATCCTTTTTTGGGCACGTACTGTACGCTTTGTGATCTCAGTATACTGTAGGATGGTGTGCTATAACATTTGCTCAGCAGCAGTCTCTCTCTGTATCACCCTGCATTCTATGCACTGCACCACTCACTCGCCACTTCCCATTCACACTGGGTTGTCATTCCTCTCTTTAATGTGTTTCCATTTACTCATATCATTCTGCTGTGACAGCCCCTGAGCTTGTCCAGGAGAGTGAAATCTTTGATCGGCTTGGTGGCATTCCATCATTTTCCACTACTCCACTATTTCTTGACAAAGTGTTCCTAGTTAGAATGCTTTAGCAGACAAGAGCCCATCTCCAACACCAACTTCTGCTTTCTTGCATCATTGGCAGGAAACACCATTCAAACTCTCTGGGAAGGAATGTCGGGATGTCACTGACTCTAGTATTCTTTTCCCACTTGCTTTCTTCTGGAAAAGTGTCCACAGTTTCCATGCACAGACATGGTATACTTTTGTTTACACATTTTTTTTTTTTTTTTTTTTGTATTTTTAGTGCAGTAAAATTACAAAGGCGTTTCAGTGTCACATTAAAAAAAGAAAATCTAAGATTATGAGATTAAAGTCCTAGTATTTTGAGAATAAAGTTGAAGTGTTTTAAGAATAAAGTTTAATTGTTTTGAAAATAAAGTCAAAATTTTTTGAGAATAAAGTCGATTATGAGAATTAATTTGTAGCAATTGTGAGATTAAAGTTATAATATTTATATTTTAGAGTATATTCTTGTGCATGCAAATGGCCTGGATTGTAGCAACAGGAGATATTCCAAAGTCTCAGCTTTCAAAACCTGTCAGTTTTATAGTGAAATACAAACAATATGTCTATAACATTTGTTTTTTTCATTGACAGATTGTGAATCAGTCATCTTTCTGACTGCAATGAGACATTTGTTTCATTAAATTAGGCAATACTGTTTTTAGTTCCTTCTGATGTTCCTTCATGTTTATATTGTGCTATGAACTTGAAATAAAGAGGAAAAACACATTAATATATGTAGTGATAAAACTGACAGAATTAGGCAGAAAGCTGAGCTGTTATATTAAAAGCAACAAAGCACAAAATTATAGCGATTACTGGGTGGCTGGCGTGCTACAAATAATGAATGGAAGAAATATTATTATAATTATTAAAATATTATTTCCAATCATTTACTGTATAATACCGTGAATAAAACAGCTTGTGAACAGTCACTTACCTCAGAAAAGACAACGATATAACTTATATTAATGAGTTGGAGTCTGCTTTCAACCTTTAGTAGGTGGTGGAATTTTCACAAAGAAAACAGTATAATTTAACGAAAAAAAAAAAGTCTCATTGTAATAAAAAAAAAAGCAACTGATTCACATAAATACAGCGATTCGCCACATTAAAGAGCATGAAAAACACATTATTGCAAGACACATTGTTTGTATTTCACTATAAAACTGACAGATTTTGAAAGCTGAGGCTTTGTTTTAAATCAAAGTACTAAAGGCACAAAGCTTATTACTATTATTGGGTGCCTGGCACATTACAAATTAGGCCTAATGAATGCAATCGAAGACGTGAAATATTATTTCCAAGCATACTGTCCCTGTGACTATAACACTTGATTTCTGCTAATAATCCCACGTATATTCAAATAGATTCCGGTGGCATAACAACTTCTCCCAGTGGTCCCAATCAGGGCCATTTACATGCGCAGTTGCATGCGCTTCCTGTAGTTGATTGAATCAAAAAAAAAAAAAAAAAACTTTGTCAAAAACCCTTTTTTCCAGTAATTTTGTTGTCAAGGTTTTGTGTCTCAGAATGCTATAGTGAGCAGTTCCAGATCAGTGGCCGTTTTCAAACGAACTGATGTTTTTCAGCCATTTACCCGATTTCCTTTAATCTACTGTGGGTGGACCTTTGGGATTTTCACAAATTGGGTAAAAGCGGTTGAAAAGTGCCACTGATTAGGAAATGCCCAATTTGGTTCAGCAGAGATACACAGCATGGCTAGTCGCCATCTTCTTAACAAGCTTAACCAGGAAGGTTTTCTTTGTAAGCCAGCTTCATTATAAAGACTGTGTTGGTTTTATATACTAGGTTTTGCTAGATGGCTGTGCTGCCTTTTGTCCATAAACTACAGTAGCAGCAGCAGCAGACGGAGCCATATTTGGCTCTCTGATCCAGATCTTTGCTGGTGAAGTCTCAGAAGATGTTGTCAAGCCTCTGAGCTCTGTACACACCCCCATCATCCACATCTGTTAGCCATGTCTCCAGCCTCCCACACTGCCAGCCAAAAAGCGGCTCCTGTGGAGCTGGGATATTGACAAAATTAGGGAAGAGGCCAAGAGTTTAACACTATTTAACACTGCTCTGGAGCCATGACTTCCCTGGGACCAAACTTCGGGAACATAAACTGAGAGTCAAACTCCAAGAAAACAACAATACTTTAGATTGATTTCAGAAAAAGCAGTTATTATTGTTTGGCGGATGTGTACTGAAATGCTTTTCCAGGGCTGCAAGTTAAGTGAAACTAATTAAGCAGCTCAAAGTTGTACACACACACTGAAAATCCCTTTTATCAAATGCAAATTTGTTTTGGCTATGAGTACTCTCTTATCTTGTTAGGAAGCATTACCTCTTTGATTTGTATGATTTTAACTTTTACTGTTCCTTGTATTTAGGACAATTTGTGTCAGATAATATTGCAATTAAGCACAGAAAACACAGATGGGTTTTTGTACCTTACACACAATCCAGTTTAACTGGATCAGTACAGTATTATAATTTACTAATGTTTGTGTTTCTAAGCAGAGGAGTCTCAAAAAGAAAAATGTTGACTTTTATCCTGCGCCACCTCAATTCAGATGATTCACTGAAAACCTCTGCAGTCCTAATCAATGACAACAAACCTGGCTCTGTGCATGTTGGTGCAGCGAATTTTGAATATGTGTGATTTGATTACTTCAGGGACGGAACAGTTTGTGGGGAAATCACTTCAAATTTCATTCTGTTCCTCAAACAATGCTATTATATGACAGACAGCTAGATAGATAGACAGACAGATGGATAGATAGACAGAACAATGTAAGTAATAGGATATTCTATTTATTAAACCCAAGTATAAATATCTTGTTTACATTGTACATAGCATTGTACATTTATTCCAAAATAATAGCTCACAACAGTAACAATTTAAGCAATATGTTTTATTTAAACAATTAGATATTTTATTTATGAACCATGTTCAGCTGTTCATTTTCATAATAAACACAGATATACCTTTAATTTCAACAAGCTGATTGCGCACTAAAAAAAACACCATGGATCATGTTTTCAAGCCATTTAAAGTTTGATTTTTACTTGACATATGCGAGTTGTTTTCCTTACTTTTTTTTATTAGTCTTCTCATTATTATATTGTTCATTCAGACTGATATGCGAAATGTGCATTACACAAGAGGTTGGTTTTATTGACCATGCATTAACCACTAGTCAATCATAACCAATCATATCATGATGGAAGCATGGCCTCCTCTCACCTGACTTTCCCTCTTTCATTCTCAATTACCCCCATCAAAATCACGGCATGCTTTAGAGGGTCTATTAAAGGAAAAGTTCACTTCCAGAACAAAAATTAACAGATAATTTACTTGCCCTCTTGTCATCCAAGATGTTTGTGTCATTCTTTCTTCAGTTGAAAAGAAATTATGTTTCTTGAGGAAAACATTCCAGAATTTCTCTCCATATAGTGGACTTTAATGGTGCCCCCAAATTTGAATTTCCAAAATGTAGTTTAAATGCAGCTTCAAATGGCTCTAAACGATCCCAGCCGAGGAAGAAGGGTCTTATCTAGTGAAACGATTAGTCATTTTTGTAATAAATTGATCATTTGTATACTTTTTAACCTCAAACGCTCGTCTTGTCACATCTTTGTGATGCGCATGCGTATTCTGTGTAATCCGGGTCAATAAAGTTAGGGTAGGTCGAAAAACTCCCATCTCGTCTTGTCAAAATCGTCCTACAACGCTATTTTATCTGTTTTTTTTGTAAAGGCCATTTGATCTTCTTTGCATGTTCACTTTGTAGACACTGGGTCAGTACTTCTGCAGCGTTGTAGGATAATTTTGAAGTTTCGAAGAAAACGAGATGGGAGTTTTTCGACCTACCCTAACTGTATTGACCGTATTGACCCGGAAAAAAACAGAGGTCACGCAGACCTAAACAACACAAGCTTTTGAGGTTAAAAAGTATATCAATTGTCAGTTTGTTTTCGAAAATAACTGATCATTTTTGAGATTGTTTAGAGCCATTCAAGGCTGCATTTAAACTGAATTTTGGAAGTTCAGGCTTGGGGGCACATTTGAAGTCCACTGTGTGGAGATAATTTCTGAAATGTTTTCCTCAAGAAACATAATTTCTTATCGACTGAAGAAAGAAAGACATGAACATCTTGGATGACAAGAGGATGAACTTCTCCTTTAAAACTCAATGGGCTCAGGGGAGGCGAGAAACACATGGACTACTGCTGTAACTCTACCTGCTGGTGTCGCAGTTTTACTTTAGAAAAACAAGCAATTTATATGCTTTTTATGTCATGTTTTGTCATTTTATGATTTTTTTTTTTCTCATCCAATTTGTTTGGAAACACTGCCTCCTTCGCCTCCTCGGGGGAAACGCCCCTGCTATAGACTTAGACACTATAGATGAAAAATAAGTCATATTGCTGCCGTATGTCATGAAGGAAAAGTTTTCCCTGCTGTCATGTGATGATTAGCAGAACTCATCTTCCTGGCTTCATCACGTTGGTTGGATCATGGAAGTTTCTTCTCCTCATTCCTCTGTCTAGTGACACTCTATGACACACACATGAAGGACGAAATAGTTTCCATGACTGGGGACATACATGCTGTCTCCAGCCTAATTTGTGTCATTTTCACCTCTTCTTCTCTCCGCATACAGTGACACATTTCCTTCGGGATTATATGGAGGACTTTTCCCAGTCTCTTCACCTTGCCGTTACTCTCTTTCTTTGTCTCTCTCTCATTTCTTGGGGAAAAAAAAAAAAAAAAAAAGATTTTTATTGGGTCTGACATGCTCCTCTGTAACTAAGCTGATGACTTTATCCACTGAAGCAAGTCTGCAGTTGTTTGAGGTGAGAAAATATTCTGGCCTTAACATCTCATTTAGATACCAAGCTGCTTAAATTTGTTTGATAGGTTATGCAGAGATGTAAAAACTAAATGGAGTAATGATGTTAATTGGCAGCCTTTGGTTGAACCTTGCATTACTCAGTCAAGTTTAACCTGTAACAATGATGTAACTACAAAAGTGTTAATCTCGTCATATTTTAGCATCTAAAACTGCAGTGACCTCATATTTTGACCTTAGTTTTATCATTTGCCACCAGTGGAGGTAAACAAGTTCAGTTAGTATTATTATCAAAGTTGACTTAATTGAGTAGCTTTAACCACCCGGCTGGTAAACACCAAATGAGACCCATTGTGTTTAGTCATTAGCCTTGCTGATATACTGCTTTGGGATGCAACAAGAGAACTCTGCATTTCAATTAATTTTCTCCATAAACCTTGAAGACAGAACATAAAGCGAAGAAAAAACTATACCAAGGTCACAAGCACTGTTACTGTTTAATCAAAGGCAGCCATATTTGTGTGACATTTTTTATTTATATTTATTGACCGAGCAAAGAATGAAAGAAACACAGCAAAGACTTTATGTCTTTTTGAACCTACATATATTAAAGCTGTCAAGGTCACTGATATGTCTTTAAAAACTCGTTGCACTGAGTCATCTAGGTGATGCTCTTATGATGCAATCGATTGTGAAAATATAGCAAAGTGATTTTCAGCTAGAAGACTGCTGAAAAACAATGTTAAACACAAATCATCTTCTTTTTCAGCCCTCAGCAAATGTCTGGTTGGGATTTATCCTGGAGTCAATACGCTGCTGTAGGTGCTGCTGGTTCAAAGAAATTTTGTACAGTGGTTTTCCAGACACTTATGGGCTTCATACTGGGCATCAAATAGGCTAAGTCATTTGTTTTTTAAGCTCAGTCTTGATCTGTTTTGTTTTTTTGGGCACCATTTGTTAAACCTTCCTGTTCGCATTGTATTTGGACATATTCCATTAGAATTTAGTGGTTTTAACAGGCCACCAATAGAAGCCAACCAATTACCAGTAGAGACCAACAGGCACCATTACAGTTTCCATTAAAACCAATCCAATTTCGATACAAATAATGAATGGAAAATGTTAAATATTATGTCCAATCATTTACTGTATTATACCGTGAATAAAACAGCTTGTGAATAGTCACTTAACATATAGCCTACCTGAGAAAAAGACAACAATATAACATATGTTAACGAGTTGGAGCCCACTTCAACATTTAGAACGTTTTATTGTTTTTATTGAGGAATGAAGGTTGGACGCCACAGATGTTTCTGCAGTGTAGGTGGTGGAATTTTCACAAAGACAGTATTTTAATTAACTGATTCAAATGAATACAAAGATCTGTCATGCCACATTAAAGAGCTTGAAAAAAATTATTGTAAGACACATAGTTTGTATTTCGCTATAAAACTGATTTTGAAAGCTGAGACTTTGTTTTATATAAAAAGTACCAAAAGCACAAAGCTTATTGCTATTGGGGGGCTGGTGCACTACAAATAACGAATGTAATCGAAGACATGAAATATTATGTCCAAGCACACTGTCCCCACGAGTATGACACCTGGTATGATTTCTGCTAATAATCCCACATATATTTGCAGTATTAAAAAGTGTTAAATAAGAGAGCTACGGCAATCCCCCAAAGGCATGTTGATTAGGTGTGTATGCTGATGTTAAGATAAAAAGTTGTTTCTGTTCAGTCTGTTAATTAATATTATATTCTTGATATTAAGCTGTTTCCGTGAGTCCTTAAAATTGACTCTTTCTTATCCCAGTAAGATGATGCGGCCGCTCAGACGCAACAATATTCAAATAAATTCCAGTTGCCTGGCAACTTCTCCCGGTGCTCTCAATCTGGGCCATTTCAATATAGGATATACTCTCAAAATATTAAAGGTGCAGTAGGTGATTGTCTTTAGAAACATTTTTTGTTATGCTGGTTGAAAGTCTCTTCACATCCGATAGCAATCATTAAGTTAAGTGGTCTAAATTCATTCCTATGTGTTTATATATTCTGTGGAAGGCGTAGGACCAGTGTTCGTCCAATCAAAAGCTCGGTTCCTACCTGCCTGTCAAATATGTATTTGCATACCTCTGCGCACCCTGTTCGCGCAGACATGTACGTCATCAGCACATTCACATATGCTGTGCAAACTGAACAAACCGATCGTCTGTCCTGGTATTGTAATATTTTCACTAAATGATGTTTGATAACAAAGTTCGGGAGGAGCATGATCAGATAATCAACTAATTTGGCACAGGTGCAACTCGTCTAGCTAGCACAAGTCATATATAAGCACACAGCCGACTTACCTCCATCATTCGACTGTTTTTTCGGCATTCGGTTTTGCTCCTTTCACCATGATGAGACCAGTAACGTTACACGAGATCCCCTGTCGCAACTGCCGTCGAGCTCCACGCTTCATCGCGACCGTCGCTCCGCTCGATTAGCCACACGTTCACCACAACGCCGAAGCTTAACATCGCTTCCACCGGCGAAACTTCCAGTTTCTTCCCCGGCATCCTCGTATCATTCGACCATGCCAATATATCCTCCGCACGGAAAATGGACTGTATACGCTGTTTAATCTTGAAGAATCATTCCCGCAGAGGACAAACAAAGCGGACCCGTACGGGATATTTTTTCACCTTGCAGATTAGCCAACCTCACTCCTAAATCCACTCCAGCCACCAAGACGGCCAACAGATCGAGCAAAGCCCCGAACTCTCCTCGTTTGACACCACCATAGTCCCGCACAAGACCCGGCTCTCCTCAAGCGCTGTGTCGCAGCGGCAGGCATCAATGAGCTCGGGTCGCGTCCCAGTTCTCACCGCAGCAAAACCTCACTCGCTTCCCGTTTCGGCTCAACTTTTCACTGCGGGTCTTCCGGCCGCAGTGCCGCATGCAGTTAGGCCTCCAGCTCTCGCAGCAGTCGCTAGCGCGATGCAGGCTGTATTGCAAATGATTTTTGTGTTTGTAGGTGAAGTCGCGAAACAAAATTACTCAAATGTTCTGTATTAATTTTCACTAGCATTTAGCTGGGTTTTTAATTACACGTTGTACACAGACAGATACGATGGAAAAAGATTGGTTTTTGAGAAAAATAAGTTCAACAGTGCACCTAAAATTAACAATCATAGGTGCATAGTAGAAGTGCAACTAGCAACCTAATTTGTACGTGATAAGCTTACTGCTAAGCACCTCTCTTACCAGCTGATCTGCTGCTCAGCTGGCCAGCTGTTTCAACACTCATTTTGTGTGGTTAAGAGGAAAAGTGTCTTTTTTTTTTTTTTTTTTTTTTTTTTTCACGTTTTTAATGAAAAGTTGCAAATGTTGTCAATTATTAATATGTGTACAACAAAAAATAAACAAAAACAATATAACACAAAAAATAAATAAATAAATAATAATAATAATAATAATGATAAAATAAGTAAAAATAAAATAAATAAATATTATAATAATACTAATAACCATATTTAAAAAAAAAGTTTCTAGGATGGTCTGAGAAGTTGTTAAATCTAGCAACAAATTTGCTGGGTTGGCAACACTGCAGGCCACTCAAGCATTTTAGCATTTACTGCAGAATGTCACAAACCACTCCCAGCAGCTGAAACAAGCCTGAAGTTGCTTCCCATTACTTTTAATCCTTTTCTTTTTCAGCGGCCTCCAGCTCCATCAGCATATGGTAGCATGAGGCTGCCTTCACTGGCTCCACAGGCTCTTCTGGATGTCTCAAACCCCACTCCCTTCCCGTGACCTACAGCAGTTGAAGAAAGCGTGAGGCTGTCTCCGCTTGCAACTCAAGCCCACACATCTCAGGCTTTTCCTCCTGTTACTAATAACTCTTTTTCTTTCAGTGCCCTCCAGCTCCCTTAGCAGACACTAACCCAGATACTGATTTAAGAGTGATACTGCCTTCGCCGACAATTGCGCCCCATGCTCCCCTTCCCTTACAGCTCTCGACTTCATTCAAAATAACATTGTTTTCTTCCAGATAAAGTTTCACCTCTCCTCGATTATCAAGTCGTAGCAAGCCATTAGCAAGCCTGGGCTGCTCCCCAGACTCAGCTGCTCCTCACACTGCACGCCGACACGACTTTCCGACCTCCTATCCTTCCCACCCCTTCTCTTCTACCTCTGGTAGCAGATGCTAGTGTGAGGCTGCCTTCGCTAGCCACTCAAGATCTGCCACCTTACTCTTACCCTCCTGCTGCTCCTTTTCCCTATCGATGGCCAGGAGCTAATCCACGCGTGAGGCTGCCTCCGCAAACAGTTATGGCCCTTCCTTATCTTCCTTCTTACCCTTCTTTTCAATTTAAAATATCAGGCTCCCTTTTCCTGCTTCCAACTCAGGAACGCTCAATCTAAATCCTTTCCTGACCCTCTTTGCATCAATAACTCTAACCAACGTGCAACATATTTCTAATTTGAAGACATCTAAAACTGATTCTTGCTCAAACGGGCTTACCCAAAAAAAAAAAAAAAAAAAAAAAAAAAAATTCTCTCACAGCATCAAATACAAGCGGTCGGTCAGTGGTCATCAGATGCTTTCAGAAGCTACATCCGGTCCAATCACCACAACATAAAAGAAGCCCATCTAGCATTTATCAGAAATAAATAAATAAATAAACAGATAAAAGTTCCCTGCTTTTAATAACATCGCTTACTTGAGCAGTCAAGGCTCTCCTTTCCGATGCAGCCAGTCAAAGCCCCTTTTTGGTCACCCTTCAGCCCTTCAGCCATCGTTTCAAATCTCATTTGCACATCCAGCAACGGACAGGGCTCTCCCTTCCGGTGCAGCAGGGCCACGGCTCCCTTCGGTCGCAGTGTGAGCCCTCCGTCCTTCGTCTCGAGTTACGCTGCGTACTCTGCGTCGGACGGGGCTCTCCCTCCCGGTGCAGCAGAGCCGCAGGCCCCCTTCGGTTGCAGTGAGAGCCCTCCATCCGAGGCATCAAACCACGCTTCGTATTCAGCCGCAAGGGGGACTCTCCCTTCCGGTGCAGCAGAGCCGCAGCTCCCTTCGGATGCAGTGAGAGTCCCTCCATCACTCGCTTTGAATTTCTTTACTTATTCAACATCGGACGGGGCTCCCCCTACCGGTGCAGCAGAGCCGCGGCTCCCTTCGGTCGCAACATGAGTCCCCCGTCTGTTGGAGTTACGCTGCGTACTCCGCGGCAGATGGGACTCTCCTTCCCGGTGCAGCAGAGCCGCGGCTCCCTTCGGTCGCAGCGGGAGCCCTCCATCCGATACATTGTCGCAAGAGGAACTCTACCTTCCGGTGCAGCAGAGCCGCAGCTCCCTTCGGAAGCAGCGAGAGTCCCTCCACCAGTCGTCTTAAATCTTCTCACCTATTCAGCATTTAATGGGGCTTCCTCTCCCGGTGCAGCAGAGCCGTGGCTCCCTTCGGTCGCAGTGTGGGCCCTCCGTCTATCATTTGAGTTGCGCTGCATGCTCAGTGGCGGACGGGGCTCTCCCTCCCGGTGCAGCAGAGCCACGGCTCCCTTTGGTTGCAGTGGGGGCTCCACGCCCGATACATTGTCGCAAGGGGGACTCTCTCTTCCGGTGCAGCAGAGCCGAAGCTCCCTTCGGAAGCAACGAGAGTCCCTCCACCACTCGTTCCGAATCTTTTTGGCTCATCCAGCATCGGACCGGGCTCCCCCTTCCGGTGCAGCAGGGCCACGGTTCCCTTCGGTCGCAGTGTGAGCCCTCCATCTGCCGTCTGAAGTTACGCTGCGTACTTGGCGCGGACGGGGCTTTCCCTCCTGGTGCCGCAGAGCCGTGGCTCCCTTCGGTCGCAGTGGGGGCCCTCCACCCGATACGTCGTTGCAAGGGGGACTCTCCCTCCGGGTGCAGCAGAGCCGCAGCTCCCTTCGGAAGCAACGAGAGTCCCTCCATCTCCCTTCGGTCGCAGTGTGGGCCCTCCGTCTGCCAATTGAGTTACGCTGCGTACTCGGCAGCGGACGGGGCCCTCCCTCCCGGTGCAGCAGAGCTGCAGGCTCCCTTCGGTCATAGCGGGAGCCCTCGTCCGACGCATCAAAACGTTCCTCGTCTCCGGCTGCAAGAGGGACTCGCCCTTCCAGTGCAGCAGAGCCGCAGCTCCCTTCGGAAGCAGCAAGAGCCCCTCATTTGATATCTGCCATCATGCTCCTCCTTTAGCGACATGTAGGGCTCGCCAGTCTGACACCTCGAGTCGCAGCTCCCGTCAGACAGTGCAAGGGCTCTCCAAGTCGCTCTGCCCCAAGACACCCCCCACCCCCCCGGCCCCTCAAATTTCTACTCAGCATGCATATTTTGGGGGGGCAACTAACAAGTCTGGCTGCTGTCTCAGGCCTTTAAGCTTCTTTTGGGGGAGTTCTCTGTGTTCGGGCCATATTCCGGGCTCGGAGCCCTCCCCCAGGACAGCACGCCAAAATATGCTTACTGTTTACTCAACCAGATTAGATGTGAGGGTGAACTTGTGAACTGTACTATAAAGTGTTCTCATGGTTAATAGCGTATGATGTTGTAACGGCTACTGGAGCATTTACGGTAGTTTTGTGGCAGACTGACAACCACGCATGTGCATAACGTGTGTCTAGTATGTAATTTAACAGATATATGCTGCTAAATTACAGTTGTATACTGTAGATGACAAAACGGCATTTTGCTGTTAATTTCAAAAACAGTAGCACACCGTATTTTTACAGTACGATGCTGGCAACCACAGCTGCCAGTAGATTACAGTTTTTTTACGGGGAAATTTTTTACAGTGTACGTTCTGGAAAGGTGAAGAGATGACTTGCTCTGCTGGCATCTGGCTCTCTTTATGTTATTTATTTCCCTTCTGTTTGTGACCTGAGTTGGATGCATGCTTGTGTACATTTTTCCTCGCTTGATGTATGTGGACAAGTGTGACGATGTGTGAGGCGTTTTATTAAACTATCTTCTCATCTCCCGTGCATTATTAGCACCACACAGTTTTTTCTATCTGGGCTGTTGAACATTTCAACTTGGTGTACAATGTATTGTAGTAATGCTGTCTCTGATCGTCTAGTCTGTGTGTTCATGCATTCGGGAGGCGTGGCTTTGGACGGAGATTTGCAGGGAGGGTGTGAAGTTCGCTTTATGTGCTATCAGGCTAAAGTTATTAAAGCATTTTTCAAGATCTCCTTGCACCTTTAATTCTCAAAACACTTCGACATTATTCTCTTAATATTTCGACTTTATTCTTGCAATTCAGCACGTAAATTCATGTTTCTCCTGAAATACATGCAAGTAAGTGGCTGGTGAACTGGGAAAGGAATGGAGTGAATTATATCACTATGCTATTAAAAAAAAATGCTATTAAAACAACAACAACAACAACAACAACAACAACAACAACAACAAAAACTGGTCTTAGCTGGTTTAATCTGGTTTCCCAGCCTGGCCAGCTGCTGTTTAGCTGGTTTAACTGCCTGGTTAGCTCATTTCCTGGCCAAAAATGCCTAAAAACTCTTTAAAACCAGCCAACAGAATTTCTTAACTAGGATGAGAGACTAGCTGAGATCAGCAAACCAGCTTAGACTGTTTTCCACCTTTTTTTTTTTTTTTTCTAGCAGGTACGTCTTTTGTTGTTAATACCAAATGCTTTGCATAAATAAGCTTAAAGTTTATTTTTGCATAAATTAATCTGTCACTTTGTAGAAATGATTTAAATTAGACAAATACCAGCACTCCTTTATTTTGAAAAACAAATCTAGAACATTAAAGCAAAATACAAATCAGACTACATTAATTAACATTTTACCCTTTTGTTCTTATGCATTTTCAAAACTTGTTTGCCATTTAAAAAAATGGCATATTTTTAAACCTGTGCCTTTCCTATAGGCACATTATGTAAGTGTTTTTAGATTAAACTATCCCAAACCCACTAGAACAGTGTTATATATTTTGCTCACTTATGTACTTACATTATCTCAAATGTTTCCAAAAATGTTTAAATCCAATAATAATTTAACTAGTGTAATGGACCATTGCATTAACATTGCATTGCCTGCCAATGATGCCATACACCCTCTATTTCCTCTATTTTGTTTTGTAGAAAACATGAATATATATATGTAAACTGACCAAAATTATAAACGCAACACTTTTGTTTTTTTGCTCCCATTTTTCATGAGCTGAACTCAAAGATGTGCAACACATCTCCTCCGAGTTGATCAGGTTGTTGATTGTGGTCTGTGGAATGTTGGTCCACTACTCTTCAATGGCTGTGCGAAGTTGCTGGATATTGGCAGGAACTGGAACACGCTGTCGTATACGCCAGTCCAGAGCATCCCAAACATGCTCGATGGGTGACATGTCCGGTGAGTATGCTGGCCATGCAAGAACTGGGATGTTTTCAGCTTCCAGGAATTGTGTACAGATCCTTGCAACTTGGGGCCATGTATTATCATGCTGCAACATGAGGTGATGGTTGTGGATGAATGGCACAACAATGGGCCTCAGGATCTCGTCACAGTATCTCTGTGCGTTCAAAATGCCATCAATAAAATGCACCTGTGTTCGTTGTCCATAGCATACGCCTGCCCATACCATAACCGCACCGCCACTATGGGCCACTCGATCCACAACGTTGACATCAGCAAACCGCTCACCCACACGATGCCATACACGCTGTCTGCCATCTGCCCTGTACAGTGAAAACTGTATAGGTTTTAAAAACCTGACAGTAAAAACCTGAGATGGTTTCTGACAGTTTGTGCAGAAATTCTTTGGTTATGCAAACCAATTGTTGCAGCAGCTGTCCAGGTGGCTGGTCTCAGACGATCTTGAAAGTGAAGATGCTGGATGTGGAGGTCCTGGGCTGGTGTGGTTACATGTGGTCTGTGGTTGTGAGGCCGGTTGGATGTACTGCCAAATTCTCTGAAATGCCTTTGGAGATGGCTTATGGTAGAGAAATGAACATTCAGTTCACGGGCAACAGCTCTGGTGGGCATTCCTGCAGACATTCTTGCACGCTTCCTCAAAACTTGTGACATCTATGGCATTGTGCTGTATCTATGTAAATGTATGCAAAGGAGAAGTGCTCACTAACACAAATTTAGACAGATTTGTGAACAATATTTGAGAGAAATAGGCCTTTTGCGTACATAGAAAAACTCTTAGATCTTTGAGTTCAGCTCCTGAAAAATGGGGGCAAAAACAAAAGCGTTGCGTTTATAATTTTGGTCAGTGTATATATATATATATATATATATATATATATATATATATATTTAATATGTTACGCGTTTTATTAGACAGGTGATGAACGCACTGAGTAACATTGTAACAGAACTTTTAACACACTCAGATGTATCTAGTATTATAAGACAGCGCTGCTTTACCCCACATACACATGACTGGAAGGAACGTCAGGGGTCGACGGTGGCATAATAAAAGCTCCACTGATTTTGAGCTGTGTGTTTGCGCTCATCTCTCATTAGCAATTGCTCCAGCAGCCTTGTTTCACTTCCATGGCTCTCAGCTCCACCATCCTTCATACTACAGTGACGTTAATAAATCTTTAATACATTAGCTTATCCATGAACATGATTTCTGCCCGAGTTCCGTCAGATTGTATGGGCTGTGGGGTTAAAGACAACAGCTCCCATGACAAACTATGCCTTTGTTTCTTTGTTTGTTTTAAAAAATTACATATTTTATATTAATAGTAATTATGTTAATGTAACGTTTTAGTGTTTTATTTTTGTGTACAGTAGCTTAGTAGCATACAATTGTACCAATATATTGGGGTTGTTACTTGTATGTCCAATGTAAAACAACAAAACCAGTTGAGAATAACTGATGTTGAACACCAATCACCGCAAGACCCTCATTAAAGTGTTGCCATGATGACTTCAAGTACGCCTTCTCCCTGAAAAGGTCTCAAATCAATCTCACCCAAAAGCAGTAATGTCAAACTTGACCCCAAGACTTCCAGTAAATGACATTTGCTCAAGTGACAGTTCCATTATGATCATATTTGCAGGATATACTCCCCACAGTGTAAAGAGTCTCAAGAGACCGCGAGGTCTACATACCTGACATTTCTAATATACAAGTTGCAAATGTACCAGAATTTCCAGCATCCAGCACTGTGACGCATTCTTAGCTCTGAGAGGTCAGTCTGAATCAATAAATCAGCCTCTAATGAGGGCTGTTTAAGAGAGTTGGAAAGTGAAGCTGCAAGTATTCATGGCCTTTTGCCCTGACACCTCTTATTCTCGCCGGCTAGGCTGTATTTGTGCGCCTTTCTAGCTTCTCACCTCTATTTTAATGAATTTCTATTCACACTATAACGTGTCACATTGATCAGTACACTTACGGATTGTTTGACAGAGAAACAGTGAATCGAATATTGCGCTGAAGTCACTGTGAAACCTGACAAGCTAATTTATGTGGGCTCTGTTCTCTCTTTTGATCGCATATCTATATACTGGAAGCTCTATATGAGCCCACAGGTAACAGATGTCACACGGGAGACGTCGACTTTATGAGGCCTCGGAGAGCATGTGTCAGGCCTTCACAGTGAGCGATGAGCGAGGGAGTCTCAGAGAGTCTCATTTTCTTAGCATGGGCAAAATGCCTGCTTTTTATTCTCTGACTACATGAAGAATGAACCGAGGGTCTTCAAAGGCTCTTTATTTCAGAGGACGATCAAAGAAACCTCACAAACTGCAGAGCTGTTTGATTTAGCTGATATTAAAGATGCAAATGGTATCATGATGCTACTATTCCTGGAAAAAGCTCTCAGTGTGGAGCTGGATTGGACTTTATAGCAGTCGTAATTTGACAAGCATATGCACATATATGCAATAGCATATAAGCTTAATAAGTCTTAATAAGATTTTGTCTTTTTAACTATATGTCTTGTGCATTTTCTTACCTCATTGGCAATTTATGCAATTTAAGCCTAAATCTACAAAACTCTAGTGCTTAAAACAAGGAAAAAAGTGCATAAAGCATAAACTAAACTGGATTAATTTCTTTATTCCGGTGAAATAAAATTAATAATAATAATAAAAAATTTAAATAAAAATCCAGTATAATAAACACAGCTATATCTGTCATACACTACTGTTTAAAAGTTTGGGGTGTTAAAAGTTGGGTATTTTCCCCCCCTAAATTAATATATTTAAAAATATATCTTATTTTATTCCTGTGATGTCAAAGCTGAATTTTCAGCAGCCATTATTTCAGTGTTCAGTGTCACATTGTCTTTTAAAAATCATTTTAATGTGCTGATTTGGTGCTCAACAAACATTTACTGTTAATGAGAATATTTACATTATCAGTTTTTTTTTTTTTTGAGTTTTTCCAGTAGTGTGTATTCTTTTGATTTGATTTCATTTTGTATTATCAATGTTGAAAACATTGACTACTTAGACTGCCTATTTTGGTGAAAACCATTATATGTTTTTTTTTTAAGAATAGGGTTTATTTAAATTAGAATGTTCTGTAACATTACTTTCACTTTTAATCAATTTCATGTCTTCTTGCTAAATAAAAAGTATGAAATTCCTTAAAATCGTACTGATCTCAGACTTTTAAATGATAGTGTATCTAGAGACTAATGTATGCTATTTTATTTGTTTATTTATAACATTTTCAGACATGAACTTGTGATGCGTCTTACTTCAGGCAAGAAATATTCCTCTGAGCCCCATCATCTCCCGTTCAGTTGGGGAGATTGAGCCCCCCTATGGACTGAAATCCAAGAATCGCTTCTGGGGGTAAGAAAAATAAACTTTAAAAAGTATTTTCTGACAATAAGTCATATTTTCTCAGTAAGTATATATATATTTTTCAAAGATGTTTAGATTCTTCACTTGAAAACAAGACAAAAATATTGATTAATAAAAAGGGATTTTTCTTTCTTTATTTATTATTTTGGCAGCATACAGATGCCTTGTCTGCAGGTGTGATTAGTGTGCCAGGCTGATGCGTGTGGTAAATGTCTGAGAAGAATCCAGCCATGAAATTGATCTGGGGTTTTGAGTGTTGCACTTGTCTTTAAGGGAAAAGACTACAGGATATTACTGAAGCAATGAGAAGTAGCCTTCCTGTCAGCCAAGCCACTGCTGCATGACATTGAGCATGATTTAAATCACAGGTTTAAGTAATGGGCAGCAATAAGCTACTCTTATTGTCTGTCTCTATTTTGCAAACATGTAGGTGTTGTTTTCTCTCAGTCTAAACAGCTTGATTTATGCATTTGTAAGTGATTTTACACATTATATTTTACTTTATACATTCATTTCATGCATGATGGCTCAGATTTTATGGCAGAGAGCTTTGGATTGTGGATTTTATTCACACTGAAATCTGTACTATTGTAGAAAAACAAGGCATGTATTCAGCAGATTTCCTCTAAAATGCAGTATGCATACTGCATTGCTTTAAATAGCATGCAGTGTTTTTTGCATGTTTGAAACCAACATGCAAAATCAGATGCAAAATTCACTGTTACACAGCATTTGCATATAAATGTCTCTTAGCAGTGTGTGAACACAACCACAATACAATGATAAAAATCCATTCACTCCCCCCAAAACAGAAAAAAGGTCTCAATTATCAAGCCGTTTTGATTTTCTGAGCAGTATGATGTCATACTACTCAGACTCCACCCACAACGGCTAACAGGCCATCCTTATTAGCATATTTCCACCCCCAGCCAAATGTATGCTGTCAGCCATTTTCTCCACACTCAAGCAGCTGTTGCGCCAACAATGTCTAGTAAGCAATGCAGGCGTTTTGTAGTTGGATGAAAAGTGAACATACAAGTCTTCATTTTCTCCCGACATTAGAGCCACTGAGGACAAAGTGGATTAGTTTACAAAAGAGAGGAGTGGATAATTATAATTTAAAGAGACATGCACCGAAACGGGTTGTTGTGAACAGAGCTGTTTTTGACAAGGTAAAATTTCATTAAGGAATTTTAACCAAAGTATATTGCAGACATTTCATAAAGACCGTAAAGAATCATACCAACTTGTGAAAAATGGGCATCCGATGTCCCTTTAAAAGTATTAATTTTAAGTTGCCGGCCACCGCCAGAATTATTGACCATATTCACAAATCTTTCATGACCCCCAGAATATTTCATTGTATGAATATTTAAATAGTGAATATATCAAAAGGAAAAAAAAAAGGAAAAAAGTTCCGCAACCAAAAGTGGTGATGTCTAAGTTGGTCGGTTGTTTACTTTGTAATTAGTGTGTTCATTTTTACCAGTTTGACTTGTTTAGTTTAATTTGCGAGCATGACATCATATTATCGCATTCACAGTCAATCATTTATCTCACATAATAATGACCTTTACCTTGGTCATTACTCCCCTAACATTCAAATTAGTGGATTATATTAGTGCTGTCAAAATTAGTGTGTTAACGCAGGTGATTTGACCAGTTTACCACTGTTAAAATATTTTGTGGTGATAGGGTTGGCCACCCCGTTCACAACTGCTGCTTCTCTCTTTTTTTCTTGATTCACAAGTTCACACTTGCATATAATAAACAGAGTAGAAGTTATGCGCATTTATTATGCTGTCCGAGGGGAGGGCTCCGAAATCTGAATTTTGGCCGTGCCCAGTGTACCCCCCCATTAAGGAATTGAGGTAGGACCACTGTGTATATGTACAAACATATTGTTGATTGGATTGATTACTGATTGTGCTCGTCTTGTGTTAGTTAGGTTGATTATCTGAATGTGCTCGTCCTGATCTTTGTTAATAAAAACATCATCAAGAAGTCCGTATTTAGTCGCAGAATGTCTTTACGACCACATCAAATAGGATACTTTTAAGACGCGCTCTCTCTAACTTCACTTCAGTGCCAGGTGCTAGTTAAGCAAGTGCAGAAACAGTACAGGTGACAAGCGAGATTCAGTAGAACAACAATGGACTGCAGTCAGATGAGATGTTGTCAGGCCATATGTCAAAACAAATTTACCTGTCCTGTCAACGTTACTGTGCTCATAGTATGTACATGCTTCAATTGCTCTTAAAGTAATAGCAGCCAAATAACATAATAACCCAGCTGCTGCGATGTCTGTTAATCAAAGAACAAAAGAAAAAAGTGGAAATCAATAACTTTTGTAGATTTAAGAATCTATATTCAATTTTAGTATTTAGCATTTGATAACTTTATTCAATTGCTGTATATTTCCTGCTTGCTGAAGGGCACATGTAAATAATAGGTTTATGTAAAGATTGTTCACTTAAATTAGAAGTTGCTTTTTTTAAGTCTAATAAATTAGCAAATTCATAACTCTAAATTATACTGTAATGTAGAACAGCTATTAAATATTAAGGAGGAAAAAACAATTTCCTACAGATATCAGTAGTATTAGTATGATTGATGCCTTCAGTCATAAAAAAATAAATAAATAATGAACAAATATTTTAAATATACTGTCTTTATGTTGTTTCTACATTAATTTGAAGATTGAATGTGAAATCATTGCAATATAAAAGTACATTTAAAAACTGTAATGTTAGGTGGGATTAATCGCAATTAATTTCAGGAATTTTTCTTTTTTTTTTTTTTAAAAAATATAAATTGATTAACAGCACTGAATTATATATTTGTTTCATTTAATTGTAGTACTGAGGGTTTTCTTTCTTTTTCTCCTGCTTTTGCAGAGCAAATGCACTGGGACATTCTTGCATACATGTAGTTATATGGACCTTCAGGACCGCACCGGCCTCATTATTAAGACATATCGCATACATTCCGGCATTGATCTCAGTTGGCTTCATTCTGCTGAGGTTTAATCAGCATTCTTCCCAGGGCCCCGTCCTCTTCCACACACTGGATTCCTGCTCCCCTGATCTGGCAAAATAACATTGCAAATTTGCAAAAATACATTATTAATTTTCCATGAGGCATGCCAGACGGCACCCCTTGACAAACATTCCTTTCATTTTTTTCTTTTCATTTTTCATTTTTCATTTCCTGTAGTGCACCTGAGACACCTCCTGCACCTTAACACCCTCCCTCTGCCCGCTTCGCCTCGATTCAGTCAGCTACTGAAATGATATCTGCTAGGAAATCATTTTGAGAACATCACAGCAGAATAGAGCACCCTGCTCGGGTGTGTGTCATTTTGTGTGCGTCTCTATGTGTGTGTGCACACCGCTTTCTATAACACCCTGCTCGCAAAATCATTCCCTCTGCTGTGAATGAGAGAGAGAGAGAGAGAACCAACCCCTACAATCACAAGCTCAGCTTTTTCAGCAATAAAAAGGACAGTAGTACTGACATCTACTGAGTTCACATAAACATCTGTTTTCCATAGTTCAGTAAAGAGCCCCCATTATGTTAAAGGGATAGTTTTCCCAAAAATAAGAAATCAGTTATTAATTACTCACCCTCATGCCGCTCCAAACCCATAAGACCTTTTTCATCTTCGGAACACAAATTAAGATATTTCTGATGAAATCCGAAAGCTTTCTGACCCTGCATAGACAGCAGCTTAACTACCACATTCAAGACCCAGAAAGGTAGTAAGGACATTGTTAAAATAATCCATGTGACATCAGTAGTTCAACCTTAATTTTATAAAGCTACAAGAATAATTTTTGTGCACGAAGAAAACAAAAATATTGACTTCGTTCAACAATTTCTTCTCTTCCTTCTCAGTCTCCGCTGCGCATTCAGTACCATGACCCATGCATGATGTCACATGCAGTATTTTAATGATGTCCTAATTACCCTTCTGGGCCTTGAACGTGGTAGTTGCGATGCTGTCTATGCAGGGTCAGAAAGCTCTCGGATTTCATCAGAAATATCCTAATTTGTGTTCTGAAGATGAACAAAGGTCTAACAGGTTTGGAACGACATGAGGGTGAGTAATAATGAAAACATTTTTCTTTTTGGGCAAGCTATCCTTTTAAAAGTAGTAGTAGATTTGCTGCACTTGCATCCATCCATCACATGTTAAAACTATATTATATTAATTGTACAGTGGCCCCAAAGTATTTGGATGACTGTGTCACACTTAAAATGTGTGAATGTCATAGCATTAACAGCAAAGTGCCATCTGCAAACAAATGCTGATAGATCTCTCAGAACTTAATATTTTTGGAATTACTTTTTTTATAGCAATGCACAGCATATTACTTTTCTAATTTATCCGTATTAGCTGTTACTAGATATTTAATCTGCCTATTTTATGCTCTAAATCATAATATATATGAATATATTTTCTTACATCATTCCAAACCTGTATGACTGACTTTTTTCTGCAAATCATAAAAGAAGATATTTTGAGAAATGTCTTTTTTCCCTGTCAGTGGTAATAATGAAAATCACTAGCAATATTTTGTTATCCAATGCAGTCCCTTTTTGCAAATGCAAATGTAAATATGTGCACCGTGTCACCCTGACAGTGTCGGCCTTTGCATGGGCACTGTATGATTATATTTAATCTTCTATTCCCAGTCCATATTGGGTGAGTTCCCAGTCTCCACACTGTCTGCGTGAAATTGGTGTGCATGAAATTGAGAGGGAAGAGAGAAAAAAAAAAAAAGTAAAAATAGAAAAATAAAACACAGTCTGTGACTCCCTTTAGGCTGTGTATCCCGTGCAGTTTACCAAACTCACAAATCCAATTTCAAAATGGTATTTGCTGGTTACAAGCACATGACCTTGAAATTGGATAGATATGTTGCACTACAGGCCTTTTCCGCACTCTACGCTTATTCATGGTTGACTGTTGGCTCATTTTGGTCCAGATCATGAAGGGAGCTGCCACATGGTTCTGGAAGTGTCTCCACGGCATTGCTCGTGTTACAGTACAGTGCCACGTTACATTTAAAGGATCATGTGAATGGTTTTCAAATTCAACACGATAAGAATAGAACTACCACACATTTTAATATAACTTCTCAAATGGCCAGAATTCTGCATAAAAGTATAAAAGTCATATAGACTATGATACTATGATATCCATATTAAGATGGAATTTGCCAGAATATCACGCTTGCACCAACCCATCGACTATTATACCTCTAAAGGACATTAAGCACCTAAAGCCTCCTGGAGGCAGCATCTGACTCCACAGAGAGGTGTCAGTGCTTGTGTTGCCTTATTACAATTCAGGATGGCATGCCAGCCAAGTGTCACTCACGGAAAGTGTGTGGGTCTTGTTTTCTTTTCTTGCGAAAAGATGAAAAGTTGGTGGAATGCAGTCTTCTGACATGTTTTCCTTCATCTGCTTAGCCTACTTTTACTGTTGTGCCAGTGACAACTGAGGTCAAAAACCTGCACTATACACGATTAGACTAAAGGTTTAAGATTTGGCCAATAGTTAGCCCATAATGGTTGGTGCCTTTTTTCTTTCAGATGGATACATTTGGAATTACATTAAAAAATGTCCTGGCTCTTCCAATTTTTATAATGGCAGTGAATTGTGGTCGATATTTTAAAGCAAAATAAAGTGCATCCCTGCATCAAAAAAACTACTCCACACTCACACTCACATATTTTACATTTTATAAACAATGATCTCTAGCTTCCGCTAACTGTTGAACACGCGTACATGAGAGAGTGGCGTTCCAGCGGATGACATAGGATTTAGGCATCGCATAAACCCCAATGAGAATATGCTAGTCTCTCCAGAACCAAGATTCGTTTACAGCAAAGGAAAACCCGTCTCCTCTTGGCTTATATATCGAAATCCTCAGACGTTTTTCTTTACAAATCCTTGTTTTGTACTTCTAATTTGTGACTGGTGTTTTGCTTTCCTCTCTCCTCTGCTCTTCCACATTCATCACTTCTCACCGGAGCTTATGCTACGCCTTTGTCCTACGTCATCCACTGCAATGCCACTCACTTGTGAAAGAGTGTACAACAGTTAGCGGAAGCTAGAGATTACAAAAAAAAAAAAGTCAACAGCCATTTACTGACTGGAGGACAACGAACAGAGTCCAGGGTGGAGACGATGGAGGGAGAAGCCAGGGAGAAGACAGGAGGAACTAGGCCGCAGCCATGACCTACGGTGGAGTCGACGGAGAAAGGAGCCATGATGGAGGAAGGGCTGACGACTCCAGGGGGCCGACTGACGGCAGTGGAGCAGGTGGTGATGGAGCCTGAAGCGGAGACGGAGAGCCGACGAGCCAGGGTGACGCTGAGGATTCTGAGGGCCATGGCGGAGCTGAAGCGAGAGAGGACCGAGGTGGAGTCAGAGGGACAAGGTGTAGCCGGAGGAGTGGAGTCCCGAGGCAGCGGATAATCAATGACTGACCGAGGCAAAGCCGAAGGGACAAGGGAGCCCGGGGGAGCTGGTGGACTGACGGACCTCAGTGGAGATGAAGGAGCTAAGAGCCATGGTGGAGGCGCTGGTTCAACGAGCCGAGGCGGAGTCTGGGACTCAGAGGCTGGAGACGGAGATAAGGGATCCTTCAGCCACGTGGACCTGTGGTAATCCCACTGCACAGGTGGTGGGCTGAGGGTGAGCAGAGGGGCTGCCAGGAGACAGACGTGATGGGGAAGAACTGTATATACAAAGTCCACTGAGCTCAGCTCACCCTCAGCCACAATGCAGTGGATGAAGACTCCCTCTGCGCTCTCGCTGTCTATAGCGATCTGCCTCGTGGCAAGCGCTGTTGCTGGCTCACACACCTGATCAGACGCTCCGAGAGGCTCGGGCTCTGGGATGATCTCCAGCTCTTTTGCTCTCCTCTGTGATGGCTCGTTGATTGTAGCAGGCATGGGCTTTCCGTCCGTGATGGGCTGGGCTCTGGATCCGGAGTGGTTCATACTTTTTGTCTAGGTCCGGTCTTCTGTCACGCTACATAAATGAATGCACGAAGATGATGAAGAATAATGCAAATAGTCTTTAATAATCCACAAGAGGGTAAACACAGGACGGACAGGCCCGGTGCACACGTAGGAACTATGTAGACCGGACAGAGAACAGAGGAATGAACACAACTTAAATACATTTGCACATGAGGATTGTTAACAAGACACACCTGAACTAAATGACACAATCAGACATAGACGGAAACTAGGTCAAACCGAGCACACAGGGAAAGAAAACACAACAAACAGTCCTGAGGTGTGATACTGACATTATAAAAAGCTTGAAAGAGCCAGGACATTTTTTTTTTTTTTTTTTTTTTACTATAACTCCAATTGCATTCATCTGAAAGAAGAAAATTATATATACTAAGGATGGTTTGAGGTTGAGTGATTGGGTAGTTTTCATTTTTGGGTGAACTATACCTTTAAGTTCTCTAGTTCTTGTGTCCGTGTGGTGCATCAGCCAATCAGTGTTGTCATGATGTAATTTTCCTGTGGCTCATGAGTAATTATGCAGCGTTCAATTTGAGTTATAATTATTACAATTATAAGATGACAATTCTAAGATTTAATTCTGAACAGTTTCGTGAACAGCTCATTTCTATGGCAGTGCTCATAATGCCAAAATGGATAATAGTGCAGAGTTGTTATTGTTGACAGAAAAATGTTCAATTTACTATTATACATTTTGTAAAATAAATAAGATTAATAATATACTGTGTTACAACTGAATATAAAAATACATGTGTAGAGGATTCTAAATAAGTTTTTTACAGGTCAGAAAGTCCAAGCCCATGAGCTACACTGACAGATTTCAAATAACATACTTCAGGGGTTCCTGAACCAGAATGTGTCATTGAGGTGAATGGGAATGCTAGTGGATGGCTTTCTGCAGGTATTGTAGACCCCTTTGATTCAGACAAACAATCACATGAAACAAACTGTGCAGTGTAGAGTAGTATGTCATGTGGCTATAGTGAGTCTTGTCATCATCTCAGGCTCTGGGACTGTTGTGGCACTAAGCTTGTTAGCAGTCCTGTCAGCGGGCCATGTGCACTGACCTGTCCAGATGCTGGACACTCTTGTTTGGGGAGCAGGTGTGACATACGCCACAGAGAATACCCAGCTGTCCGATTCTGGTATGTCAATACATCTCGGTACTTCATGCGACGTGTACTGACACATATGTGTGTGTTTTGTTTCTTTGTATAGATAAAATGTCATCGACTGCTGCAATTAGTTCTGCTCCTCCATACTGTTAAACAATAGATTCCCGTCTATTTTTCTCCTTGCATTTAAACTGACAGTCATGTGGTTTCTCGCCTGACTGCACACTGGACATCAAGTAACTAATATGAATAGATTTTGATGGTACAAAACCAATGTTTTTTACTGCATGACTATTAACCTTTGATTTACTTGTAATCAAATGGGTCACCAAATTAAGGGCAGTCAAATGATTCAGTTTATCAGTTGACGTAATTACATTAATTGAATAGAATTTGTTAAAATTTTAATATGACATTATTGTGGAGGACAAACAACATTAAATACACATTACAAAAAATCCAAATTGATTTATACAGGACACATGATGGGTCAACAAATTAAGTCAGCTTTTTTGTTTTGATTTCTTTTGTTTCACAGTTATCTTGTTCTGTTGCTTTTTTCACTAATTGTTGCTTAATTACAACATGTTAAACTCTGCTTGTCTCTCAAGATAAATTGCATACAATTTAGAAACGGCACACTCTCAGAGTTTATCACAATTGACAGATCTTGATTAAAATAATAATAATGCATTGTTTATTTGCTGTGTTATTGATATTCAGGAGCCTTTCTGTATTACTCTGTGTCGTTGTGATAATAGGACTATTTGCAAGTGTAATGTGCACAAAGGGGGCAAGAGTTGCTGAATGGCTAATTGGGCCCTTTTATTTCTAAACACAGCCATTATGATCAATCTAAAGATGCTGGGTGGGTTCCAGAGGCCCTGGGACCAAAAATGATTGTTTGTGGATGCTTAAGTACATTGTATGAAAGTGTACATGCGTGTGCGAGTATCACGTCACTGCAGTTAGGCTTGTTAATGTACAGGTCAAAGATTGATTTAATTTAGCTTGCATGTCTGCATGCATTGTCTTGTGTTTTTACAAAAGATTAAGTGTCTTATATGATAGAGAGAATGAAAATGCAAATTAAAAAGAAAGATTTATGACTGATACAATGACAATTTTTTGTTTTCACACTCACACTGTCTGATTTTATGATTGAGTTTCTTACCTCAATATTACTATTCAATTCAATTCAATTCAAATTTATTTGTATAGCGCTTTTCACGATACATATCGTTGCAAAGCAGCTTTACACCAAATTGACATTTTTACAATATATGTAGTAGTAGCTTGATGTACATATGGTAGAGATGTGTGGTAAAGATCAATTAATGACGTAATCAAACAGACAAAGAACACTATAAATTAGTAGCAGAATACGGTAGTGCTGTATGTTTTCAGGGTTGGCATCATCTGAAGTCCTCTGTGGGGTTGGCATCATCTTTTCTTAAGTGTTCTGGATCCAGACTGGAGCTTGTGAATTCCTAGTTACCATGGGATGTCAATACCATGGCAAAAACAGAGAACAAATAGGAACATAATTAGCATAAATGCTGTTCAAACTAAGAAAAGGAAGGTTTGTTAACCAGAGCTAAAAGATTGATAATGAACATTTGATCAGATATAGCTGCAGAAAAAGTTTATGAGATGCATTATTTGAATGCTTGGCTAAAAAGATGAGTCTTTAATCTAGATTTAAACAGAGAGAGTGTGTCCGAACCCCGAACGTTATCAGGAAGGCTGTTCCAGAGTTTGGGTGCCAAATGTGAAAAAGCTCTACCTCCTTTAGTGGACTTTGCTATCCTAGGTACTACCAACAGTCCAGAGTTTTGTGACCTTAGGGAGCGTGATGGATTGTAGCGTGGTAGAAGACTAGTTAGGTATTCAGGAGCTAAACCGTTAAGTGCCTTATAGGTAAGAAGTGCTATTTTGTAGCTGATGCGGAACCTAATAGGTAGCCAGTGCAGAGACTTTAAAATTGGGGTAATATGATCATATTTTCTTGACCTGGTAAGGACTCTAGCAGCTGCATTTTGGACTATCTGTAGCTTGTTTATTGAAGATGCAGGACAACCACCTAGTAGTGCATTACAATAGTCCAGTCTAGAGGTCATGAATGCGTGAACTAGCTTTTCTGCATCAGAAACAGGTAACATGATTTGCAGCTTGGCAATGTTTCTAAGATGGAAGAATGCTGTTTTTGTAACATGAGAAATATGATTTTCAAAAGACAAGTTGCTGTCTAATATAACACCCAGGCTTTTGACTGTAGTGGAAGTAACAGTACATCCATCTAGTTGTAAATTGTAAGTCAAAAGATTCTGTGTATTGTTTTTAGGTCCAATAAGTAATATCTCTGTCTTATCTGAATTTAATAGCAGAAAATTGTTGGTCATCCAATCTTTTACATTTTCAACGCACTCTGTTAACTTTGATAATTCAGAAGTTTCATCTGGTCTTGTTGAGATATATAGTTGAGTATCATCAGCATAACAATGGAAACTAATCCCGTGTTTTCTAATAATATTACCAAGGGGCAGCATGTATATTGAAAATAGTAGAGGACCTAGAACAGATCCTTGTGGCACTCCATACTTTACTGGTAAAAATAAATAATATAATTAGTTCACCCAAAAATGAAAATTCTGTCATCATTTACTCATTGTCATTTTGTTCTGAACCTTACTTTCTCTTTTCTTTTTCGTCTTCTTTTTCCCGGACACGTTCTGGCTTGTGATTTCCAAATTGCCTAAAATGTCAAGGTTTAATTTTTCTAATTAATCACACTAGAAGAATATTTCAGCTGTTTTTGTCTATTCAACGAAAGTCAGTGGGTTTCAAAACATCATTAGGAGCCCACTGCCTTTCTTTGTATGGTCAGAGAGAGTTGAGACATTTCTCAATATGTTCTCAAATTATTTTAGCAGAAAAAACCCTAAAGGTATTAAAGAACCAGCTTCATCACACACAAAAAAGCACCTTGTGTCCTTTGAGCCACTGCACCATTTTGTCACAGTACAGTAACAGCTTGACTGAAAAAAAAAAAAAGTTAATAGTATAACATATTTAGCATTTTGCATGTATTTTTCATTAATAATGCATACCATGGCCATCTGTTTAATTTCTGAGAAACTGCTTTGCTATTCATAGTTACTTTGATGGATTATTTACAGAAGAGCTACAGAAATTGTTTTTATAGTTTAAAGATAAAGAGTTTTTACTAGTTTTTTTTTTTTTTTTTCAAGTTGACTTCTAAAGGTTTGTGAGGTGTTAAGATCTTGCTGTCATTCTCTGTTAACTGGGGTCCAAAATCCATCCTCAGCTGTGAACATTCTTCATCAGTCTGGTTTTTTGGAGCTTAGTAGGCGTATCTTTGACATGAAAAATATGTGAGGATGTGTGACAAAGCTGCTCACCATCATGGTCTACTGAGACCTTAAAATGCTGTTACAAAATCTAGTGAGCTGTCTACATACAGCTGCCTTCCAAGACAACATGCTAACTGTCATGGAACCTCATAAGTGATGGATTTGGGAGATGTAAATAGTGCTCCTCACAGGAGATTTAACTCACTATTGATTTAAATTTGCCAATAGGAAGTTAACATCACACTACTCTAATAAGCAGTAGTACTGTGAGTATTTTAATAATATTGCCTTAAATATAATTTAATGCAGTATGGAATTGATTTCTCCACAAAGAATAAATGTGATGCTGCCTTGGAATTTGGCTAAAATAAGGTATCTTGAAGAAGCCTAATTAGGGTTGTCTACCTGTTTCTCTAGCCTGTCATCCCTTAGAATGCTGTCTCTGTAGTCAGCTCACTTGGTTTAGAAACTGAGAATTAGTGTAGGGACATTGCTTCAGGTAATACTTCGCAAACTGTTTTTGAGCTCATTATAACCTTCTCACCAGTGAATCTTAGTTTTTAGTACTTATATCTATTTTTTCCATTTTAGTTATACAAGCTTTTGAGGAGTTTTATTTTCTTAATGTTTTTATAGATACAAGGCCAAAGCCTGAAGGTTTATCTTATTTAATTTAGATTCATTTGATAAGTAGTCCAAGGATTTTGGTGGTCAGTGGATAAGTGTATGGAATGGACACTAAAGCCCAAAGTATACTTTGTTTTTGTACGCCTACGCTAGCATATGCATACAGTCAAACATGTAGCCTTTCAAAGTATACTCCATTTGATGTTGTGCACGAATTTAAGCAGTTGACAGATGCGCTCTAAAAAGCTTCATCCATGTCCAATGTCTGCTCTATTTTCCCTGTAAGTTATGACCAATATGAAATATATTTGAACTCTTTTAAACCAAAGTTGAGCTGTCTCATGCGCTCTCGCTCACAAGTGCTTGTCAATGAGAGCGTCTGTTGCAGTTTCTGCTTCAGTTTTTGTTGTTGTTGTTTTATCTCTTTAGTTTCGTTTTCTACTGTGAAACAACGGCCTGGGACAGTGTTGCCACTGTGTGGAAACTGCAAAAATAACTGCAAAATAACTTCAGTGCGCATGTGTGAGCTTTGTTCATTATTTCTGAACGAGACTCAAAGGTCCGAGTCGGTAAAATGATCCGATCTTCCCACCACTACTACGAATCACGTCTAAGTTCATCGTCTGTGTACTCCGGCTCAAAAGGGTAGAGAATGGCGAAAAACTCCATCTTATTTTCTCCTACAACTTCAGAATCGTCCAACATCGTTGTAGCTTTTTGTTTGTAAACAGTGTTTGACTTACTTGCACTTTGTTAGTCTTTGTGTGTTCGCTTTGTAAACACTGGGTCTGTAGTCCCGCGTGACCTTTCGACGTGATTCTATAGTAGGTAACGTTAGTGTCGTGAAAGCGCATCCAAGAGCCTGTGCTACACAAGCTTTTGTGCTTAAAAAGTATACAAATTTTTATTTTTCGAAAAAAAAATGACATCGTTTCGCTAGATAAGACCCTTATTCCTCGGCTGGGATCATTTAGAGCCTTTTGAAGCTGCATTTAAACTACATTTTGGAAGTTCACAATCGGGGGCACAATTGAAGTCCATTATATGAAGAAAAATCCTGAAATGTTTACCTCAAAAACCGTAATTTCTTTACGACGGAAGACAGAAAGATATGAACATCTTGGATGACAAGGGGGTGAGTAAATTATTTGTAAATTGTTGTTCTGGAAGTGGACTTCTCCTTCAATTAATGTCAATTTCAGACTTTACTAACACAGTTTTCGTGCATGTCTCTTTAAATGCAAATGAACTGCTGTTCCCTGCCTCCTTTCCAGTATAGGGCCGTGACGTTACAGCTGGTACCTCAGATACTGTGCCAAAAAACATCTGTTTGGTTTTGATTATTGTGTGTATCGCGTTGAAATAATGTGTTTTAGAACCATAGCAGTTTAAACTTTTGATATAGGGTTTTCTAAGCGCATACATCTGAAGCAGGAGGACAGAAAGCGGCTGTCTTGAGGCATGTGAGTACTAAACTAACTCTTTAATTTCTTATTGTGCTTAAACTGTCAAATACACACAAGTTTATGTTAAAAACACAGTCTCTGAAGGTAAAAAGCTGGGAAAGAAATTACATGTTTATATTATATTTGTGTATTGAGAGACAACAGCATAATATACAGTACCTATACTGCTGTCTACGCACTTTAATCTGAGCCTAACAATAAAACAAAAGCAGAAAGTCACTCACTGCTCTGGAATGAATAACTTTTAAAGCTTTCATAAGAAGACAACGTAAAAGTGAATTTTGCATAATAGGTGACCTTTAATAAATACTGTAACAAATGTATTGCTCATTGTTAGTTCAGGTTAGTTAATGCATTAACGTTAAGTAATGGGACCTGTAATGTGTTACTTTAGCTGTAATTGTTGTTTCCCAGAAACTGTTGATTATCTTAACCTCTTTCTATGTTACTACATTACACCAGAGCCTCAATTTTTGCATATTGTGATTTGGCTTGTTAGTGCCTCAGTGTAATTTGAGCATTTGGAAAAATCCCGTGTTTCAGCTCTGCATTCTGTGATTGTTTTTGGCTTTGTGGAACATGAGGACACTGTGAAGTGCATCTGCAAAATGAAGCGCTTACTACAGCGCGTACGAACTCACTTCCCTGTATAAAGACCACAAACATCTGGAGAGCAAAAATAGCCTACTTTAACAGAAAATAACCATCCTCACGTATCACGTATGCTAGTCATTTTTGTAAGAAAGTGAATTGAGACAAAAACACGTGGAAAAAGAAACGAACATAAGTACTGCAATTTAAGCAATGAATTCGCAAAGCACACAAACAGAAAATAGGATGCTAATTATTCTATCACGATGAATACGAAAATTACAGATGATTATGTGCATAAAACCAGAAACGTAAAGCACTTAGATTTCGAGAAAACAAAATGATCATGTTTATATTTGAATATTAAGCAGACATGGGGCTGTCGTCTAACAAACAGAAGTTGACATCTGAGAATAGACAGAAGGCTGTATGAGTGTGTAATGTAAACTTAATGCATGTCAAAGCTTTCTACAGACGCAAACAAGGGAATCCTAAATCTGCAATTTAAATTCGGAGTTGGGCTCGACAGAGAATAATTAAACCAGGCTGTGATTCTGTTCCCGTTGTCCTGATGGGGTAATTATTTGGATGCAAATGACAGTAAACAATATGCTGCAAAAAAGCTGCAGCACTTCAAAGAATAAAACTGCTGACTGCTCAACTGTCGGCACAAAAGCTCGGGTGACTTTTTAAATGAACTTGATGCATGTTCCCCTTCTGACACGGCTGTAGGGAGTGATAGATGGATGTGTTTGCTTTAGTATTTCTCATCCGTTGTTCTGGATGTGTTGTAATACACTCTGTCTTGTCAAATGGTGTTCATGTTTGTTTTGTATTACGTTGAACGTGAAGAGAACAAGTGTGATGTTGCATGAATCCACCCCATCTGTCTTTCACCAATTATATAGCATGAAATACCATGTCCGTTTTCAGTGGCAAACATTCCATTCCGTGGAAGAACACAGAAAATCCCATGACTGACAGTGGCAGATGTAAGAATCATTTTATCAAACAAAATATGTTACAATATCAAATATGTTCATTTGAGCCCTTGAATTTGTCAACAGGAATGATCAGATCACTGTTTTGATCCAAAATAGAAACTCTGTGTGCTGTGGTTTGTATAATTTATGAACATTTCATATGCATTGACATCAGGGTTGGAAATTAACTAGGGCTAACAACCAGGGATGTTTATTGTGGTTATTTTTCCTAACTGACAGCCAACGCTCGTTAACCAATTATTAACGGTTAATTTAATTTAGAATATGTGACCTTTAATATGTGTTAAAAAGAATATGTGTCTGTGACCTGTTTTAAAACCAAAATTAGTTTTCCAGGGATTAATTTTACCTGCACAACAGAACATAAGGATTCACATGCACACATCAAATCACGCACCTCCAGATTTTTACTTCATTAACAAAACGAAAGTAATTGTGCAACAAGTAGCTAGTATGGAGACTTTTGGTTCATTTTTGTGCTGCACGAAAGGAAGACGGCTAAAAACGGCATCCTGTTTTTCTTTATTTTACAAAAGCACGAAGATTTGTTTTCATTGTGAATGTACAAAAATAAAAGCAAACCGTTTACAGTTTTGATTATCTGTATGACTAGAAGGAGTTGCTTCCACTGTTAGAAGGAGAAAAAACCAAGTGATTTTGCCGGCGCTGCACACGCACACACAGTTGAGCATTGCTGACTTGACAATGCAGCCTTTTCATCATCATCATAAAATACAGTCAGCCAAACATATGGAAAAATCACACTCCTTAATAGTTATCATCATACTACCATGCTATTATGCCAAGCAATTAGTTTTATGTGGACTTTGGAATGCGGGTGATGTACAAAACCAGGTTTGCATAATAAATAATATTTTGGCATTCAAATACATCTCAAATACAGAAACATTTGGATTTGTGTCGTATAAATGACCCAACGTTAGTTTCAGTTTCACTTTAGCCTAAATTAAATTATTTGGGTTTGTTTTCTTATATTTTTCAGTCTTGTTCTTTTCTGAATACTGTTAAATTGAAAGGATTTTTTGTGGAGTGAGGGGAGCTAAAATAACCTAGCTTATGTTTATAGTGTTTGTAAACATTTCGCCTCCGCATCAGGTCTATTTCTGAATGTAATAATAAAATGTGACTTAACGTTATAGGCCTAACTTTACAAATGTAATTAAAATGCAATTTTATTTTATTTTAATCATCCAGCAAACGTTTTAAAATATTTTGATAAAGTTTTGAAAAAAAAAAAAAAAAAAAAAAAAAAAAAAAAAAAAAAAAGGCCTTTTAAACCCAGGGTTCCCACACCTTGGTTAACTTCAAATTCAAGGACTTTCCAGGTCTAATACCCTCAAATTCAAGGACTTAATGTGGGGACACAGGACACATTTCAGATGAGAGCAAGGTTACATTGTGTTACCTTGTAAGATACTGTACATTGTTACAGTTACCATGTGTCAAACAAAACTATACAAGAAAGCAAACTGAAGAATATTCAGCTCTGCACCTGGACAAGTCTCTGGCAAGCCATTCTTTGTAATCTTAATTATTATATTATTATCATCCATATTTCATCAAAATTCAAAATATTTCATTTCCTTACCTAAAATGTATATTTTACAGTCACCCTTGGGCAGATTGATCATAAACACATCTAAAAGGCTTTCTACCAGTGGCCATCACAAAACGTAACATCTTGCACAGATTTATCACAGCTAGAATGCAAAATGTTTCAATATAAGCATTTCTGTCAAATGTAATTTATGCAAAACATTTAACCCACAGGAGAAATCCACCCTTCGCATCAGTTTAAAATCAGCCAAATTCCATGCAAAAAAATGCAGATTTGGCAACCCTGCATCCAACACAAGCTGCAGGAATCAGATTTGACCAATTTTGGGAAAAGTTGCTTTTTAAAGTAATGCATTACAATATTGCTTTAATCCTTAAAGTAACTAATTGTGTTAGTTACTTTTTATGCAAAGTAATGCGTTACATTACTTTAGCGTTACTTTTTAAAATATGGGCAGATCTTGCTTGTTTGTTTTTTAATATAAAAAAGTTCTATTTTTGGCAAACGTAAAAGCCCTTTCACACCAAAAGTGAAATGAATAAGCCTCAGGCTAAAAAGGTAAATTCACATCTGTACAGTAAAATTCAGAAAAAAAAGTTCAACACTCTATAGCAATAAGAAAAAGAAAGAAAAACAAATGTTAGTTTATCTTGAGTAATTTTTGCTTATTAGTATGGTTGAATTTGATCATCGAAGGTCAGCAGCAAAGGCACCGGTTTTTAAAATGGGATTAAATAAAGGATATTTGTATTATTTAACATATGTAATTATTGCAGGATTGCATCGTATTCTGAGTTGTGGGGGGAAGTAACTGGCGTTACATATTTGAAGAAGTAACTCAGATATTTTCTTGTAAATTAAAAAGTAATGCATTACTTTACTAGTTACTTGAAAAAAGTAATGTGATTACATAACTCATATTACTTATAATGCAGTACCTCCAACACTGGACTTAACTGATCACGGGTCAAGACAAGAGTAAGGAGAGATGACTGACAAATCATGCTGGAGGACTTGCTGCTCAGCTGGTAATGTGCTCATATCTGATCTCGTAAGATGTGCTCCCTTTATACAGAGTATGTGTGATCGCGAAATTGAAAGTGAAAGTGAATAGCCACTCATTCAAAAGAGATATAAATACTCAGCGTACGATAGTGGTTCCCTAATGAAAGTAAAAGCAGAATCTCAGACATTTTTGGCGATTTAGAAATCCCACACATTTTTTATGTCCAAAAAGAGGACATGCTCAAGGAACATGCATAATTTGTGCTAGGCTAACGTCATGGACCAACATGTTTGTCAATGAAGCCAGGATGTGATATGCCCAAAATGAAACAAAAATGTTTTATATTGTTTTCTATGTTTTCTATGTCTCTTAATGGAAAAGTTAATTTCTGACCCTGATTGACAATTTTCACTCAGAAATTGCTTGTAGATTCCACAGTTACTAGAAACAGCAACACATTGAATAAAACAATACATTTCGAAGTAGAAAGACTGAAATGTTATTTTCTTGTAAAACATATTACAGTAAGACTTTTTGTCAACATTCAGCTTTGGTTTGGAAATGATCTAATACTCCACTACAGACCTGATCTCCAGATCAAAACGTAATTTTTTTTAATGTGGTTTCCTCTAATCTACATTTCTATGAAAGGATGGAAAGAAGAGCTTAACACAAAAAGTTTAACTTGAGATTTCCATATTAAAACTCTCCTATAAGAATGTATTTAAATGAGAAGTTCAATATGCGTCATTCTTGAGCGTGCTGCTCTTCAAGATTTTATCTTGATCCCTTTCAAGTAGTGAATGCGACAGGAGTAAACGGATGAGAGTGATTTTACCTACTGAAAATAGCATCAGTCAATGTCTTGTCCTTCTTTAATTCAGCTTCTTTATGAGATTTGTACGTTGTACTGTCTTTAGCAGGGGTCTTCACTTGATGTGGCTCGGTTATTCATGTACTGTAGTATAAATTATGTATGCATGGCGTCCGTGAATAAGGATATATCCAGCTCTTCATGCTAAGGTTAGTGAGAGTTATATGCATTCTTTGTGAGGTATGTCATGGCTGACTGCCACTGGGAGCGTGCTCATAAACTACACATAGCGTATGTGTCTGTTTTCATGGTAAGAGGCCTCAGATGGTGCGTTTAAAAGCATCAGACATACTCAGCTGTTCATATAACTCTTTTATTATCCACTTTACATAATGCCTCCCTTCGCAGGTCCTTAGTGTCATCCTTCTGGATCCCTTATAGTTCTGTCTCTTTCTTTTCCTTCTATGCCAGAGATCTTTAGACTGAAAATCATTTTTAAAATCAAAACTTTGTTGTTTTTTTCCTTAAGTTTTCAAATCTTCTACAGACACATTCAGCCTCTGATATTCAGTGTGTCAGCATTAAAGTCTGTATAATACACATTAATTAGTGTAGATATATTTTCAAATATATTTATTTTTTAATAGATTATTGAATTAATTCACTTTAAAAGAACAAAACGTATTTGGGACATACAAAAAAAAAAAAAAAAAAAAAAAAAAAAAAAATCAATCAAATAAAGCTAAACGACCTACTCTACATGCACTACCTTTCAAATTGTAAGATTTATTTATTTATTTATTTATTTGTCTTTATATCCTTCAAAAATCATTGTAATATGATGATTTGTTGCTCAAGAAACATTATTATTATTATTAAATACTATTTAATATTATTATTAATTATTTAAATTCTGATAGTTTTTAGTAGGGCTGGGTTATATGGCCAAAATATATAATTTCTCAGTTTATATTAAAGTCTATAAAAACAATTGTAGTGAACGTAACTATGTAGACTATGTTATATATTATGTGCAAAAAAGGGTTAAAATCAAATTTTTTTAAAAGAAGAATAAATGTAAAATAAAAACAAAAGCTCAGACTAATTCACTTTAATATTTACAATACTTTACCAGAAATCTTTGATTAATGCAAAGCTTTTACTTAAAAAAGAATGTTTTGTAAAATGATAAATTTGTTTTGTAAAATGATGAATGTTTTTTGTAGGCCTGTGAAACAATGTTCATATTAAAGGCTGTAAAAACAATCATAGTTAAAATTATGTAGGCTATGCTATATAATATGTGCAAAAAAATTATTAAAATGACATTACAAAAATAATGCTATTATAAAACTATACTTACCTGCAGGTTTAAAATTCTACATGGCACATTCATTGTCCAACTACAAATATTTTTTGCAAAATGTATATTTTAGTAAAAATTATTGCAATCCTATTCTATTGCGGTCCATCTGTTTTTTCGAGCAAGCACGGTGGCGCTCATCCACGTATGTCTTCAGCGGAACTCGCATGTGGAATGCACATCCATTCCTGACAGCAAAATAGAAATATTTACATGACTTTTTAACATTTACAGATGGAGAATGACTTTTTATCTCACAATTCTGACTTTTTTTCTCACAATTTCGAGTTTACCTCTCGCAAGTCTGACTTTTTTCTCAGAATTGTGTCATATAAACTCGAAATTCTGACTTTTTTTCTCAGAACTGTGAGATATAAATGCACAATTGCGAGTTATAAAGGCAGAATTTCTAGATATAAAGTCAGAACTGCAGGATATAAACTCACAATTCTGACTTTTTTTCCCAAAATTATGAGATACAAACTTGCAATTGTCAGTTATAAAGTCTAGTTCAAAAGACTGATATGTTCAGAGAATGAACTGAGTTTATATCTCACAATTCTGACTTAATAATTTGCAATTCCCAGTGTATATCACACAATTCTGGCTTAATTTCTCAGAACTGTGACTTTATATCTCAGAATTCTGACTTTATAACTCACAATTGCGAGTTTATATCATGCAATTGCGACTTTATTTCTCAAAATTGCGAGTTTATGTCATGAAATTCTGACTTTATTTCTCAGAATTGTTTATATTTTTACAATTCTGAGAAAAAAAGTCAGAATTGTGAGATAAGTAGCAATAACCTTTTGTTTTTTATTCAATGGTGGAAACTGGCTTCCATAATATACCTGTCAAATGTTTACTGAGGAAAACATGTTGTGCAGGGAGGTCGAGAGACTCGAGAGATAAAAAATCCCACTTGAATCTTTTTTGCATCAGTCGGTTGAAATAAACTGAATATCTGAACAAGCTGAACAAAATGGCTCCCGGTTCCTGCTATTTGTGCACCCCCATGCTCTTACACGCATGCTAACAAAAAACAGAGACTCGCATGAAACATATATAAACCCTCATAAGACTGCATAATTCCCTTATCTTTTATTCATAACGACACTCCAGCAAAAAAAAAAAAAAAAAAGCCCATTTGCAATTTCCATTTTCCACCATTTGATTTCCAGCTCTCTGATTGCTGTAGTGAAGTGAGGTACGCACAGCCAACACAAGCATGATGAGATCCAGGTCACAGGCGTTGGGAGATTATGTCTAGTGCTCAAACGTGATGCCCTGTGCCCTTTCCTAACAGGATCCATCGCCATTCCCAGGAAGCCTGGAAAATGAGCTCACTTTGTCACCCAGCCAGCATGTCTGTGTGCGGACCATCTGAGAGAGGAAAAGAGAAAAACAGAGAGAGCCTGTGGCATTAAAATATCCTTTTAAGCGAAAAGCACATTTGTTCCAGTTGTCTGTAGCATTTGTTACGGTTCACATTGTTTTCAGGTGTCTGGTGTGTGTTTTAAAGCCAAATGCAAAACACAGTACAGCCACGTTTAATATCAGATGATTAACCTAACAAAGAATTAATGAGTTGTACAGCTCATATAATCTCGTCATTTAATTTGTCATTTTAGTTTAACTTACAATGGACTGTAAATATTGGAACACTGCTTAATATAGACCCTTGCGGATCTGAAAACACAATTAATTCTGCCAAATTAATAGGAAACCCCCCCCCCCTGTGGTAATATAGCCTGCGTCTGTTTTATTAATGTAATATGTTACTCTCCCTTTTGGTTTTGGCCTTAACTGCTGCAATATTATTCTTTCCAAACAATTTCTGCTGCCTCTATCAGCTGGTGTCTTTCTGTCTCTGTCTCTTTGTCTCCAGTGGTGGAAAACACATGACAGGTGTGCAGTGAGAGATGGTTCCGTGCCGTCGCCGCTTCCCCTGGGCGTGACCGCGGTCAGACTGCTGTTCCAGCCCGATGGGCTCAGGTACC
Source organism: Labeo rohita (assembly GCF_022985175.1). Taxonomy (NCBI): domain Eukaryota; kingdom Metazoa; phylum Chordata; class Actinopteri; order Cypriniformes; family Cyprinidae; genus Labeo; species Labeo rohita. The sequence goes on along the minus strand of NC_066887.1, from coordinate 16,704,476 downwards.
CATGTGGCCAAGAGAAGAAAATACTGAGAGAAAGAGACGATTAACATGAGACTGCTTTGACACTGCTAATGTAGAAAAAATGGAAGGGAGAAAAAAAAAGGATGGGAAATTAATTTCTGTAATTTTACTTCTATTTGCAATAATCAGGTCACATTTGTCATTTGCTTTCTTTTACGTTTTATTTTAATCAGAAATTAGACCACTAATAACTGCACTTGTAAGTGACTTAGGGACTTTATAAGACCATTAAAAGGCCTTTATTGGTTGCTTACTTATTCTTGCCTCTTGTACTAACAAAATTCTATCAAACTGAACAAAATAAAAAGAGTTATATTGTGAAATATTGAAAGGAACCCCAGGTATTAAGACTTGTATGGCTTAATATAACATCAATTGTGTCTCCTACTGAAATATGTAGAAGAAAACCTATGAAAGATTTACATTATTTAAAAACACACATTGTTTTATACATATTTTGGACTATGGGGTGTGCCATTATTTCAGTTATGTGAAATGGTTGCACTTGTTGAGCTGCTGCCTCTACATGTGTTTTTTTTTTTTTACTGCAACACAAATCCGAAAATAATATACTGATACGACGACCACAGCTACTGAAAGAGCTTACAGGTGGCGTTGGATGTAAGCATAGGCTTAAATTAAATGCCGTACCATCGATTTTTCCCCACAAGGAGTCAATCGCCCTCAGATATCGAGTGAAATCCACACTGAGAAACTCCTTCAGTGGCTGCGGCGTCATGATGAGCGTCGGCATATTTACATCCTGCCAGGGTGGCATCTAGCGTGTCTTGTCTTTGCCGATTGTGAGGTCTTTCAGCTGTGGTCTACTAAAAGCCTCAAAGGCATCAGGGCTAAAGTGGACAGAGCAAAGGCAGGGGTCTTTAGGAAGTTGTATTCTACTACAGGCATCTTCCCAATCTTTTCTCCTCTTCTGATCGCTAGGAAAGCAGTGAATTCTTACATTACTTCTCTTGTTGCCCTTCGAATGAAAATTACAATTACAATCAAAAGCCGCACAATGTGGCATCTTATCAGTATTTTATTTTCCTTTATTTCCCTTCAACCTCCGACATTGAATAGACATTGCATTTTGGTAAAAAAAAAAATAACCTTGTGTTGACGTCAGAACCTAACATCATTCTGATTTTCATCTTCATCCAAAATGCAATGTTTGTTTAACATCAGAGGTTGATAACAATTTGACTCTGGGTTTTGACATCAACCCGATTTTCATTTTTAACCAAAATGCAACATCTGTCTAACGTTGGAGGTTGACGACAATCTGATGTTGGGTTTTGACATCAACCTGATTTTCATTTTCAACCAATGCAATGTCTGTTCAACATCAGAGATTGACGACAATCTGACGTTGGGTTTCGACTGTCTGACGTCGGAGGTTGACGTCAATCTAATGCTGGGTTTTAGCGTCAACCTGATTTTCATTTTCATATAAAATGCATCATCTGTCCGACGTTGGGGTCCGATGTCAATCTGACATTACACTGACATCTGGTGCCTGCAGAGTGGGGAGCTTCCAATTCTTTTCTTATCTTCTTATCGCTAGGAAAACAGTGAAGACTTACATCGCTTTTCTTCTTGCACTTTGACTGAAAATTACAACCAAAAGCCGCATCTTATCAGTATTTTATTTTCCGAGTTGTGATGTGGTACAAATAGCAATAGAAATAGAAAGTGCATTTCTGTCACCCCAAAATGATTGGAATGTTGGCAAGACTAAAAAATTCACTATAAAGTTTTTTTTTTCTTCTCATTTTGCATGTTTGTTTCCTTCATGTACCCCATTTAATTTTTTTCTCTTTCATCTGTTTTTATCCCCTCTATTCAGATTTTAATCTGATAATGTGTATCATGCTGGTGTAGAGACATGTGAATCCATGTCAGAGCGACTCTTTCCTGCTGCTCTCCTGTTAGATCCTTTGTAGCAGCTCGCCTGTGACATTTAAACCCCTGATGACTGGAGTTGGTGAGAAAGGTCAAGTGAGCTGGCATAAAACTAGTCATTTTGCGGGTGTAAACGATGAGTTTAGCTCAGATTAATGACTCCTTTGGACTTTGAATGCCAAGAACTTTTGCATCTTTTTGTTACTCCACAATTTGATTTGCAAAAAAAAAAAAAAAAAAAAAACAAAAAACAAACAAACAAAAAAAACAACAACAACTTTGCATCATCTTAGCAGGACAAAGCAATACACACATCCTGCTATTAAAAGTAAATAGGCTTGTGTAGCCTTACATGATGTGAGGAGAATGCTTTTAGTTGTGATTTGTTGTGGCAAAGACGGTAACAAAGATATGTTGCTGTAATGATGGGAGAAAACCACCAATGCCGTGGTACAAGTAGTTAGAAGATTGAACTGTAATGTGCAGTCTTTATCTCCCTTTGTTCTGTTTTAAAAAGGATCTGTGGTCTGTTTCACTTTCGATCACGTTTTATCATTTCTCAGTTGCTCGTGGAGCTTTAGGTGTGGGGGTGGAGGGATCAGCCTGTCACCTGACTGAAATGATCACATGAAAAAGCACCGCATGTACTCTGCTCTCTGGGAAAACACATCCACTCACTGTTCTTTCATACACAGATGTGCTGTTCCTTTGAAGTCTCAGATAGTAATAATGCAGTCTACACACACACACACACACACAATATCTTGGTAGTAATTTTAATCTATCCTATCCTGTTTAAAAATCTGATTGATTTAATATGTACTTTGTATATGTGTACAGCGGTAGTCTGCATCTCTTTTGCCTCCCCTGAGCCCATTAAGTTTTAACAGATCCCCTAAAGTGTGCGTTGAGTTTGGTGGGGGTAATCAAGAATGATTGGTGTCAAGAGGAGGAGAGGAGGCAATGCCTCCATCGCAATATGATTGGATATGACTGGATTGTTGATAGTGGCTGTGACTGGTTTATGTGATAAATCCTGCCACTTATGTTTGTGCAAATCAGTCTGAAGGAACAATATAATGGTGTTAATGTGAAGGCTACTATTAAACAGTAAGTAAACAACTCACACACTTACATATCACCACTTTGACTTAAAAATAAGACCTAAAATGGCATGAAAATATGATTTTTGGGGAGTTTTTAGTGAGTAATCAACAAAATTTAAAGTAAATGCTGTGTCTGTGACCAATATTTACCAAGCTTTGATTACTGATGATCTGAAAAATTAAGTGAATTAGTTAAAAGTTAACGATTAAAAAGAAAAGTTGAACATAACTTTACAAACATAAATATATTGTTTAAATTCTTAGTGCATTGACTTATTATTTTGGAATACATGCAAAATGCTTAAAAACACTAACTTGATTAGATTCATACTTGGCTTTAATAAATAGAATATTGGTTACTCTTTTCCATGCAATTACAATGATCGGGAATAATAAAATAAATAAAAAATACAATAATGAAATTGTAATAAAACTGGTATATATGGCCAGTATGTTATATTCCACATACACACTGTATAAATGCTATGTTTTTCTCATATTCATAAATTTTTGCATAAGGAAAAAAGTGATGTCTGTCTTCTTTTGTATCCCACAATTAATAAAAGTTCATTTTTTGTAAATGGGTTCTCTAAAGGGACAGTACACACAAAAAAAGGAAAGAACCCTCATGTTTTTCCAAACCTGTATGACTATTTTATTTCTTTTGTGAAACAGAAGAGAAGATATCTTGAAAAATGTCTGCATTTTTGTCCGTACATTGAACATCTATTTTTGTTGACATGTTGTTTGGGCCCCACTAACTCAAAATATCTTATTTTGTGTTCTGCAGAAGGTCATATAGATTTAGAATGACATGAGGATGAGTAAATGATGACAGAATTGTCATTCTGGGTAAACTGTTCCTGCACGTGACTGTAATGCTCTTACCTTCATTGAGACAAAATACAAAACTAAACTGGATCACATCCCAGAACAAACGAAAGAGAACTGCTTAGTAAATCAACCAAAATGTGAACACAGACTTTTCAAAACAATGGTTTCTATTCAAGGTAATGTGATGTAAAAGCCTGTTATGTGTACATATATTCTGTAAAGTTTCAGGGAACTATTGTCTGATATCCCTTAAGGCAAGTATGAAGTCATCCTGGATAATGGGCTGTTTTCATAGCAAGCTTTATTTTGTTCCTCTGTGTAGAGATGCAGAACTACAGAGAGGTTATTGTTGGCTTGACTTTTCTTATTGAGCTGCTGTGATAAATGAGCCACAGCAGGTAATAAACAGAATTTGTGGAGCGCATATATTATTCAGAATTAGCCTGCAGATTTGATCTCCTGTAGATATTACACTTAAAATTCTCTTTATTTATTATTTTTATTGTATAACAGTATTTTTAAAGTAACATAGTATTTTCTTGTAAGGGTTGTTTTGGAAACATATACATGTATATCATCATTTCCAATGACTTATATTATGGTGTGGGTTTCATTATCTTATTTAATTTTAACTTAATTAATTTGTTTTCATCTGTACCGACTTCCTCAGTTTTCCTACCTGCTGTTAATTTGAAATGTTGCTATCAACTAAAAGTAGCCATTTCTCTATTTTCATTATTCCGTATGTGAATGTTTGTATCAGTGTTGCCAAGTTTGCAGTTTTCCTGCAAAACTGGTCTACTTTAACACTGTTGCCACGTGTAAAAAGTGTATTTTATCAACCGAGGGACCCCCATCGAAACGCAATTGGGCTATTTTTGGGCTAGTTTTGAGTAGCAAATCGGGCGGGTTTTGTGGTGAAAACCTGGCAACCCTGGTTTGCATGTCTGAATCCATCTCTTCCTGGCTGGTATACACCTGTTCTCTGGCATTAAGTGTACGACGGCAGTCTAGGAGGTGGGTGACTGGCTCACTCCGAGTGAGTCATGAGCGCTCGAGGGAAGCAGCAGAAGTAATGCATGCCTGCCTCCACCTCTTTCCTTTGCCATGACTTTTGTCTCCTCAGGTTAGTGTAAAATGGAGCCTATTACAATATTGCTCCTCTCACATTTCCCCTGATGGAGCGCTTGATCTGGCCCGAGAGAACAGAGCAGAGATGCAGGATTTATTTAATGCTTTATTTCCCCTTCTGCTGAGTGCACAGTTCCAGCGTGTGTGCCACTGCCCCTGGGGAACGATGGTGTGCCACTACTGATCCACATCTATTACATGATGCTTCTTAGCCAGGAATCCTTCCTCAGCCGCATAGGAATGCGCATTCTGTGTGCGAATGGTGATGCATGATCTTTTTAAAACAGCTTGTGATGTATTACAGAATCGTGAAATCCATCTGAAAATGAACGTCAGGCTGCTCTGACTTCATATGCATTTCATGCATGACACATTTCATGGTCCTGATGAGATGTTAGGATTTAAAAAATAAAAAATAGAGGAGATGGGTTTTTTAATGAGAATGATAAAGCGTTTGTGTGTGTGTCTGTGTGAAAAAGTGTCATGATGAAGTCTCCTGTGAAGCAGCCGTGTGTTCTGGGAGTTTCCAGACAGAAGGAAAAGAATCAATACAGAAATGGAATTCTTGGAAATATGAACGTAAAAAGAGAGAGACGGAAATGCTGCTTTATTTGCCTTCTCCTCCAAAAATCCATCAAATCAGGGATGACAGGCGTGGAGAGAATTTCTTTCACTATTGATTTTTCTTTTAGTTCTTATGTTCCCAGGGAAGAACGATCTGTACACAGCAAATGCATTTGCTTAGGCTGTGTAGTTGACATAAAAAGGAAAGTACAGGAAATTCAGCCTTACATTCCACTGAGTCCTGAATAAAAACAACAGAGCATGAATATACAACACTGGCAGAAATAGAGAAGAGGTGCAGAGTAGAGCACTTTGAAGAGGGTTTTGAAGAAAGAGTCTGAAACAGCATACGATCAGAAGCAATTGCTTACAAACATCACCTTGTATTTGATCCTTTTTTTTGGCCACCTACTGTTTTTCAAAAAGAAAAAAAAAGCAGGAAAATGTGAGATTTGCATGTTGCACAGCTTGTAGAATTCAGTAGTATGTCCTTACTGAATACTTGTTGATGCATTTGTTTATATAGTTTTTCTGAAATATATTTTAAAAATACATTTTGCATTTACCCCAAATGTATTTTATGACATTTTCTTGTTTCTTGAGGTACATATCATTTGTATTTTTCATTTAAACCAAATTTTTGTTTTCAGTTTTAAAAATATAGTTCCCACCTTACAACATGTATTTAACATATTTTGGAACAATTTTGGATATTTTGGAACAATGGGCCAAATTCATGAAACTTGTGTAACTTATGAGTAAATTTAGAGTCATTTGTAATCTTCCAGATTCACAAAAGCTATGTTCACACTGCGGGCCTTAAGGCCCTTTCACACGGGACGTTGCGAGCGGTGAAATCACCGCGTGGCTGGCGCCTTCTCTTGTAGTGGAAGTGTTTTGTGCCGTTGAGGCGGTGTTCACGACGCGGTCTCGGGGCGGATGTTGCCATAGTTACAACTGTCAAGGTCACATTTGTATTCACCAAAAACTAAATAAAACGTAGCGGAAATCTGTGTTTGTGTCATCCTGTCATTAATTATTGTCATTATTATTTTTTCCTGTTTGGCACAAGTGGAGTTGTTTTTGAAGAATTGCCTTAAGAGCATTAAAAAACAATCTTCTCCTCTATTTTCTACTGTCCGTTACAATTTCAGTTCTATGATTGGCTGTTAGTAATCTGTTCACTGATTGGTTAAAGCCGACGCGGCTATTGCTGGCGCTCACAAAAAGATAAAATATTTTTATCATTTGGGTGCACAAGCACTGCTTGCGCTCCACCTCCGCGCCGTCAGCGAAACCGCCCGTGGTTTGCCGCTTTCCACATGTCTCCCATTGAAAATGAACTAGACACTCGCGACTGCCGCGTCCCGTGTGAAAGGGCCTTTAGAGCTCAATTAAAATAATCAAAAAAAAAAATTTTTGCTCAGATCTCAGATTTTTTTTTGTGTAGCTGTTCACATTTTTATTTCAAATGTGGCCAATATCATATTTTCAGTGTGAACAGATCATGGTTCTAAACTGGCCTGCATGTGCAAAAAACAATATGAACAGGGTTGACAGGTTTTCACAACAAAATCCACTGCCCAATTGTTTCTCAAAACTAGACCAAAACTAGCCCAATTGCGTTCTAGCGGGTAAATATAGCGCTAGTGGAGTTGCTTTAACCCATGGACTTGGCAACACTTGCACAGTGCGCTGTCATACGCAAGTAAACAACACGGAGGACATAATGTAAGGGATTATGCGTTTATTTAGCGTGTGATCTGCAGCAGAAGCCAGCGAAATTATGCACATGCAATATGAAAAATAAAGACAAGAATGTGACAGAAAAGAGCAGAGTTTTGAAGCTTTTATGATACCCTGCTGGAAAAACAAAAAAAAAAAAAAAAAAAAAAAACAGCTAAAACTAGCCTAAGCTGGTTGGCTGGTTTTAGCTGGTCAGCAGGGTGGTTTTAGAGGGGTTTTGGCCACTTCCGGTTTTGACCAGCTGGAACAACCAGCTAAAACCAGCCTAGCCATGCTGGGAGACCAGCTAAAAACAGTTATTTTCAGCTTAAACCAGCCAAGAAGCTTTTTTTTTTTTTTTTGTTCAGCAGGGAGCCCTCATGTTTTGCTTGTAAATGGAGTCAGACACATCATTGTACTTCTGACTACCTTTCGCAACTGTCTTGATAATTTTGATTATGTAAAATCTGTGAAGTAACAAGCATGAGCGAGAATCATGATGAATGATGATCTAGAGCAGTGGTTCTCAACTCCAGTCCACTGCTCTGCACATTTGTGACCCTGGTCCACAAAACCAGTCATAAGGGTCAAGCTTTATACATCATCTGAAAGCTGAATAATTAAGCTTTCAATTGATGCATAGTTTGTTAGGATAGGACAATATTTGAAAATATGAAATCTGGCAGTGCAAAAAAATCAAAATATTGAGAAAATCACCTTTAAAGTTGTCCAAATGAAGCTCTTACTAATGCATATTACTAATCAAAAATTAAGTTTTTATATATTTACAGTAGGAATTTTACAAAATATCTTCATGAAACTTGATCTTTACTTATTTTCCTTATGATTTTTGGCATAAAAGAAAAATCAATAATTTGAACCCATACAATGTATTTTTGGCTATTGCTACAAATATACCTTAAGACTGGTTTTGTGGTCCAGGGTCACATTTTGTATGTCTCCCTCATTTAGCACACCTGATTCAGATCATCAGCTCATTAGGAGAAAGATCCATGAACTGTGTGTGTCAGATTCAGAAACGTACAAAATGTGCAGGGCAGTGGGCCCGAGGACTGGAGTTGAGAACCACTAATCTAGAGTGACGTAAAAGTCACATGAATTCCGATATGACTGTTCAGGCTGTGGTCGCATTGCAAAACATCTGACCTGTATCAAATTTAGTACCACAAATGAAAGTGGCACAAATCGGAATTGAAGTGATCAGATTCCATACTGTTCACACTGTTATGAGAGATCTGAGTCACATGTGAGCAAAAAAAAAAAGGCCACATTTGCCTGCAGTGTGAACGTTGCCTTGTTTGTTTTGGAAACATCAGATTTGTATGCTCATTCACAATTAGCATGATCCCTGCCTATGTCTTACAACAAGTTACGTGTCCTGGAATGCTGTGGAATTTTCTGGACTCTCTTCTCAGGTTTGGTTCAAGTATATTTCATACATCTGGTGGCACAACGTTTTTCTAGTTAAGACGCTTTGGTTGCTATATGATTTGGAATATCCACAGCAGTAATGCATTACTAGTATCTCATTTTGAATAATATTACTAAATATAAAAATGCAGTAATCAGTAAAATGTCTCCATTGTTGTTCAGTGGTTGTACAATTAGGATGGTTGGTCTGTGTAGTATTTGTCTAATACTCCATTGATTCACTGGGTGGGTAAAAACTGATAGTGATGAGCGCTGTGTTTTACCCAAAGTTGAACAGTTATCAATTACAAAAAAAAAAAAAAAATCATCAGTTTACATGTGGCAGAAAGTCTGTAGAAATGATTTATACCAAAATTCATCCTGCTTGTGTTTTATGAATAAGGCCTTTTGTTTTTGGAAACTAGCCAGCAAAAGAACAATGTTTCTCTTCTGAAATAAGAATGCCATTATTGCATTAATAATTAGGGAGAAACACAAGAAAGCAAGCAGATGTTGATTAAGTCATTTGCATGTATAAGTACAAGGCCCCCTGTGAAAGAAATGAATCATGCACAAAACGTTTCTCTGGTTCACTCCACCCACAGACAGCTGATAGTGTCCGCTATTAAATAATGCAATGGAATTGTAAAATCAAATTTAACTGTGGGGGCGAAGATTTCAGAATGACTAGTGTCAGATTTGCCAGTGATTTAAAACACCCCCGCTTAGCAGCCAAAGGTATTTGGCTCTATCATTGACTAACAAACCTCTATTCATCTACTTTGCTAATAAAGCAAGTGATTCAAAGGGCTGCATTCTATTGAAATGTCTGAGATTGCAGAGGCCTGTTTTACTGAGGTAATGCTTAATTCAAAAGCTGATGAATCCAGAAGCCTTGGGCGACGGCATGTGATTTGTAACATGACAAAGAATGTCAGTCATGCCCATAAGCATGTTACAATCTTTATTTGAGCCACATACCACAAATTTTGTAAATCCTCTACAAAATAATCTCAAAGCCGTTCAGTCATGACATCAATTTGTAGGCAACCCTGAAGTCTAATCACCATGGGTTCCTTTGAGAATTTCTAATAGGCTTTTTGAATTTATAAGTAAAATACAGTCAGCAGTTAACAATACTCAATGAGACATTCATATTTTGTTCTTTAACATGAACTAGATTTAGTACTACAGTAACTTAAGGAGAATTTTTTATGCAATAAAAATGTATTTTGTTGAGCATTATTTTAAATTATAAATGATATAAGAATTATTCTACTCAAAAATCGTAAATGTTAAGTTTTACATGTAATGTAAATAACATACAACCAATACATAATTGTTTAAACAGCAGGTTTTATTGTAGCATTTTAACAGCTTTTTCAGTATTTTATTTTATTTTGAAACGTGTTTTAAAGACCGAAGTTGCTAAGATGTTGTTCAAACTGAATCTAGTTCATCGTTATGCGTTGGATGCACTATAAATAAGTCATACATTTATGTGAAAGAAAACAAACGAATAGAGGAGCTGCAGTAATTAGGTTCCCTGTCTTAGCCGACCCAAGGGAAGACCCTTGTCTCTTTGGTCGTCCAGCTTCTCCTTTCATCCTGTTGTCTTGGCCTTTCAAATGTTCTAGCCTCTGTTGTTATAGCTCAGAAAAGAAAACTCATACTGTATACCCACTGACATACAGTATGATATTACAGTTTTTCTCTCTTTTTATAGCACAGTGAGTGCTAAAGTTGTGAGTCCAAATGATTTCAGTTTTATTCCGTGTATTGTGAACTGCACTCTCTGACTGACATTTGAGAAAATTTGTTGGAATCAGTCAGTTGAAGATACTGCGTGAGTTCAAAGAATGAAAGCATAAGGCATCACTCTGAGGCTGACTCTCATGGAAGAAGCTGGATGCTGAGTTTTGCCATCAAAAATTAAAAACTGATGGGTTTGTAGATGTATCTCTTGTAATTTTAGAATGATCCTTAAAAGCGAGGTTCTTTTGCTTTTTAAGTATCATTGAAAACAAACTGAACATTTTGTTCTACTTACTCTTTCTGACTGGTTTTTTTTTTTTTTTTTTTTTGATAAAACCTTATTGGAGATGTTTCCCATGTGTATAGTATCTGCTGTCCGTCCATATGGTCAGTCTGGAAAAGAAATGGGAAGGATTTGGATATAAACTCAGTGACATCAGACATGCATAGTGGGTGGCTACAATGAGCAGAGCCCATTTTCCCTCATGCAAAGAGAAATAAATTTGCATTTAGGTTATACATTTGAGATGAGTTGAGATGAGTAGATGAGTCATTTAGAATGAGTTACAAGCAAGGAATAGTACAGTGTTTAAGTAATTAATCAAAGTTTAACTTTAGTGCGTAGATGGAGTGTCACAGAAGCCACATCTGAAGTGCTATCGTTCTAAGTGCCACAGATTTCTGTTTCAAATGGATGCTGTTCTTTTGAACCTTGTATTCACTGAAGAATCCTGAGGAAAAAAATGTTTTTACATTAGTTCCTGAATTTAAATTTGCATAGTAGACAGAAACGTGATTTAAAATTTGAATCAAAAGTGGAATTTAAATTAAGTGGAATTAAATTTAGAGAAATGTATAACGGAAACTGCAACTGTGTAATGTTTTAATGAGAAAAGTTTGTTGAAACTTGGCTTGACAGCCTGGTTTGGCAGTTTAAAAACTTTACAAAAAGTCTTAAAATTTGAAATTTAAAAGCATAGTTCACCCAAAAAATGAAAAGTCTGTCATTAATTATTCACCCTCGTGTTGTTCTAAACTCGTAAAACCTTTGATCATCTTTGGAAAACAAATTAAGATATTTTAGATGAATTCGCCATTTATGAGTACCACAATGCACTACGCCTTGTTTACAAGCTGAGGAATGCATACGCATGCATCACGGCATTCTCGTGAATGGCGCAGACTGAACCGGAAGAAAAGAAATTGTTAAATTAAGTAATTATTTTTGTTTTCTTTGTGTTTCTTCGTGTCATAACATTACAGTTGAACTACTAATATTACATGGACTATTTTAAAAATGTCCTTTCTACCTTTCTGGGCCTTGAACTTGGTAATTGGTACAGAAAGCTCTCGGACTTTATCTAAAATATCTTAATTTGCATTCCAAAGATGAATGAAGGTCTTGTAGGTTTGGAACAACATGAGGGTGAGTAATTAATGACAGAATTTTCATTTTTGGGTCAACTATCACTTTAATATGCTTAAAATGAGAAAAAGCACTTCATTTTCCATAACATATGCTGCATTTCTTACATTACAGGAATTCAATAAATTCCTCTTTCTGTGGCCTGTTGCCAGTTCAATTTAAATCTAACTCATGAACTAAAAAGAAGCCAGCTGTTCAGTTTTGAATTTTACACAACTCTGCATGACAGAATACAAGATGTGTGATGATTGTCATGACAACGGTGAGAGAATGAGAAGCGTACAAGTGCTGATTCCAAAGAAAAATAAATAACACATGATGATTACTTGCTCTCAAGTTTAGTTATAACTTTGCTTGGTTGATGAAAAATTCTAATTCATAGGTCCTCTTGGATATGGGATAGCAGAATTGTAGAGTAACTTGAAGCAAAAAAAAAAAAAAAACAGCTTTGTGTTCCTTCATGGATACACTCTTAACAATAAAGGTACCAAAATGATGGTTTCATAGCAGTGCCATGAAAAAAAAAAACAACAACATATTTTTGTTCTTCAAAGAACCAAAGTGTGAAAAACCTTTTTTCTACTACTAAGTACCTTTTATCCATTGGAAAGGGTATGTGGATGTTAAAGAGAACTGTATTGAGATTTATATGGCTTAATATAACGTAAATGATGTATCTTACTGAAATATGTAGTAGAAAACCTATGAAAGATTTACGTTATTTTAAAAAGTCCACATAATTTTATACATATTTTGGACTATGGAGGGTGCCGTAATTTTAATGACGTCAGATGGTTGCACTCTGTGAGCAATTGGTGCTTCCTGGCGCTATTTTTTACCACAACAAAACTTGGAATACACAACTCGGAAAACACAATACTGATACGATGACCACAGCTGCTGAAAGAGTGTACAGGTGGTGATGGATACAAGCATAGACTTAAACCTAATGCCGTACCATAGTTTTTTTTCCCCACAAAGAGTCTAAACGGCCTGGATATTGAGTGAAATCCACGCTGAGAAACTCTTTCAGTGGCTGCGGTGTCATGACAAGCGTCGGCATGTTTACATCCTACCAGGATGGCATCTAGTGTTTCTTGTCTCTCTCTTTCAGTAGCTGCGGTCTACTAAAAGCCTCAAAGGCTTCAGGGCTAAAGTGGAGAGAACAAAGACGTGGGTCTTTAGGAAGTTTTATTCATCCACAGGCATCTTACCATTCTATTCTCCTCTTATTATTACAAGGAAAGCAGTGAAGACTGAAGACTTACTTCTCGTGTTGCCCTTCGACTAAAAAATTATAACCAAAAGCTGCACAATGTGGCATTGTATCAGTATTTTATTTTCCGACTTGCGGTAAAAATTGCATCAGGTAGCACCAGTAGCAAAAGTGTGCAACCACTTGATGTAATCGAAATAATGACACCCCCCATGGTCCAAAATATGTATAAAACTACTGGTGTTTTTAAATAATGCAAATTTTCATCATATATGTCAATAATGAACCTTTATTTTAGAGTGTAGATCAACACTTGCTAATATGATCGTTGCTGTCCTGTGACTGATTATTATGCTAATTACAACAGTGATTATGATGGTAAATATGGTGATCATGATTACATGGAAAATAGCCAAGAAGTTTTTTAGACTGAAAGGGACAAACTGTAGATGAATTCTCTGTTAAAAGGCTAGTAGTGAAAAATATTGATTTCTCAGGCTCATCTTGTTTTGACTAAAAAACTGCTATAAAATCAATTTCAGTTGGCTTTGGGAAAGCAGTTACATAAAATATTTCAACTTATTTAAACCAAGGAATGTTTCTGATACTAAATATATGCAATGAATAATAAAAAACACTGTCTGTTGCAGTCATGACAGATTGGGGTAAACACAATCTGAAATCTTGAGTTTTTTATTGCACATAAGAAACAGCGCTCTCATTTTAAATCCGTGGTGAAATAGCTTGTTTGTGTTAGCTGTCAGCTTGACTCGTCGTATCCTTGACAACATGTGCTGCGATGGGCTTAGCCTCTCCTAGCTAATTGAAATTGACTGTTGGATGCTATTCGCTGCGTCAAATGCCGGCTTGATGGAAGATTAGTTGAAATGGATGGGTTGAACTGGAAGTTCTTATGAGCTCAGAGTTACAAATGTGAGTCATTGGAGTCTACATTCAAATAACTGAATCCCTGTCGCTCACACCTGAGTGCCACTGGTGGGTATATCGCATCAGTATGCTGCCCAGTGCCACCACCATTTACATATAGATGATATAATGTGACGTCACAACACAGGAAACTTCGCTTCCAGATTTTTCAGGTGAGCAGTTGTGGCGGCCGTGAGCAGATTCTGATTCTACCGATATGGTGATTTGTTAAGCATTAAATATTGCGATATCCATGGTTTATACGCCACTGTTTAAAAGTTTTTATTTTTTTTTTATTAGTTTAATCATCTTGTTCAGAAAGGACACATTAAATTGATCAAAAGTAACAGTTCTGAAGTTAGGTGCTATATCTTTTCTAACTGATCTGGCTTACTGTTTTCTGAAACCAGACTATCAAAAGCACCAAAAAATCCCATAGTATTACATTGAGGGGGTCAAAACTTTTGTTTCCCATCTAAACTGCAAATGCTAATTAATGCTAAATCATGCTAGCAACATACTAATTCATATTTCATCACCCCAGCAACATGTTAAAACATGATAGCATCGCACTACTATGTGCTAGCAACATGTTAAATCACATTAGCAATGTTAGCATGCTAATATGCTAACAAAATGCTAGCAATGTGTTAACCATGCTAGAAACATGGTAATTAATGTTTACAACACGCTATCAATGTGTTAAATCATGCTAGAAACATACTAATCATACATGTTTAATCACACTAACAACATGTTAATCATGATAGTGTCATTAGATCAATGTTAAATCATGGTAACTGCATGTTAGCACTGTGAAATCATACTAGCAATGTGTTAATAATGCTAGCATCATGCTATCAATGTTAAATCATGCTAACAGCATGTTAGTAATTTGTTATATCATGTGCGCAAGATGCTGACTAATCATGTTAAAAACATCCTAGCAATATGCTAATCATGTTAATAACATGTTAACAACATCCCTGGTGAAAAAAACCAGCATATCCTGGTAGGTATGTTTTGATGCTGGTTTAAGCTGGTCATTTGCTGATTTATGCTGGTCCTTAGCTGGTCACGTTGCTGGTCAAGGACCAGCATAAGCCAGCAAAGGACCAGCATAAACCAGCTAAGGACCAGCATAAACCAGCAAAGGACCAGCATAAACCAGCTAAGGATCAGCATAAACCAGCAAAGGACTAGCATAAACCAGCAAAGGACCAGCATAAACCAGCTAAGGACTAGCATAAACCAGCAAAGGACTAGCATAAACCAGCTAAGGACCAGCATAAACCAGCAAAGGACCAGCATAAACCAGCAAAGGACCAGCATAAACCAGCAAAGGACTAGCATAAACCAGCAAAGGACCAGCATAAACCAGCAAAGGACTAGCATAAACCAGCTAAGGACCAGCATAAACCAGCTAAGGACCAGCATAAAGCAGCAAAGGACCAGCATAAACCAGCTAAGGACCAGCATAAACCAGCAAAGGACTAGCATAAACCACCTAAGGACCAGCATAAACCAGCAAAGGACTAGCATAAACCAGCTAAGGACCAGCATAAACCAGCTAAGGACCAGCATAAAGCAGCAAAGGACCAGCATAAACCAGCAAAGGACTAGCATAAACCAGCAAAGGACTAGCATAAACCAGCAAAGGGCCAACATAAACCAGCTAAGGACCAGCATAAACCAGCAAAGGACCAGCATAAACCAGCTAAAGACCGGCATAAAGCAGCAAAGGACCAGCATAAACCAGCAAAAGACCAGCATAAACCAGCAAAGGACCAGCATAAACCAGCTAAGGACTAGCATAAACCAGCTAAGGACTAGCATAAACCAGCAAAGGGCCAGCATAAACCAGCAAAGGACTAGCATAAACCAGCAAAGGGCCAGCATAAACCAGCTAAGGACCAGCTTAAACCAGCAAAGGACCAGCATAAACCAGCTAAGGACTAGCATAAACCAGCTAAGGACTAGCAGAAACCAGCAAAGGGCCAGCATAAACCACCTAAGGACCAGCATAAACCAGCAAAGGACCAGCATAAACCAGCAAAGGACCAGCATAAACCAGCAAAGGACCAGCATAAACCAGCTAAGGACTAGCATAAACCAGCAAAGGACTAGCATAAACCAGCAAAGGACCAGCATAAACCAGCAAAGGGCCAGCATAAACCAGCTAAGGACCAGCATAAACCAGCAAAGGACCAGCATAAACCAGCTAAGGACCGGCATAAAGCAGCAAAGAACCAGCATAAACCAGCAAAGGACCAGCATAAACCAGCAAAGGACCAGCATAAACCAGCAAAGGACCAGCATAAACCAGCTAAGGACCGGCATAAAGCAGCAAAGGACCGGCATAAACCAGCAAAGGACCAGCATAAACCAGCAAAGGACCAGCATAAACCAGCAAAGGACTAGCATAAACCAGCAAAGGGCCAGCATAAACCAGCTAAGGACCAGCATAAACCAGCAAAGGACCATCTTAAACCAGCATCAAAACATAGCTAGCAACATGTTCTCAGCATCTTTTTCTGATCGATGTAAACTTCAAAGCTTTTACAAATTCAATGTTTGTTGGTTAACTTTACTCATCTAGTTTTAAATTGTCATCATTACATTTTTTAATCAAATAAATGCAGCTTTGACCTCTTTAAAAACATTTTTAAAAATCTTTCAAAGCCCAAACTTTTGCAAGTAAATTGAAGGACAAGCATCTATGCATCTTTGTTGCTTAAATGTGTTTGAACACATACTGTAAGTAGGCTAATAATACTTGAAATAGATCAGAAATCAAAACTGTACACTGAAACATTGAAAATAACACATTTACCTTCATTGTATGTTTTTTATTTGCATTTTATTTTATTTGAAGAGTTTATTCACAAAAACATAAATCATGTTTTTTTTATGATGTTATCATGTTTTTATTGTGTTAGTTAGCTAAATTTATTTATTTATTAGTTATTTTTACCTAATCAAAATAACCCAACTGCAGTTTGATTGAGATTAATTGGAATGCGCAATGAAAAAACATGATTTTTTAAAATAGTTAAAAACTGAGTTCTGTGTTTTTGCAAATGAACTCTTCATTTATTGTGCTTCTGTGCTGTCAATACATAGTCACGTAATACTATAATAATATAGTCCTGTCAAATAACTCACGATCGTGTACACAACTGGCTTTAAAAGTCCAAATCAGCTGTTTGCGACTTCAGGGTTTGTGTGTTGCGTTAGTAAAAACAAATCTTCCAACGCCAGCTGTGGGGTAATCAGATCTAATTAGAGCAGAGACGATAATGATGGCCGAGGTCTGTGAATTATTATAATTTGTGTAAAATCCAGAGTTTGTCTTGCTCCACTGATGCTGATGAAAGTCAAAAGAAACCCAAATCTTCAACAATATTTAGTAAATGATGTGTTACAAACCGAAACATATAATTTGTTGTCATTTCAGTGAAGCTCTAATTTCAAATAGCCTCCTTCTAGGGGTGCTAAAGCAACCTATAAGTGCTGCCATCGAGCATTTGTTTGTAAAACTCGTGTGTTTGCATACAGTTCATTTTCTTACCGACTTTCGCATATGGTGTAAGCTTTTGATGAAGTACTTCATATATCTCTGTATAATAGGCTGGTATTCCTTAGGTTGTTTGTATTGAACATTATTGACTGGTATTTACGATATGAGACTGACTGCAGGACTGCGCTGCCAAGCTCATCTGACGAGGCCTTTCACGACTCCAGTGGGGGCGGAAACTTGGCTCACACACTCTCTTTGATCAAAACAGATCCCTTTCTCCAGGACTAGTGTATTAACAAGTGTAAATCGACTTGTAGCTTTAAACAGCTCTCTAATAACTCCAGCAGAAAGACACTCGCAGGCATTGCTGGAATGTTAGCTTTGTTAATATGAACTAAATTATGTAACAGAAGGAAGCAGTTTCTAGTATATCTCCTTCATAAGTCTTCCTTTTGACTGTTAATAAATCACTTTAACGCCAGCTTCACATGTAGGCGTTGTGGTGCTTTCGTGAACGTGCATCGAAGATTGACACTGAAAAGAAGAAATTGTTGAATAAAGTTATTTTTGTTTTCTTTGCGCACTAAAAGTATTCTTGTAGCTATGGGCAATTTTAATGATGTCCTTACGACTTTTAGGACTTGGAAATGGTGGTTGCATTGCTGTCTATGCAGGGTCAGAAAGCTCTGGACTTCATCAAAAATATCTTAATTTGTGTTCCCGAAGATGAACGAAGGTCTTAGAGGTTTGGAACGATATGAGGGTGAGTAAATTAACTGTTCCTTTAATGGTAATAAAACCATGTTTTAGGACGACTTATCTTTTGCTATTTTTTAATAAAAGATTGCATCCAATATGAACGACTAATTAATCAGTCTGTACTGCCTTCTTTTGGTATTTGGTGAGATTTTCTGCCTGCAGAAAGCTAGAATTTATCTGATGTAATAAAATCGCTTATGCATACAGGTCAGGGGGCATGTTTAATTAGGAATATTATTATTAATTAAATTAAAAAATAATAATAATATACTTTTTATTTACCTTTAACTTTTAATTTAATGTATTAATATTTTAATATCCTTTTGGAATTGGTTTGTGAATAAAAATGAATAACACTAAATTAACATTGACAGCACTGATAGCGATAAAAATTTTCATTTTAATTGCTTTCTCAATGCTCTGTTTGTTTACATCTTTACAGCCCTAGAGGACAATAAGAGCGCTGCTCAGACAAATGTCACCGTCGCTCTGAAAGTTTTTCTCTTTTTCTGGATCCGCTGGAGTGTCACGCTGCAGGTTATGCCTCATTCAGCCACATTCCTGTATAGCAGATGCTCTTAATCTACACATCAAAAGGAGTCTATCTCTCTCACACAGACAGCGAACACTCATTTCGCCTTGAAGGAAGTACTTCTTGTAGATGGGCATAATGGGATTATGGTTTGGAGTGCCATTCCTTCCTTTTCTTCTCTTTCATCCTCCTCTTTGCAGCAGGTGGCAGTGACCTCAGCGACCCCTTTCAAAAACACGCACACACACGCACACCCTCTGTCTCCTCTCTCATTATACGCTGTAGTTTCGGCTCCTCCCTGGCTTTTTGAGGAGGGGGATGGAGGGCGGCAGGATGGTGACTGGCACTAACGAGCAGGAAGGAGGACAGTTTGTGCCCGTGCCCAGCTGCTGCTCCCACACATACGGTGAACGGCAGTTTGACAGACTAAATGCAGCTACCCGTTCCTCTGACACAACGCTTCCAGACCTCCACATGTGGCAGTCTGTTTCCAAATAGCTGCGTTCTTATTCGGGGGGCATGTGATGAAACTAAGCACTTTTCTTCCACTACAGGATGAGACAATAACCGTGTCAGATGCAAATTCTGCCTTACTGCAGAGAGTTATCTTCATTTTTTTGTGAATAGCAATCACTGAAGTACCATCATTGCCTGCTTTTATTTTCCATGTTTTGTCATAACACAAAAGGAAGGAGAGATTGTCATTGATTGGCTTTTGTTTGCTGTATGGTTTGCTGTCTGGATTTACAGTGCCGTTGCAAAGTATTCGGCCATGCTTCAAAATGTATGAATTTTAATGGGCCAATTTTGCAGGAACTTTTATCCAACTTTTATTATGTTTAAAATCAGAACATAAAGTTCATACTAGAGGCTTAGTACTGTAAGTACTAGTTAGTTTTCATTAATTCTGAATTTGGTGCACCATTTGAACCTAATAGGTTATAAGTCTGTAGTCTTAAAGTAATATGACGTTTACCTTTATTGATCCAATAAAAGCTTTCGTATTTGTACAGAGAAGTGTTGAGAAACTGTGCGCGTAATTTTACCTTGTTAAGACTGATGTAACCATAAACACTAAGGGTAAAATTTCCATTGAATAATTATTATCTTTAAAGCATGTAAATGCATTTAGTACTAAGTGGCAAAATAAAATATTTAGTAGCTGTAGGTGCACTTCCATTACAGAGCCACTTTTGGGACACTTCTGAAACGTGGCACGGCTGGTATAAACACAAGTATTAACTAGAGTGGCCACGATCATCTCCGGCGGCTGTTTCTGAGCCGTAATGCACTGCAGACCTTTGCAGAGTAAATAAAGGGTTATTCAAGCATTAATGGCAAGGACAGCCCCTTATACAGTGGCATGCGAAGTGGTTTGGGAACCCCTTGCTGAATCTGTGAAAATGTGAATAATTCTAACAAAATAAGAGAGATTATACCAAATGCATGCTGTCCTGAGTAAGAAATTTTATATAAAAGATCTTTAAATATAGTCCACAAGACAAAAAAATAGCTGAAATGATTAAAATAACCGACTTCAATAATTTGGGAACCCTCGCAAACACAACTATCAAAAAAGATTTAATAGTCACTGATGCTCCAAAAGGAAACACAATGCATTAAGAGCCGGGGGGTGAAAACTTTTTGAATTTGAAGCTCAAGGTAAATTGTGCTTAGTTTGTCTTTCAGGAAACATGCAAGTATCTTCTGTTGCTTCCAAAAGCCAGTACTAAATTTGAATCATCCTGTTCAAACATTTTCACCCCCCGACTCTTAATGCATTTTGTTTCATCAGTGAATGTTTGAACCTTTTTTAATAGTTGTGTGTGAACCTTCAGTTGTCCTCAGTGTGAAAAGATGGATCTCAAAATCATACAGTCACTACTGGAAAGGGTTCAAATATGCAAAAGATGCTGGAAAACTGAACAATCTGCAGGACCTGGAGGATTTTTCTGAAGAACAGTGCTCAGTTTAACTGTTCAGAACAAACAAGGGACTCATGAACAACCATCACAAAACAAAAAACAGTCGTAGATCATCCAGGTAACCACAGACAGTATTAGGAACCAGTGGTTCCCAAACTTTTAAAAGGGGTTTTTTTTAATAATTTCAGCATTTTTTTTTTTTTGTCTTCTGGACTATATGTAAACATCTTTAATGTAAAATATTTTACTCAGGAAAGTACTAAATAAAAAATAACATGCATTTTGTATGATCTCTCTTATTTTGTTAAAATTATGCACATTTTCACAGATTCTGTGAGGGGTTCCCAAATTTTCACACACCACTGTATTTGTGAGCGCCCATAAATGAGGTGTACCTGAAGGATATAATACATTAAAGAATGATCATGTGACTTGCATACACCAATTGAGCTGTAAATGAAAAAACTGTTTCCAGTGCAGTGTTGCAAAATATTCCTTCGTTGAATTGCCTGAAAAAACACCTCATGCAAGTAAAAAAATTTTTTTTTTTGCATTATGGGAATTTTTGCAAAAAAAATTTATGTGTCACGATCGCCTGCTGGAGTGCCCATGATCTCCACCGGAGGGATCCCCAACTCTGTTGTCCTGACTCCCCACGTTACAGTGTGTTTCCATTAGGCGTATTCTCAATTTGCAATTTCAATTTGCGCAGTTTGAAGGCACACCGATATGAGTTTAAATGGATGTATGAAGTCAGTTCTCCTCAGGTTCACACAGGTGTCCTAGCAGAGTAACCACAGGTGTAGTTCATCACATTAACTATGGACATTTCCACTATTTTATTTTGTCTGCAGGTGTATCTGATCCTCTCTCCTGCGCAGGGCAGCCTCAGTGTCTTCTCATCAGCACCTGCGGGGTATCAGATGTGCCATTTTTAAGTGAGTTACTAAATAACGGTTCAGGTCTTTGAGAAAACCCCGTGGCTGTTTATGAAAGCTCGGTGCTCTATGATCTCTGGTGTTTTATGAGTCTGTGATGAGGATCGGTGTACTCTGCTCGATTTGGGTTCCTTTTGCCCTGTGTCCTTCTTAGCACCTCTCACTGCGCAACCAATATTTCTCATCTCTCTGAAGTCTAATATCTCATCAGCGAGAGAGAGAGGTGAGATTCAGGGACAAGAAGAGAGAAATGGAAGAGGAAAAAAAGTGTTATTTTGTGAGTATTTTTCGCCTTTGATATTGCACTCATCTTAGATTAGAGCCTCAGGATCATTTTGTCACCTGAGAAAAGAAAGAGAGGATGAGAGAGAAAAGTTCTTTCTGAATGTACACAACTCTTAAAGGGATAGTTCACCCAAAAATCATTTACTCTTTATAAAATATTAGGACTTTATTTCTTCTGCAGAACACAAACAGATATTTCATCTGTGGTGTCCAAGAACATTCTTTAAAAAATCATCTTTTGTGCTCCACAGAAGAAAAAACATCATACAGCTTTAAAATAACAAGTAAATAATGACAGAACTTTATTTTACGTGATCTGTCCCTTTAAACCAAGGCTGACTAATGCAAAGACTGTTTACCCATCAGCTTGACTGTTATTGGAAAAATGGCAGCTATAAATGCTTCTACAAGTATGTTCAATCATAAAATAATAATTACTTTGCTCACACATCACCCCTGTTTGTGCTGTTTATGAGCTTTACTGCAGAGACTACAGAGCGCTTTCATTCTGCATGGTGTAATTTTTACTACTGCACTGGCTTGTTAGCCATTGATGATGCTTATCGTGTATCATAATATAATTTATATGAATGCGGTGTCCTTTGTAGTTCAGAGCTGTGGTAATCATCAAAGAGTTTGAGTCTGGGTGGTGTGTGTTATTTGTTTAACAATATCTAGTGAGCAAATATGCAGCTTTTTTGTTGATTCACAGTGTGAACAGAACATCAATTTGGTTTGCAGATGTACAAATCGATGAGCGAAACAACCAAACTGGTTGGAAGATCAGAAAACCAGTGGCAGTCCTGACTTTCTAGATACTTCAGTGTGAGATAAGAGTAAGGATTTTTTCACCAACTACTTGGGGGGCGTATATGATTATGTTTGGGAATCACTTTAATAGACAAAGCAACATATGAACATAACAGAAGATGCATTAATCAAGTGATAACCGAAAGGATGATTGTGAGTGATATTGCTTTGATACAGCAATTAAAAAAAAAAAAAAAAACGTTAACTTAAACTTTAGACTCACTATTTTTTATTTACTATTTTGTCTGTTTTGTATGAAAGCCTGTTTCCGCCACTAAGTACATTTTTCTTTTAAAAGTAATTGTGACTTCTTATCTCATTATTCTGCCTTTTTTCTCAGAATTGTGAGATATAAACTCGTAATTGTGAGTTATAAAGTCAGAACTGCAATTTTTCAACTCACAATTCTGACGTTTTTCTCAGAATTTTATAATGTAAACTCACAATTGCAAAAAATAAAAATGTCAGAGCGAGATAAAAAAAAAAAATTTTCTCGCAAATCTGAGTTTGCATCTCGCAATTCTCACTTAACCAGATATAAACTCACAGTTCTTTTTTTTCACATAATTGCAACATTATTTTTCAGAATTCCGACTTTATATCTCACAATTGACTTTTTCTCAGACTTGTGAAATATAAAGTCCGGGGGGGGGAAGAACGGACACGTTCTCAGAATTGCGAGAATTATCTCATAATTCTGACTTAATAATTTGCAATTGCGTGTTATAAAGTAAGAATTGCAAGATCTGAACTTGCAATTCTGTGAAAAAAGTTACAGTTGTGAGATATTAAGTCAAAATAGAAAAATTTGAACTCACAATTTTGAGAAATAAAGTCAGAATTGCAAGATAAAACTTTTTCCTCACAAATGTGTTTGTATCTTCTAATTCAGACTTTTTGTCTTGCAATTCCAAGTTTATATCTTGCAATTCTGACTTAATATTTCGGAATTGTAATTTGTTTCTTTGAATTGTGAGAAATAAAGTCGCAATTCTGAGGGAAAAAAAAAGTTTGTATTTCAGTTAATGACTTAATTTCTCTGAATTGCACCTTTTATTTCTTTTATTTCTCAGAATTGCGTGGTACGAACTTGCACTTCTAATAAATAGTGTATATAAACTCACAGTTTCTCCAAATTGTGTTTATATCATGCAATTTTGAGGAAAAAAGTCAGAACTGCAATTCTGACTTTATAACTTGCAGCTGAGTTTATATCTCACAATTCTGAAAAAAAAGTCACAATTGTGAGATATAAAGTTGGAATTCTGAGAAATAATGTCGCAATTATGTGAAAAAAAAAAAAAGAACTGTGATTTTATATCTCGTTATTCTGACTTAATTTCTCAGAATTGGAGTAAACAGGCTTCCAAACACTCTTAAAAATAAAGGTGCTTTAAAGGTTCTTCACCACGATGCCAAAGAAGAACCATTTTTGGTTCCACAATGAACCATTCAGTCAAAGGATCTTTAAAGAACCATCTCTTTCTCACCTCTTTATAATCTGAAGAACCTTCTTTTGCCACAAAGAACCTTTTGTGAAACAGAAAGTTTCTTCAGATGTTAAAGGTTCTTTATGGAACCATTTAGACAAAAAAGGTTCTTCTATGGCATTGTGAAGCACCTTTATTTTTAAGAGTGTAGTTTTGGCTCCGCTAACAAAAAAGCCAAAGCTGTGTCTTAAAGTATCACATGTGTTTCTGAACAAATCAGTGTTTTGAGCTAACTGATTGAATAAGTAGGCTAATTCAATGACTCACTTATTAAGTCACTTGTTTCGTTCGTGGACAAACTGATTGAGTGAATGAATCATTGGCTGTACCTATAATTGCTTCTTATACTCTCATTCACTATTCCCTATTACTTCAAATAATATAGTCTGCTTAAAGAGGTGAATAAAAGCAAGCGAGCCAATCAGATATCATCTTCTGGAGAGACGTAGCCATTGACTCACTCATGAATACAATCATTTGTAGCCACCTACTGTAACAATGTAAACTGCAGAAAGAGTCACAATTGACCAAATTTAGATGTGTGCACTTGTTTATCTACATCTTAGTTTTCAAACATGTTTTAATAAAGAAAAACAGACAGAGGAAAGGAAACAAGAGAGATAAAGTTAAAAGGGGCTGCATAAAGGCAAAAGGGTTCAAAGACATTCAGGCAAAGAGGAAATGGAGGGTTTTAGGGGGTCTGTACAGCCTAAAGGTCAGTCTGTAATTACAGGTATAAACATTACTCTGCCGACAAGAAGAAAACTAGAGAATCAAGCACCTGCAAATGTCAAAAAGATTTGAAGCAGTGATTGCCAATAACAGAACCTGGCAAAACCTCAGAAATGAAATAAGTCCACTGCACACAGCAAACAGACCATATTATTCTAATTTAAACAGGAAATGAACAAAGTTTTAAAGTCTTGTGTTTTAAGACCTAGAAAAGTGTAAAATGAATACACAATATTTCTATGTTATTAATCAAATATAAATAATTTGCAACAGCTGTCATGTGGCTTTTCACAGATGGTCAGATGTTCTTTTACAAAAACTCAAGATGTTTTTTTTGGATCATCGGTGTGGGGGGGGGGGTTGTATTGTGAATTGTATATTATTAATTACATTTTTCACTCAAATTATTATGCTCATAATTTGTAATTTTATCATTTATAATAAAATGTAGAAAACTATTTAAAAACATTAAATTAGAAAAAAAATCAGTAAGAGACATGGAACTGTGAAGCTTAGTTTGGAATGAGATTGTTAGCCACTGACTGAAAATGTGTGTGTTTGTGTGTTCAAAGGCAGTTGTGCATGTGTCAATAAATTTAATGTTAAGAGTTTACGCCAAAACCATCTTCCAAGTCTTTTTATGTTGTCTATGAAGGCCGAAATATTCTCTCAGCATGGCTTCTCAAGAGTTCCCACACACTGTTCAGGAATCTTATTAATTCCTGCTTTGAAAATAAGTTGGTTGGTTTGAGATGGACAGGGACAGCTGGACTTTGGATAACTGTGTGTTTGTGTGTGCAAAGCAGATAGAGGGCATTTTATTTTTATGGACCCTTCTTATAAACCTTGTTTGAGCTGTTGTCAGTGTTGTCACAGCTGATAATGTTGTAGTGACAATATCTGCTTGTCACTGATTTATGACTGTACGCTTTCACTGCATGAGTACCTTAATACTTTGAAACAGCTGTGTTTGAGTCTACCACACTCTCCATCAAAATCAATACTAATGTGGGTGTATATGTTTGTTTTTTTGCCGTAGTTGCAGAAACAGATGAAGTGGTTTCAAAGCACACCACAGGCTGAAACTGCATCCTCACATAAAGCTTAGTTTATGGAGAAATTCTGTGAAACTTCTTGTTTGAGGATTTGAGTTTGTGTACACTGTTCTGAAGCTGAGAATGCTGCCCTGTATACAGTATACAGAGGAAGGCATGAAGCTTTCCAATGCTTATGTACAGTACACTGCAAAATATACTTTATTAATATTTTGTCCTGTTCTCCAGTAAAATATACTTATATAATTAGACGTAATTTCAACATGACAAAATAGCATAAGACTTGTTTGCCACAAATATTCACTATCTAGTTTTTAAGCATAAATCTAATAATCTTTCTAACATAATACATTTTATTAAAATTAGGACGATAAATAAACATATATTCAATGTACATGACCAGTTGAATTTGTTTTGAGAGATTAGATACTGGATTAGAAATAGTTCACCCATAAAATTAAAAAAAAAAAGCAACCCGGACCTATACATCCAGCACGGATGGATCTCAAACTTCTGCAATAGCAAAAAACTCTCTTGATATTTAAGGACAATTACAGAAGAATAAAATAAAGCCTATTTTGTTACCTTTTGAAACTTAGAAAGGTTGAATATGAGCAGATGAATGTACCATCACTGTCATCATCAGAGTGCACTTCCACAGTACATTCAGCATCTGTCATATATGTGATCTCAACCATATTCACAAAACTATCATTTTCACTGACTTCAGAATCAATAGTTTGATCGCTGGCAGCTTATTCACCACATCCACCAACAAATAACAGTGACATTTATATTTTATTGCATAGAGGAATTGCTCTGCAGTAAAGCCATTTAAACCAATTCAATTTTTGCTGCTGATATTCTTTTGTTTTATGCCTGCTATAATTACGAGTGAAACATCACATCATTATTGTCTATCAAACAGTGCCACCTCGAGGAATAAAGGTAAATTACATGTATTTAGTCGTCAGATATTTATATATATCTTTGTGCACGAAAGAAAATACACTACAATTATAATAAACTACATTATTACACACCGGGTCTCTAGTGACCCTTTACACTTTTTACAAAAAAATGAATCAGAATACAGACATTCTTTTATATTTTATTATATTTTTCTTGTTTTATTGTTTATAATGAATAGATTGAGGAATACTAACAAAGCTGATGTCAAACTTAAAAAACAAATGAAGGAGGAAGAGGGTAGTAAATGACGCCTCAGGTCGCTAAAGACCCGAGGTATGCATTTAAGGGTTAAAAGAACCTTGCTTGATTTGTTGATTCAGACTAGGTGGATAGAGGACATGTATTTTAACCAAGAAATGATGGTTTAAAGGGGTCATGGGATCCCCATTTTCCACAAGTTGATATGATTCTTTAGGGTCTTAATGAAAAGTCTATAATATGCTTTGGTTAAAAATTCTCAATGGTAGTGTAAAACAACACCCTTTTTACCTTGTCAAAATCAGCTCTGCAAAAATCATCCCATTCTGGTCAAGGCTGCTTTAAATGCAAATGAGCTCTGCTTGCCCCACCCCTCTCTTCTCTCTGTGGAATGACGAGCCTGTTTACTTTAGCCGTGTTTAGCCGCATTTAGCTGCGTTTAGCCACTAAACTTGCTAACTAGCACATTTTTATGAAAGGCGATCGCAAAGATTCATAAAAAACCCTTATACTCACTTCTGCTGTAAGTGAAGCTGAATCATGAATGATTTGCGCGAACATAGATGGATATATGTAGATCGGGAGGCGCATTCCCTTCACAAACAAATGTAATCCACTTCATCTTCAGCAGCTCAGATGTCGGGAGTAAATGACGACCACTACATTCATTATTACGTCCAGCAACACAACACTTCAACCCCTCAATTCTTGTCTTACTTACATCCTTGCTCCGGCATCAAAACAATGGAGGTTGGACTGTTACAACAGATCTTAGGTAAGACGCTCATGTCAATCAGCTATCGTGGGAGCGGCCTCTGTAGGTGTGACACCACAACGACAGGCATCTGAGAATGGCTCGAATTAAAAAAGGGAATATTATTTTTACAGATTAATTAAAAACCACTGCATGGATTTTTATCATTATGGGGTAGATTTGTGCATACACTGCCAACACACATTAATGTTCAAACAACATGTAAAAGTGAACTTAGCATCCGATGACCCCTTTAAAGTTTAAAATGTCTTCAAGATGGATTTGTTTTTTTACAAACACACAGCTTTACACTTCACAAGATGCTAATTGATGGACTTGAGTCATCTGGGATATTTGTGGATTATTGTGATGTTTTTTATCAACTGTTTGGACTCTCATTTTGACAGCGCCTATTCACTGCAGAGAATTTCTCCAAATCTGTTCTGATGAAGTAACAAACTCTAATTGGTTGACCTGAGGGTGTGTCGATTTTGAACAAATATTCATTTTTGGGTGAACTATCCCTTAAAGTCATTGACTGAACAAATATGCAGCAAATCAGCTTCCTTTGTTTTAAGACAGAAATACAAGAACTGCATTACTGGTGTTGCTTCCCTGAGGAGCATCTCTACATGTGGAATTCCAGCAGGCCTTCACCTTAGTGTGCATTCAATTACCCCTGGCTAAGAGGGCCACACATGTGCCCTCACATATCAATGAGATCTCACTTTGTATTGGAGTGTGGAGAAAAACACGGTGAGAGGGGAATATTAATTCAGCTATCAATGATTGAGCATGTGTATATGTGTGAGTGTATAATATGGGTTTTATGATGCATCTCACATCACATTTCAATCAGCATGCTCATATGTCATCATTTCAGGCTTCCTCCATTGTCTCTGTGACCTCAGCTGCTACGTCTCGCTGTGTATTATTTCTTTGGCTTAGGGCATTTTTCGCCCTGTGATTTGCTTATGGAATGCCAACACGTTTGCACCATCTCTACTGGTGGCTCCCATGATGATACATAAAGGTTTAAACCAGTAGGTGTTCTCAAATGGTGGGCTCACACACAAAAATAGACTGCAGGTCTGTTCTGATAGGGTCACAGTCAGGAGGTAAAAATATATATATTTATACTACCAGTCAAAAGTTTTTGAACAGTAAGATTTTTAATGTTTTTTAAAGAAGTCTTATCTGCTCTCTAAGCCTGCATTTATTTGATCCGAAGTACAGTAAAAACAGTAAATTTTGTAATATTTTTGCTATTTAGAATAACTGTTTTCTATTTGAATATATTTTAAAATGTAATTTATTCCTGTAATTTCAAAGCTCAATTTTTAGCATAATTTGAATAATGTTGAAAACAGCTGAGTAGAATTTTGGTTAAAGTTTCTTAGATGAATGGGAAGTTCAGAAGAACAGCATTTATCTGAAATAGAAATCTTTTGTAACATTGTAAATGTCCTTATCATCACTTTTAAAGCTTCCTTGCTAAATGAAAGTATTCATTTCTGTAATTTCTTAAAAAAAATAAACAATAAACAAAATTTAAAATAAATAAATACATACATAAATAAATACTGACTCCAAGCTTTTGAATGCTATAGTTTATAATGTTGCAAAAGCTTTTTATTTTAGATAAATGCTGATCTTTGGCTCTTTCTATTCATCAAAGAATCCTGAAAAAAAAAAAAAAAAAAAAAAAAAAAAAAAAAAGCAAATCAGCATATTAGAATGATTTCTGAAGGATCATGTGACACTGAAGACTGGAGTAATGATGCTGAAAATTTAGCTTTGATCTCAGAAATAAATTACATTTAAAAAAAATATTCAAATAGACAGTAGTTATTTTAAATAGTAAACATATTTCACAATATTACTGCTTAAAAAAAAAAACAAACAAAAAAAAAAAAACATTAAACCTCTTACTGTTCAAAAACTTTAAAAACTTGATACAGGATTCTTAAATGAATAGAAAGTTCAAAAGAACAGCATTTATTTGAAATATAGATATTTTGCAAAAATGTAAAATGTCTTTATTGTCACTTTTGATGAATTTAATGCATCTCTTTTGAATAAAAATAGGTTTTAATGGCCCTAATCTTATTAGAGTTTTTCTGAAATGCTAAAACAATTTTTGAAACCATCACTCATTTTTTCAAAACCTTAAACACAAATCCAAATGTTCAAAATTCACAGAATACCTGACTCTTTTGGCAAAATCAAACAATCGTTCTAAAACCATTTCACCTGTACTCAAAATCAAACAAAGCTTTCAAATCATGCATTAGTCAATACTATGTCTACTACAGATTGTTCATTAGACACTACATCAAAAAACTGAGAACACAGTGCCCAGACAGTGCATGTAGTTACAAATATATATATATATATATATATATATATATATATATTTACTGAATATAGTAATTATAAAAAAGATACATAAACATACACACACTCAAAAGAAAAATATACCAAAAGAAAAAATGAAAAATACACACACATATGTATATGTGCATAGGTACAGTGTGTGTGTGTGTGAGTGTGTGAATATCTATCTATCTATCTATCTATCTATCTATCTATCTATCTATCTATCTATCTATCTATCTATAATTTTTATCTATTTTTTTTTCTTGTATTCAATCTCTTCTGTACCTCTCAGATTGACAGATGCACCCCTGCCTTCTGTGTACTCTCAGCTGCCTTATATTCTGTATATTTAAATATTTCAAAACAAGTGTGAAGAATTTTGAATTATTGTGTGTAAACGATGACAGCCGTTTTGCAGTTGTGCTTAACTTTTGCTTTCTTGTGTTTAGGGTTTTGCATCACAAGTTCATCACAGAGCAAATTGTGTCTTAGTGAATGAGAATGTTCTCAGAGTTTTGCAAAAAGAGTGCATGAGATCTGCAAACAGTGTCTAAACTGTCTAAACCTGTTTAAGATTTTGCGGAAAGACTGATTTATTTGACAAATTTGATTAGGCTATTGAAAATTTGGTTTAGAGAATGGGGTGTGTTTTAGCAAATGTGAAAAACTGTAAACCCAATGCGTCTAGATCTTGTATAATATATTATATAATGTAGGCTAATATATATATAATATATAATCAATGTTTGTTTTGTTTATTTATTTATTTTTGTACGATAAACAATATTGGCCATCACTTGATGTAAAATCAGAGCCACTGATCCACAGGATCTGTAGGAAAAGCATCTCAGCTCTTTGTCTTCGTGTCATTGTTTTATTACCGTCTGTCGTGTGCACAAGGGAAGCAAAATAAATAACAGACGAAATGCACTGTGAATTTGAGGATGTGTACGCATTTGTTTACGCTAGCATGACTGGATTATGGATATGGTGCGGCGGGATGTTATTTACAACTGAGACTCTGTCCGTGTCAATTCCTCCGCAGATTCATCTTCAATCTAGTGTATTCTCACCACAACTCTTGCACATCCCATAGAGTGCCTGAGTCATTTATTATATTTGTGCAGTCACCATGGAGCACAAAATGCACTGGCGCTCCATAATGGACCAAGCGACTTGTTGTTTACAGACCTACGTTTCCTTTAGCCAGTTGCTCTGAGAACAAAAATGCAGAGCGGCAAGAGTGGGAGAAATGGGAAGAAAAAAAAAAAAGCTTGCTCCCAAATCGGCCCTAATGCTTTATTTAAGAGCAGTCTGCGTGGAATCCATTACACGTCCTGTCTGCTGCGCCAGCCTTCCTGCAGGCGGGAGAATATTAACAGCATCTTGCCATGTCGCTCCTAGGCAAACACAAGCATCGTTCATCGACCTCCTGCAAATGTACCTTTGTCTTTAACCATGACCCAGTTGTAATCTGGCACCCCCATCTTTGTCCAGAGAGACAGTGGAAAAAATAGACGATGGATTGTTGTTGAAGGCCAGCATAGAAACCCTTAAAAGTGTGTGAAAGCTTGTATATGCATTATTCATGGAGTGCAAACATACTTTCTTTGTTTTTTCTGCTTTAAAGACAATCTTTTAGTACTGACATAGCTTGTTGTCTTGTCATCTTATTTGAGGAAAAGTCCATTTATTGAGACAACATCTGATGTGTTGCGTCTTACATTTACATTTATATATTTGTCGACTTCCATTGTGTTAAATGTTGACGTTTACAATTTAGCACTTCTTGCTTTCCCTGGGAATCAAACCCATAACGTTAGTGTTGCTAGCGCCATTGACTAAGATTATTAAATTCTGATTTATGAGGTCACATAACTCCCAACGTCTTTCTTGTATAAACTAGACGATATTTGAAGCTAAACTGAGTAAAATTTCTCATGGCGCAGACTGTATTTCAAGGCTACGGCTAATACACACATAGCCGATGGTGTTTCAATAAGTCTGGAGCAGAAAATGTCCATTACATTTTTTTAAATTCAAATCCCAAGCTAACTCTCAGGAAATAATGGCTTTCCCTTGCCATGAATTCTTCATTGTGTTAGGAAAAGAGAACCACTTGTTGATACCCTAAAACCCAGCAGGGCTGAAATGTTCCCAAACGATTTCAAATTTTTACCCAGAGCCGGCGCTCTATTTAAAGAATGCGATAGACATAAAACAGGCCAGTGGAATTTGGCTTTTATAGAGAATTGGATTTTTTTCCCCTTGTATTTGAACTTCCCCAAACAGGGAGATATTTGTTTTTTCACCCTGGTAAAAGGGATGGAAATGGATGTGGGGATATTGGCTGACTCAAAGTATTTGTCATGGCACATGTTATTCAGCTTTCTGCAGACAAGGCAATTACTTCAGCCTGCTGTTGTTACGAGCTTGATGTACGGGAGAGACCTTTCTTCGGATTAATATCACAACCCTGTTCCAGACGGCTGCAACATTTTGTTCTTTTTCTGTGATCGTTTAATTTATTATTGATCAGTGTGTCCGTTGCTCAGTCCAGCATGTATGTTCCCGCATTCTTTTAATTCTGCCTGTCCATTTCCAACAGCCCACACAGGCCATTTTTCACTCTCCTAAAACGCATGAAATGCCTGGCCTGACATGTTATCAAAATGTAAAGAAGCAAAATGCAAGGACTTAAACATAACTTCTAAGTCTGTTACTCTTTGGTGACATTAGTTATTTCTTTGGAATGACCAAATGTGCTGTAAAAATATAAAGTAACTGGGCATTTGTCTGCAATAGGGATGCCAAATATTATTATATTATATTATATTATATTATATTATATTATTTTAGACTTCAAATAACATGTACGGAAAATGTTTTGTTGTAGTAAAATCCTCTTACAAAATTTTTACTTCATTGTATAGACCAAACAAACAAACAATCAAATAAATCAATCAATAAATAAACAAATAAATAAATAAAGTTTTGCATCAGTTACGGTTGTTTCAGTTCTGTAATTTGAATGACCAAGTTGTGTAAAACTATAAAGTAACTGTAATTATATTTTATTACATTACATTACATTACATTATATTACTAAGAGATTTTTTTTTTTAAACAAAAACTACAGCTAAACATTTTCTGCATTTAGTATTTTATGGAGGGCCAGATTACTCAAAATTAAATAATTTAATAAATGTTGAAATATATAAATAAATCGTTAAATGCATAATTTAATTATTGAACGCATAAATAAATGTATAAATATTTATTTAAATATTATTTTTATAAATACATATTTTTAAGTATTTATTTAATATTGTATTTATTTATTTAAATAGTTATTTATGCATTTATTTATTTAAATATGTATGTATTATTACCTCCACATTTCATTTTGAGGTTTGCTGTTGTCGGCACGTCACTCAACAATAGTGGGCGTCACCTTTGATTTCTTTGGTCTAGTTCAGGCGCCTTTTTCATGTTTTTCGCATCACGAGCTATGACTGATCGAGTACAGTAAAAGATCTGTCCTTGACTCTTGCGGATAAAGTGACATGGCATCTGACGCACGGAAGCCATTAGCACATGCCACTATGCTCAGTGGCACAACCGCTGACACTTACGATTTTCACTGACATGAATCAGCAGAGAGTGGCATGTGCCACTGACAGTCTTGTGGAACATGTCACCGTATCGTTGACAGTTGGAGTATAACGCTGTCTGTGCAGAACAATATTTCATTGATGACGCGTTTCTATCAAATGTAGGATTAGTTACATCGCAGAATTGATTTGTATGTGTCAACGACAGATCTTTTACTGTACCATCCTCGATCATCTATAGCTCGTGATGCAAAAAACATGAAAAACGCGCCTGAACTAGAAAGACCAGTGACGTGCCGACAACCGCAAACCTCAAATTGAAATGTGGAGGCAATAAATAAATGCGTAAATAAATAAATAAATATTTAAATAAATAAATACATAAAATAAATATTTAAATAAATAAATATTTAAATGAGCAAACATTTATACATTTATTTATGCTTTCAATAATTAAATTATGCATTTAACGATTTATTTATATATTTCAACATTCATTTAATTATTTAATTTTGAGTATAGTATTTTAATATATTATATTATATTATATTATATTATATTATATTATATTATATTATATTATATTATATTATATTATATTATATTATGTTATATGAAGGACTTCAAATGCCATGTGCAGAAAATGTTTAATTGTAATTTAATTGTAAAGTTTAATAATAATGAATTAATTAAAAATAAATATATTGCTATATTACAATATTAGAATAATGTAATGTCAGTGAATTTAATTAGATCATAAATTGATTTTATATATCTATTTGCATTATAATGTAGACAATATAAGTGAATTTGTTAAAAAAAATGTAATAGAATAGAATAGATGTAATGGAACACTTTGTTTCAATCTACCCTATCAGTTAAGTTTCATTTTTGGCCTTTTATAGTAAACAGTTTGATTTCCTCTACTGTAGATTAATTAGTTATCTATCTTTTTTCTCTTAATATAAATGTGTGTAGGAAATAGAGATATGACTCTTTCAAAATATTTGTGCTGACAATCGACTAAACTATTAACAACAATGATTATTTGACCATTTAGTCATGACCTGTGCTGATCTGTAATTCAGTTTTTTCAACAACTGTATAAAAACAACATCGCACTCACAATTTGTAGCTTGTTTTGTTGGTTTAATCTCCACTTTGCAAATGGCAACATTTCCTGAGTCTATAGGTATGCAAATGGATTCATGATATCATTGCCTGAAAGCTGTGTTTATTCATGAGCTCCTTTGATGCTTAGACACTGAGATTTTTATCCCCTTTTAAAACACAATGAACTTTGTGTTGCTCACTAAACAAATCAATGTAAGAGTGTAAAAAATTAATGATGTGACACTGTTTAAAAACAGTAGTCTACGGGCTTTAAATCAGCTGCCGAGGGGGTTGGGGGAGTAGTAATTTCCACTGAGTGCTCTGTTAATCAGACGGCAGTGAAGGAGTGAATTAAGACCCGACTCGTAAGTCTGTCAAAATGAATTGTTTAGTGGAGACTAATGAAAAAGGCTTAGGCATAGCCATACTCACGTCAATAGATTTTTTATGAGCTGAACCTGCTCCTGCCAGCCTGTTGCTAATTGACATGGCTGAAGGTGTGTTTCTGATGCAGTGCGGTCGAGGGTCGGGTCTCGGAGGAGTACGTCGTCTCGCTGTGGCCTGGGTGGTGGCTGCGTCTTTATCACCTGGGCCATTTCCTGCCTGGGTTTATGATGGCTAAATTTACAGCACATTGTGTCATTTTTCATGGCATCAGGCTGATAAACAACCTGCCTGTTTTTCTAATTCTCCACACACATGCCATCTCAAGCTCATTTGCTTTCCTTACCACTTCTCCTTCTCTTTCACAACCCTGAAATTTGTGTCTTCATGTTGTGTATATCACTAAACTGTGAATGAATGTAAATGTTTGCTGACATTTTCTGACTCGCTAAGCACTCCATTATTGCTTTTTCTGCACCACTGTTGAATAAACCTCAAACCACCTAACAGTTACTTGAAAATGAAAGGGGAAAAAATCCAGTAATTGATTCAAATATAAATTAAAAATGAAATACTTGACTGCAGCAATTCTGTAATTTGTTTATTTATTTATTTAAAGTATTAAAATGTCAGGCTATTACTGTCCAGATATAACAAGGGAAAAAAAAAAAA
Source organism: Labeo rohita (assembly GCF_022985175.1). Lineage (NCBI taxonomy): Eukaryota > Metazoa > Chordata > Actinopteri > Cypriniformes > Cyprinidae > Labeo > Labeo rohita. The sequence continues at coordinate 16,668,309 of NC_066887.1, read as the reverse complement.
CATTAAATAAATTAAATACATGAAAAAAACAAAAACAACAAAAAAAAAAACAACAACAACAAAAAAACTTATTATTATTATTATTATTATTATTATTATTATTATTTTTTTTTTTTTTTTTTTTTTATAAATCTTCTATTATAATTCTTAGAATGAAATGCAAAATCAGATTTTTTTTTTCTTGTTTTATTAATATTTGAAAAATGTTGTCAGTCATTTAGGAAAAAATGTACTTTTTTTCTGATATCTCATAATCATTATCATCATCATTTTATCTTTTATTTTTTGTGTATTTATTTATTATGAAATTGTATAACTGTTTTCAAAACTATATGAAACCAACATGATTTTTTCCTTTTGCAGGATGAATAATTTACATGTGCTTCAAACTAGATTTTTTCGCTTTCATACTCATTTATATGATCACACTACATTTTTTGAGTATTTATTATTATTATTATTATTATTATTATTATTATTTTGGAAATTGTATAAATGTTTTCATAGACTCATATGATTACACCACATTTTTATTTTTTTTATTTTTTTATTAATATTTTGGAAATTGTATAAATGTTCTCAAAACTATATCTGCTTTAATAGACTCTTTTATATGATTACACCACATTTTTAGAGTATTTATTTATTTATTTATTTATTATTTGTATTTTTAAATTGTATAAATGTTTTCAAAACTGTATGAAACCAACCTGAATTTTTCATTTTGCAGCATGAATAATTCAAATGTTCTTTAAACTAGATTTTTTGCTTTCATAGACTCTTTTATATGATTACACCACATTTTAGAGTATTTATTTTTATTTATTTATTTATTTATTTATTTATGAAAATTGTATAAATGTTCTCAAAACTATATGAAACCAACCTGAATTTTTCATTTTGCAGCATGAATAATTTACATGTGCTTTAAACTAGATTTTTCGCTTTCATACTCTTTCAGACTCTTTTTAATATGATTACACATTTGTAGAGTATTTATTTATTTATTTATTATTTGTATTTTGTAAATTGTATAAATGTTTTCAAAACTATATGAAACCAACATGAATTTTTCATTTTGTAACATGAATTTGCATGTGCTTTAAACTATATTTTTGATTTTCACTCTCTCTCATATGATTACATCCTTTTTTTTTTTTTTTTTTTTTTTTTTTTACAGTATTTTATTTATTTATTGGAAATTGTATAATTGCTTTCAAAACTATATGAAACATTTTGCAACATGAATAATTTGCGTGTGCTTTAAACTAGATTTTTTTTTCTTTTTTTATTGGCTCAGTAGCTGTAGAACATACTCAGATATGGTTTTCTAAAAACTGTATATGCCTACATCCGATAGGTCCAGTCTTGTATGAACGTGGCTGGTATTTCAATATGATTTCACCTCTAACAAATGCCCTTCTCTCTCTATTCATCTCTCTTTTCTATCTACACACATACTCATTGCTCTTTTAAATAATTCACAAGCAATCAACTGTGTTCTGTGTGAATTCAGAATAAGCTACCGAACAGACTGGAAAAGAATAGCAAGGAAATGCAGTGTTTGTGTGTGCGTTAGAACTGTTTTTAGATTGTGCTGACTAGCAAAGTTTCTCCAATTAGCATTTGCATTAAAAGCTTTTGCTGAGGAGGGTGAATTGGGAAGACGGCGAGAGTTTAGACGAGACCCCCAACAATTAATTCAATACGGCTCTTTAATAATGCACTAAAATATTCATTAGACTGATAAGAATGGAATGATAATTTCCAGGTCAGGCTGGGCTATGAGAAGATAAAGGGGGGGAAAAGTCCTTGCTTTGGCAGTGCGAGTGTCAGTCTCTCCTGAGGAAAGTTATTCGTTATTACGCTAGTATTATGGACTAGCCTCGACTGTATGATTTGTAATGGAATTTATCTGCAGAGGCCAGGGGTGGGTCAGGAGATAAGAAAAAAATATGGGTCAGTCTGGTCTGAATGGATCAGGAGGCTGAAGAAAGCTAAAGCAGACACCCAGAATATCTGACTTGCAGATTTACACCAGATCAAAGAGACACTTAAAGGGATAGTTCACCTGAAAATGAACATTTTAATTGCTCACCCTCATGTCGTTCCAAACCCGTAACACCTTTGTCCATCTTTGAAACAAATTAAGATATTTTTTTATAAAATCTGTGAGCTTTCTTACCCTGCATAGACAGCAACGCAACTACCACGTTCAAGGGCCAGAAAGGTAGTAAGGACATTGTTAAAATAGTCCATGTGACATAAGTGGTTCAACTGTAATTTTACGAAGCTACATCTCAGGATGAGATGCCGTACATCTCATCCTGTGCTCAGTCTGTGAACTAATTTAAAAACTGCCGCCAAAAGAAGCGTTACTACAGCTTTGGTTTTGAAATGTCATTGACTCTTGTGTGTCTCGTGACCGATTGCGTCATGTTAAACATGTTTGTATCTTTTTAAATGTGATATGTGCGGGAGCCAGATCATTTTCAGCTACTAAAAACTTACGATTTACTCTGTTGCTCGTATAAAGATATCGGAAGAGTTGGAATGCAACGTGATTTGTTTGTAATACTTTTGAACTGCTTTTTATGGTCACTTTTTTACAATAAATACCTGTCATTGTACTTTTATTTACCTGCTGCGTGTTTTATATTGTTCAGGTGTGGGTAGGTGTGGGGTTGGGTGCTCCAAAATATCTATGAGAGTATAAATTTATAAAAAATTAGTTTTGCGATGCATGCAAACCATTAAATGCGACACATAATGCAAACAACTAGAAGCAATGGAGGACCCTGAGTGTCAAAAAGTGATGCCAAGGGGCCCTGACCAAGCGTCAATATGTGATGAGTTGTGAATGAGAACATATTGGTCAGAAAGCTCTCGGATTTCATTGAAAATATCTGAATTTGTGTTCCCGAAGGTGAACGAAGGTCTTACTAGTTGAAACGACATGAGGGTGAGTAATCAATGACAGAATTTTAGTTTTTGGGTGAACTATCCCTTTGAAGGTAAAGTACTGTATATCTTTTTGGCATCAAGTGGATTTGCAAAAAAAAAAAAAAGAAAAAAAAAGTTTTTATATTGTGTCATCTTTTCTTCAGGCCCCTCCTGAACCAAAACCAAATTTTGGATGAGAAACAGACCAAAATTGAAAAAAAAAAAAAAAAAAAAGTGCTGTTGTGACAGAAATTGTGGCATAATGTTGAACCTCACAAATTAATTTTGACTGTGTGACAGTGCAAGAACTTAGTCAAGAGCTTTTATCGTTGTTGTGTGGACATACAGTGGAATGAAATGTCGTGTCTCAAAGGACCACGGTGCTACATAAATAAACATAAATATCAACATACAACAATAGACGTAAGAGCAGTTTTTAAACCTATACATATCTAACTTACTGTACAATACTGTGCAATACAAGAGAAGTGAATGGTGACAGTCTTTTGCTAGCTTTTTAAATAAAATTTCAAATTTAAACGTATAGCCACAAGATGCACAATATGTGTAATGACACTATTTGTGAGAAAATGCCTACTATTATTTTCTGTCTAAAGTTCTGTCCAGTTTTACAATTTTGATGTCATGTCAACTCTAAAATGACTAAAAATGAATTAACATCTCAAATAATGTACGTTTTAACACAACAACATAATAATTAATGTACTGTAAATGCTTTTATAAAATCTGGTTTTAAATCCTTTCAAAATTGTCCGTATTCACAGTTAAAAGGTGCCTAACCACAAGTTCAAATTTATATTTAACATTTCTTTTAACAGTTTTTTTTTTTTTTTTTTTGGTGGCAATCACCATTATTCCGTAAATATTGTGGACTGAGCTTGTTTTGGACATTGAAAATGGCAGAGAAGGTGAACTGTGGTCTCTCTATTGCCATCTGTGGTTAAAACATAAAATTACTTCCATAATTTGTTGGCTTCACAAGCTCTGAAAAAAATGTATGCTTTTTTAAACATGTTGTAATATTATAAAGAAATGATGCCAGAATTTTTCTTTGTGGGTGAACAACCCCTTTAAAACTATTGATTAAACTGTGATTTCTCATTCATGTCTAATGTTAGCTGGACTAGAATTGATTCTTTTTGAGGCCTGTGACCTTATCAGTTACTCATTCCAAGCATGAGAACCACCCTGCCTTCTAATGAAGACTTGTAATCTACAGAGTCTAAGAAGGACCCGTTTTCTCCACTGTAACCTAATTGTTTCCTAATTCTTTTCTGTCTGTTTTTGTGACACTGATTAGACGGCCGACAAGAAAGTAATTATCTCCAAGCTCCAACACTTGGGAGGTGCCTGCTTTTGTGTTATTTTTAGTCATCATCCATCAAGCCCGTCATGCTGAACTCCATAAAAATGGATAAACGGCAGTTTATCTGTGTGTGTATATTCTGTATGTAATTATATTTCATTGTTTAAGAGGATGGTTGCGCGATTTGGAGTCAGTGGGCTGTTGCTCAGCTGATGACAGCTGTGCTGGTCTCGGGGGACGTGTGATTCGGCACATAGTTGTTAGAGGTTCCAGGTGTAGAAATGTCATATTTATGCATTTTTATGTGTGCTGATTTATACATTTGTCACAGGACAGTTGCTATGTGTTTAAATATAATTACACAGGAAGTTTTCACCATGACCTTTTACCATTCTTTCTCTTTAATCCATGGGTTTTCAAACTTGAAATTTAAAAATCCATTTATGCGTGTGAGAAAAATATTCAGTGTAATTTTATAAAAACGTGATGTTTTCTAAATGAAATAATTTATCTTTGACATTAAGATTATAATTGCAACCAGTAATTAAAATTGTACAACGTAACTACACTTTCAGTCTTGTTGACATTCTCACGCGCTTACTTTTTTCTTCAAGGTCTTGGTTATCTCATTCAGACATCGTAAACAGTAACTCTAATTCTAGTGCCTTATTTCCCCCTCTGTGATGCTCAGTTTGACACACTTTTATGAGTGTTGTTCCCCTGAGAGAAATCTGGAAGTGAAAATGAGACGTTATGAGCCAGTCCTTTTCTACTTTCCCTCAGGCCAAAATCAACCCTCCCCCCCAACCCCCTTCAACTATTATCCACTAAACAGTGACCTGGGACTCTCTGATAGGGAGAGATTTACTGTGCTAGTGCTAATATGGTGCTAAGCAGCACGGTCATAAGCGGTTGGATGACAGCTGGATGAAGTGACTTTCAGGAAGAGAACATGTCGGCTGATTGGATCCTGTGAGGCTGTGCCTGGGAATGTCCTGGATATGGCCTTTGGTTGACTGCATGTGGGAAAATCATTTTATTCAACTCATTTTGCGTGATAGTTCTGTTACTCTCATTTTCTTGCTTGCTTTTATCATCTAGCTCTCACTTCCTTTCTTGTTGCCTCTATTGTTTCTTCTATTATTATTATTTTTGATTTCCTGAAAATGTACATTTTGTCAAAATACTTTATGTATATTTAATATACTTTTCTAATATACACTGCCGTTCAAAAATTTGGGAGCGCTTATTTGATTAAAAATACAGAAAAAACAGTAACATTATTGCAATTTAACATAGTGTTTTTTTATTTTAATATACTTTAAATTTTATTCCTGTGATGCAAAGCTGAATGAGTGTCACAAGATCATTCAGAAATCATTCTAATATGTTGATTTATTATCAGTGCTGGAAATCTGTGATATTTTTTCAGGACTCTTTAATGAATAAAATGTTCAAAAGAACAGCATTTATTTAAATTAGAAATTGTTTGTAAAAATATACACTACTGTTCAAAATATGATAATATCAAAAATGATAAAATGTGATAGTAGAGACATATTTTTAGACAAGATTTCTGTTTAGAATAAATGCTTTTTTGTTTTTTTTTTGTTTTTTGTTGTTTTTTACTTTTTATTCATAAAAAATGTTTTGCATTTTTGATCAAATAAATGGACTTAATGAGCATAAGGGACTTTAAAAAAAGTGAATAATAAATAAAAATATTGATAATTGAAAAAAGTCTCCAATGCTTAACAAGGCTGCTTTTCTGTATTTTTTATTTTATTTTATTTTTTTAATTTTTTTACATTGTATTTTGTACAGTTTCTATTTTATATATATTTTAATGCTGATTTGGTGCTAAAGAAACATTTTATATTACAACTGTTAAAAACAATAATGCTAAATAAAATTGTTAATTTCTTTAAAAAAATAATTACTATAATAAAAAAATTAAAAACTAACTAACTAACTAAATAAATAAATAAGAAGAATAATGCCAAACTATTGAATGGTTGTGAATGTGGCAGTAGTTCATTGTTATTAAAACATTGTCTAACTCAATGAATGAAATTTATATAAATATTTCTAAATAAAGTTGTGATGCACATTTGTAAGCAGAATCACTTTTGTTGCTTGCCTTTTCCTGTCAAGCTGCATTTTTGTAAAGCAATGAAAAAATGTCTACATAAAATGCTAACTATGACATTTCCCTTTAGCAAGACAAAGGAATCAAAAATGCTCAACATTTCATGCCCATCACTGTCATTTCCACCACAATATGCTGTCATACAAAATACATAATTTAAGAGTCAAATGTAATTCAAATGTAAATTCACATATGTGACCCTGGACCACAAAACCAGTCTTAAGTCGCTGGGGTATATTTATAGCAATAGCCAAAAATACATTGTATGGGTCAAAATTACTGATTTTTATTTTATACCAAAAATCATTAGGAAATTAAGTAAAATTCATATTCCATTAAGATATTTTGTAAATTTCCTACTGTAAATATATCAAAACTTAATTTTTGATTAGTAATATACATTGTTAAGAATTTCATTTGGACAACTTTAAAGGTGATTTTCTTAATATATAGATTTTTTTTGCACCCTCAGATTCCAGATTTTCAAATAGTTATATCTCAGCCAAATATTATCCTATCATAACAAACCTATTTATTCAGCTTTCAGATGATGTATCTCAATTTTGAAAAATTGACTTTTTGTAACTGGTTTTGTGGTCCATGGTCACATATAATTGCAAACTGGTCTGGCATTCAGTGGTGTCTACAATAAAGATGAAGACAATTCTTTAAAATGTTTAGAAGCTTTTAGTGCTCACTAGTGCCCCCTTTGTGGCTGTTATGCACCCTTGATGTGCTCTTTTGCCTTTTGGGTCACAAACACTGGCAGAAATATGTTCAAGGACTCTCTATACTTCAGGGATGTTACGACTCTCTCTCGCACTGCGGCTCTTCATTAGCAAAAGACCCCGTAGGCTTTAACCCAGCCTTTCTGAATGGACATTAGTTACTGTTCCAGCAATCTACTGAGACACCATGTGCAAAGTTGATTGATTTGTTGTTTTTATTGTTATTCTTTATCGTCCTGCTACTCTCTCTGACTTTATCCACTTCTCTCTCTCGGTGCTTTAAAATCCCACAATGGGCCCATACAGTGGCCAGAAATAATGCAGGCAGTTTGTGTGTGTGTGTATGTGTGTGCACAGGCAGATGAATGTGTCTGTCGGCTCAGTGTTTTGGTCCATTGTTTGTGTCGGGCTCTCTCTCGTACACAGAGAGGCATGTGGTGATGGAAATGAATGGGTATTGTTGAGAGTTATCTGTTATGTGGTGACACTGCATCATTACGAGGCCTCTGCCATGATGCTACTGCAGAGCACGGCCAGCCTGAGGGGACAGACAGATTAGAAAACACATACTGTATATGCTCTTTGGTTCTATGCAGAAAAAGAGGACGAGAGAGACTGAAATTCATAAGAATTACCCTTAGACATGCCCTTTTGACCAGCACAGAACTGGTGAAGCTAATGCTGGAAAGTCTGATAGATAGTTATTCACACACAAACATTCCCTGAGGTGATTGTTGTTGTTGTTTGTCCACCAGTTGAGTCTCCTATGGACATTCTAGCTTATTTTGGACAAGAACCGCCCACTTAGACAGTTGTGTGATGTGACCAATCACAATTTTAGGAGGAGGTTCTAAAATTCTAAAAGGCCACTCTTAAGAGATATTTATTTCTTGTATAATTATGGAAAGAAGTTGTTATTTAATTTTTAAAGGATTAGTTCACTTCCAGAACAAAAATTTCCTGATAATTTACTTACCCCCATGTCATCCAAGATGTTCATGTTTTTCTTACCTCAGTTCAAAAAAGAAATTAAGGTTTTTGAGGAAAACATTCAAGGATGTTTCTCTGTATACTGGACTTCAATGGGAGTTGAGGTCCAATCAATTGATTAATTAAAAATTAAATAACAACTCCTTTCCATAATTATACAGAAATAAATAGCTCTTAGGAGTGGCTTTATCAATTTTAGAACCTCCTCCTAAAATTGTGATTGGTCACATCACACAACTGTCTAAGTGGGCAGTTCTTGTCCAAAATAAGCTAGAATGTCCATAGTCAAGTCCAGGAGACTCAACAAACAGGAGTTGAGTCTCCTGGACTTGACTATGGACATTCTAGCTTATAGGGCAAAAGACTCGCATCTCTATGTTGGTACTTCCGCCTATGTCATATATGCATAATTATGTAATGCGTGAGGTCGAGCTAGTGCATGACGAGCATTTGTGGTTAAAAAGTATACACATTTAAATTTTTTTTAGAAAATAATTTATCATTTCACTAGAAAAGACCCTTATTCTTTAGCTGGGATTATGTAGAGCCCCTTGAAGCTGCATTGAAACTGCAATTTGGACCTTCAAACCATAGTCCACCACTGAAGTCCACTATATGGAGAAAAACCCTGGAATGTTTATCTCAAAAATCTACATTAAGTAAATTATCAGGAAATTTTTATTCTGAAAGTGAACTAGTAAAGTGAAGCCACACATTCAAAGATTTTAAGTCTGATTTTGAGTCTGATTTGCACGCCAAAGCGATGAGGGGTGGGTGGACGTGGAAGATTCAAGGCTTGTCGCAAATGACTTAACCTTAATTGTATGATGTAATTACAATTATTTAACCTCTCTCGATCGAGTAGGTGTGTCCCCGATCTCAACTCGCAAAAATGAGACATGATTGATAGTGAAACTGTCCTTTAGTATGTAGTCTCCACCAATTTTAAAGGGGTCATCGGATGCAAAGTTCACTTTTACATGTTGTTTGAACATTAATGTGTGTTGGTAGTGTATGTACACATGCAGTGGTTTTTAATTAATCTGTAAAAATAATATCCCCTTTTTCGAATCGAGCCATATACGAGCCAGTATTTAGAAATAACTAAAGGAAAATAATGAACAATCTCTATTACTGTCATTTTTTTTGTTTCATTTATTTATTTAAACCCAGTAATCACAAACAACTTGGAAATATATGAGAATGTAATGGAAAAAAAGTCCCTCTCTACAAAACAAGCCTACTAACTATTTCACGGATACTGTAAATAGTGCCAACTTTGGCCAGTGACTAGTTTTCAAAGGCACTGTAGCCTGGTAAATCTGTAATTACACTTGGTTACCAGTGGACTGATAAGCCAGTGCTGGCCAAAATTGGTCAGTTGCGTAGCAACCAACCAATCAGATTGGAATATTAGATTTTCCAAAGCATTGACCCTTTTTATATGCAATATCCCTTTGAAGGATTTTAAGGGTGACGTCTGTGGCTGAGACTGTCAGAGTGCTAATAAAAGCCTGGCATAATGCTTATTATACAAAACATGCTGATTTACAAATGTCATTGAATTGCACCTGAGGCCTTGTTGTTGTTGTTATTGGTAACACCCAAAACAAGAGTTCACCGCTAAATGTGTGACTCCTGAGTGAAGCTCTACTGAGTTCAGCACCGATTGCACTGAACGGGGAGCAAGAGAGCAGCAGTCTCAGTTCTCTCACTGGCTTCATGCTTGGGGAATCATGGCATCATTGTGTTGTGTAGTTAACAGCTCAGAAAATGAACACGTCTGCTATGCCTTGTAACTAATTGGGAAGAAGTGGCTCTGTGTGTGTGTGTGGATGTGGGTATATGTGTATACAATAAGTTCCTATAAGGCTTCTAATAAAAATAAATGGCTCAGAATTTCCATTCTAACAGAGACGGCTGCTGGGTTTGCTTTTTAATTTGCTCTATTCATGCTGATAAAGTGGATAGCACGTATTTAGCTTCTTGGTGTCTTTCTAAGTAACACAGATTACCATAATGGCCTGTCAAGGCAGAGGCCAGACCACATGTTCCGCTTCAGATATCCAACATTTGCTCTCCAAGCACATTTCAAAGTGGTTCTCATTTCTCTGTGTATTTTTTTTTTTCAGCAGCCCTGTTATTTCTCAAGCTGAGCTGTATTAGAGTGTGTAAATAGAGCTCAGCTGTGCATCCGTAGATGCTTTTTTCAATCAAACCTTTTCTAATAGAATCTGAAATGAAATATTCTTATTTTAGTCATCTTTTGTTTTCACCCATAACGAAAATTACAAATTTTCCCTTCCTTTTTTTGTTTAGTTATACTGGTTTGGAATTCAAAGTGCACATGAATACTTGAGTTGGACCTCATCTTGGTTTGGTTGCCTCATACATATATTTTTTTAAATTCAATTTCCCTGAAAACACTTTCTAATGCAGGTCTGCATGTTCTCCTAAATCTTGATGGGGTGCTGTACACTCTATTAGCCTTTACTTGCTGTATATATTTTCACTTAACACACTGTCTTGCTGTCTGAGCACATCTATTAACAATCCACTGAGGAAGTGATGCATCTCAGAGCGCACTGGGATAGAAAATGTATTTGCAGCTGGGTTATGAGATGCTGGTGAGGAATTTAACTCAGGGGCATTTGCTAACTTTTAGGTCTACAACCAAACCTGGGAGCAGACTTGGAGTACTGGTCACTAGTTACATGGATGTTTCTAAGATAGCTTTCATTTAGTTTTTTATTATAGAACAGTCCTGAGATCGTAAAATATTGTTTGCAGAAGAAAGAATATGAGACTACATTGGAATTGCATGAGCAAATTATGACAATTTTTTAGTTTTGGTCACCAAAAATATTTTTGGAAATAGCATGTACAGCTGAGGTCAAAATTCTACATACACCTTGCAGAATCTGCAAACTGTAAATTTGTTTACCCAAATAAGAGGGATCATACAAAATGCATGTTATTTTTCAATTTAATACTGACCTGAATAAGATATTACACATAAAAGACATTTACGTATAGTCCACAAGAGAAAATAATAGTTGAATTTATAAAAATGACCCTGTTCAAAAGTTTACATACGCTTGATTCTTACAGTTTTTCTGAAATGCTAAACACATTTTTTGAAGCCATCACTCATTTTCTCAAAACCTTAAACACACATCCAAATGTTCGAACTAAATTCACAGAACCCCTGACTCTTCTGGCAAAATCAAACAGTCGCTTCAAAACAATTTCACCTGTACTCAAAATCAAACAAAGCTTTTAAATTATGCACATATTAGTTAATACTATGTGCACTACAGATCATTCATTAGACACTACATCAAAAAAAAACACAGTGCCCAGTGCATATAGTTACAAAAAATAAAAACAATTGTTTACTGTACAAGTTCATCACAGAGCAAATTGTGTCTTAGTGAGGGAGAATGTTCTCAGAGTTTTGCAAAAAGAGTGCATGAGATCTGCAAACAGTGTCTAAACTGCCTAAACTTGTTTAAGTTTTTGCAGAAAGAGTGATTTATTTGACACATTGGTTTAGGCTATTGAGAATTTGGTTTAGAGTATGGGGTTTAGTGTTTTAGCAAAAAACTGTAATACTGTGTTGTTAACTGAATGATCCACGACTGTTTTTTTTTAGTGATAGTTGTTCATGATTGTTTGTTCTGAACAGTTAAACTGCCTGTTGTTCTTCAGGAAAATCTTTTAGGTCCCACGAATTCTTTAGTTTTTCAGCTTTTTTGTGTGTATTTGAACCCTTTCCAGCAATGACTGTATGATTTTGAGATCCACCTTTTCACACTGAGAACAACTGAGGGACTCATATGCAACTATTACAGAAGGTTCAAACGCTCACTGATGCTTCAGAAGGAAACATTGTATTAAGAGCCAGGGGTGTAAACTTTTGAACAGAATGAAGATGTGTAAATTTTTCTTATTTTGCGTAAATATCATACTTTTTTCATTAAGCACTGCCCTTCAGAAGCTACAGAAGATACTTGTTTCCCAGAAGACAAAATAAATTAAATTTACCCTGATCTTCAAATTCTAAAAGTTTTCACCACCAGACTCTTAAGTGAGCATTTGAACCTTCTGTAATAGTTGGATATGAGTCCCTCAGTTGTCCTTAGTGTGAAAAGATAGATCTCAAAATCATACAGTCATTATTGGAAAGGTTGCAAATACACAAAAAATGCTGAAAAAACAAATAAACTGTAGGAACTGAAGGATTTTTCTAAAGAACAGCAGGCAGTTTAACTGCTGAGGACAAACAAGGAGCTCACAAACAACTATGCCTAAACAGAAACACAGCTGTGGATCATTCAGGTAACAACGCAAAATTGGGAGTCAAGTGTATGTAAAATTATTTTCTCTTGTGGACTATATGTAGATGTCTTTCGTGTGAAATATCTTATGCAGGTCAGTACTAAATAAAAATAACATGAATTTTGTATGATCCCTTCTATTTTTGTAAAATAATTAACATTTAGCAAATTCTGCAAGGTGTATGTGAACTTTTGACCTCAACTGTATTAATCCAAAGTTCAGTCGTGAAACTCTAGATGGCGCAGTCCTACAGGTCTAATCTAACTCAGTCTTACAAATGACATCATTATTCACATAGCACAGCTGATTGGTTTATTTTGTACCAGCTAGCAGCCAATGAGCTTGCTCAATATTCAAAAACTTGGCTAGTGCTTCTTGTAACAGTTGCAGTGTGCTTCAGAAACCCTCCACCTTCCCCAGCTCCACCTGTATAGATCTGCCCAGGGTGGATTTCATGTATGTTATATATGAGAGTTATTTCTATATTAAATATGCAGCATCTGTATTTCTAACATGTTCACAGCAGCATGTATGTGAATTTTGAAAGTAGCAAGTCTCGATACTTGCTCTGCCACAGCAGAGTAGCAGATCTATTCAGCCAAGACCAAACACATTCACATTGTCATGTACATTATCATGCTAAACTCTCCGAGAGTTGTCATGACAGAAATTTTGAAATGATGATAGGTCTTTCTCCTTTACCCTGAACTCATATTCAAACACATGAACTCAAAACCTTTACATTTTATTTGATTATATATTATAATTAATATTCTCCAAATTTCCATCAGATTATACAGCACCTAGTTCTCTTTCATTAGTATGATATGTCAGTCAGGTCACTTGCTATATGTGCTGCACGAGTTAGGAGAAGCAAATGGAAACCGTAATGAATGATTTAATATTTTAACCCTGACCCTGACAATAGCATCTGAGATATATGCAAACTCTAATCCACATGCTGAGTTGTGTGCTTATGAATCTGAATAAGACACAAGAAAATGGACTAAATTGGCATATGGGACGATTGCCTGAAGTAGCTTCAGCATGATGGTATGCTCACACAGCCTGTTAGCTGTGATAATGTTTGCTTTTAATTGTCATCCAACTGATTTTTATTGCATTATCGTTTTTTTCTACATTACTTATTCCAGAGTCACTAATAAATTGAAACTTTTCATGGGTAAACAGACAATCTGGATAGCGGATGTTTAGCTATCCTGTAGAAAGTCACCAAATCAACAATCGAATCTTTTTGGAATTAGTATACTATACTTTTAACACTGCAGTCGAATATACTGTAATACGCATTCTGTGCATAGTAAACGACAGAGCCTACTGTACACACACAATAGTCAAGATAAGCTTATTTCTATAGCAGTTTATACATGTAAATTATGTAGATTGTATCAAAGCAACTTCAAAACATCAGAATGGGCTCAATTTGACCTTCAATTTTCAGTGCAATTAATGAAATGTACAAAAATTCTGCACTGAATATTAAGACATTTTATACATAAATAAAAAATATGTATATTCAATTTTATTTTATAATTCAATCAATTTTGTTGCATGCTAGTGTTTGAAATATTTATCATGGAATATTGCTTGCTGTTTCACGTATATTTTTTAAAAGTATGCTTTATGCAGTGCATCAAATTCAGTAAGTAGGAAGCTAGTATTCCTTTGGGAAGACTAGGTGTGTGTGTTTTATGAATGTGTGTGCGCATGTGTGCTGTATAGTGGAGTGGAGCATGAGCATGTCCGCAGCCAAAATGAATCCTGTCAGATCTCCAGCACACTACATATTGGGATTAATGACGGAGAATGTTCTGGCAGGAAGATCTTCACACCCACTCCATTATTAATGCAGCATACCAGTGAGGGAACACACAGAATGTGAGAGAGCCTTGCAGAAGAGAAGAAAAGAGAAGAGAAGAGAAGAGAAGAGAAGAGAAGAGAAGAGAAGAGAAGAGAAGAGTCAAATGGCAAAATCCAGCCAATTGAATAGTAATCTATGTGGTCAGAAATTTTGTGTGACGAAAGATTTCCCCACACATAACTTAACATGCATTCTAGATTTCCTTCTAGCATGAATGATACATGCAGTGCTGGCTAAAATAAGGGGTAGTATGTTTGAAAGCAGCATAATTATTGACTTTGTGTCAGGCATGCTTATGATGCCTTAAAATTTGAGTTTTATAACAGACTGAATGTCTGTCTCCAAGTATAATGAATAGGATACATGGCATTCGCATACATTGATTTGCATGTAAGAGTGGAGTGCTATTTGTGTTGTACACAGACTTGCTGCCTGTGTGCTCCTAACTGGTAACTTACTGGTATGCCATCTTAAGGGCCATTTAAACTAAACAAGTTACTAGATGTAGAACAGCTGGAAAAAAAAAAAAAAAACCTGCAGAAAGAGATCAAACACGTCCATTTAACTTGTTTACATACAAAAACAATGGAATTGCAGTGCAGTTATTCTGGCATTCTATGTTAAGGCAGCTATGTAGGAAGTAGACAACAAGAAGGCTTGCTAACTTTTAATCATTCTTTTCTTTTGCCCACGTTTGTTAATTGCCACGAAGAAGGACATAGCCTCTCTTCTAAGTGACATCTGGCCTGTTTTACAGTAGGCTAGTCGAGACAGGCACTAACACCTTAAATGAGCAATTGAGGGACAAGTCTTGTGTACTTTGATCTGATGGCTCTCACAGATGCAGTTAAAGAGAAGAGGCTCTAAAGACATTTCTTTTTCTCTCTCTTTTTCCTTTGGTCATATTGATCTGCCAGTTATTGCTCACTCTGGGGCTCAAATCCTGTCATGGTTGCATTCACATTTCAGCGGCTGTTTCCCTCAGCCTTAGAAATATACATTGTCTTTCAATTTAGACATGGACTTGCCTGGTCATATGTAAACTCTCATATGTGCACAAAAGCATGCATAAATGCTTTCAAATCAATATTTTTATTTGTATTTATTTTTATTTTTTATTTTTGTAGAAAATTTTGTATATCTCCAACATAGGGGCTCCCTATATTATTGCCCTCATGTATATAACATGACATATTTAAAATGTAATTTTATTTATTTTATGATTTTACCTGCATATTACTTGTACATTATCCTTGCAACAATTTAGCACGAATTGCCGAATTGCCGATGTTCCTACTGTAATCCTCATAAAACGTTTTTGGTCTGTCGTAGTGATATTATTGTCATATTATTGCCTTTGTAGTGAGTACGGTTTGGTCTTGATATAACTTTTGCAATAATTTGTAATAATCTGTGAAACAGACCTCACAGTCTAAATGTTTTACAAGGACTTGACATGAATTGACATTTAATTCAGTATGGATGCAGTATGTTGGGGTGCTTTTTAAGGGTTGTTTTTCATTGTGTGATTCTTGCAGTTTTTGGATTATTAAAATAATGAGTGAGCTAGTGTTCTTTTATTTATTTATTTTTATTTTTAATTTTTACTTTTCTGCTTTACTTGTAATGGAGAACAAGTTGATGTGCTGCTGTGGTGCACCCATCGTTGTGCTGACTCGAGCCGAGCATGTTGAATTTTAATTGTTGCATGAGCTTCTTTTCTAAAACTGTCAGATTTCTTCAGTATTGCCTGTGGCATGACCGCTGCCTCAATTACAACTAGGAACTGTTCATTTTAGCTGTGCAGAAACTGCTCAGCATTAGTATATGATTACACACATTATGTTTGAAATGTACGAAAATCGCTGTGCGACTGCAAACTGATTGCTAGCCCTTGTCTGGCCACCCCAATGGGAAAATCCTGACTACAACCACTGGCTAATAATAGTAGTTAGTGGATGATTATGTTTAAGTAAAGCTGACACAGCAAGTGCAGAGATCACCACTGTTTTTATATGAACTTAATCAAGTCAGTGAAATCAATCACAAACTGAAATTGAACCAAATGAAATCCTGCTCCTGTTACATACATATCCATTGGTGTAGAAGAGTAATTTTATTTGATTGATTTAAAAGTGAAAACCTTTTTTATTCCAGCATGGGACCTCTCAAGAGCTCAGAAACAATTCAAAATTCAAACCCTGCTTCAAAATATGCATTTAATATCCATACTATTTTAATCTTTAGAAGAACTCTAGCAGTGCAGCTGTGTTCATATAATGACACAAATTCTCATGAAAATGCACACACATGTGAGCCGTAATCCTACAGTGACTACACCTGCAGGTTATGTTTACCTGTTGCTAATAGCGTTGCATGCCTCTGTTTGTTATCACTGTTTGTTTGCGAGGCATGTGGGAAAAACCCTAATGCTGTAATAAAAAAACGCAAACTGTTGGCATTTCATTACAGGAGGGAAAAATTCAATTACAGGGCTGTAGTTCTGCTCCACACACTCCTGAGGGTAACACCTGAACATTTGCACTTTTTTCTTTTGTCTCCAAAACACTCACTCCGTTTGGCTTAGCGTGAAAGCGCTTTAAGAGATTGTAGATTAACTAGTGAGAATGGGTTCTCCCATTATTCTATTAATAAAATTAACACAAAAATTACATAAATTAATTTTTTTTGGGGTCTATAGTGAAACATCGCAATGGATGACGACAGCGAAGGGAGGAGCGGTTAGGGATGTGCCTGAAGCATGAATCTATATTCAGAAAGACACTGAAAACGAATAACGCATTCTACAGACCCACTAAAGGTACACGGTTAACTGTTTACTAGTGATACTCTTGTATATTACAGTACATCAGATTTCATTTACCACCTAAATAGAGTAAGGATAGATGACCAATAGGATGATTGCGAATGATTTGCATATCCTAAACAACACTGACAAACATCTAATCTTGAAAAATATGTGGTAAGTACAGTCGCTGTGTAGTATACACAGAGTATGTGTGATTGTGAACCTTGAAAGTGAAAGTAAAAAGTGAGTGCGTATTCCAAAGGGATTTCAATGCCCCACAAATTAATAGTGCTTCACTGATGCCCTCAATTTAAAAATATTTTTCCAGTGATTGAGTGAACACTAGCTGCTTTTCCATTACCCTTCAAATTTTGCAAACTGAAATGACGAAAATATGCCTGATGAAAATGCGTAAATTTTGCAAAAAATCCCATATATTGCATATATTTACACTTTAGTCAATGCTGGTGTTTATACCAACTGCGCTGCAGGATGCGACTTGTGAATAAAAGGGGGAATAAAAGTTTCAGCATGCATACTCTGTGTAATCCGGGTCAATACAGTTAGGGTAGGTAGAAAAACTCCCATCTTGTTTTCTCCTCCAACTTCAATATCGTCCTACATTACCGTCTTACCTTTTTTGTAAAGGGTATTTGACCTTCTTTGCACGTTAACTTTGTAAACACTGGATTGGTACTTCTGCTGCAATGTAGGACGATTTAAAAGTTGGCAAAGAAAATGAGATGGAGTTTTTCTTGCGTTTTTGGACGCAAACTTTGCATTTATGGAATTCCCCCCCACCAAATCGCACCCTGCAGAAGTGGCTCTCTGCTCTGCTGCGATATAGCCTACCAACATCAGATGTCATGACTTATTACGGGAGTAAAAAATTACTTTTTACTTTTCACATCATGGTTTTTTATCAACATCTATAAAATCTTGCAAGTGTTTTACGCGAATCTGTAATGGAAATGCACCTACTGACTGAGCGTTTGAGAGTTTCACGTAGCGTGTCTATACACTGCATTTAGCGCATTATTCCTATTGACTGGATATGGAGTAGGGCTAAGCCGAGGTACAATTACATGGCTCAGCCGAACCCACGAACGCTCGTCAGTGCTCTTCTCACTATTCGTAAGCATTCGTGAGCAGTTAAAAACTAGTGCCATCTGCTGTTAAAAATTTAACTCAGAATCGATTCAAAAGAGAATCACGATTCAGTCGGAAAATCTCAGAATTGATCCACAATGCATCGATTTACAGCTGCAGCCCTAATACGCAACGTTTATCAGTCTATACTGTATAGTCTGTCGAATAAATAAAAAAAATTTACTTGTATCACCAAGTTGTGCATAGGTTTTAGGATTAAACTGAACAGTTGATGGCATCTAAAACGTTTATCTTCTACACATTTTAAAGTTTTAATGCCCTGCCAAAATTACTGCCCAAATTGTCTTATCTAATAACATCATCTGTATGATGGATAAATAAATTATGCCTCTCAGGTACTGCGGAGTGTATTTGATTACAGCTCTGAGAGATCATGGCGAGAGATATGGGTGTGTGTGTTTAGTGGCTCAAGAGATAATAGATGCACACTCATTTATAAGATGATATATGCTAGTCCTTATTTAGCAGTTGATGGGTTTTCAGACAGCCGCTGCAGTCAGTCAGGTATAACAAGTCTACTGATCGAGGAGTCTTCCCCGTCAAACTCTATCACAGCTTCTCTGTCTGACTGATGTGTATGAGCTATTTAAATATTGATGGGGCAAATCTCTTGCTGGTTTACAAAGATCCCAGACCCGCTTATTTGCATCCAGTTTTATTTATGTATGAACAAATATGATTTATTAATTCCGCGCCTCGACCCAGAGCAAGTTTCCGCAGAATTCTAACTGTGGCAATTTGCCAATCGTATTTGTACCCAAAAATGAAACACTTAATAAATAATGTTGAACAGTGTCTTGGGAGGACGGACAAATGTGAATACTTGTGATTGTGAGTTATTTATTTATTTTGGTTGATAGGGATGTGATTGTTTTCGAGTGCATGTATGTGATGAGTGTGTTTGCGGTACATGTTTGTCTGAGGCCTCATGCAGCAGTAATGAGGGATTTAAGCACCAGAGAGATTTGTGTAAATGTGGAGTAAGCAATTTACAGCAATCAAACTAAAATGTCCGACAGACATCTGCAGCGCTTGCAGACTCATGACTGAATGGATATACACATTAGAAATATCTAAACTCACAACAACTCTGCAGTCTGATTAAATGGAAATTAGATACAGATCATAGAGAGGACCCTTACAGACCATCATGAATGCATGTCAAGATCAGGAAGTCTCCTAGAATATAGGAAATTTTGACCTTTTAAAGACAAAGCAAGATTAGTTTAGGTTGTAAAATAAGATGTGGTGCAAGTACACTTTTAAAAAATAAATGTTCTTTATTGGCATCAATGGTTCTATGAAGAACGTGAACATCCATGGAACCTTCCAAACGCAGAAAAGGCTCTTTATAGTAGAAAAAGTTTCTTTAGCAGTGTTTCGGGTCATCGGATGCCCATTTTCCACAAGTTGATTCGATTTTTTAGGGTCTTAATGAAAAGTCTCTAATATACTTTGATTAAAAATTCTCAGTGGTTTTGTAAAACAACACCCCTTTTACCTTGCCAAATTCAGCTCTGCAAAAATCATCTCATTCTAAGGGGTTGTTCCTTTAAATGCAAATGAGCTCTGCTCACCCCGCTCCTCTCTTCTCTCTGTGGAAAGACAGTCTTGTTTACATTAGCCGCATTTAGCTGCTAAACTTCCTAACTACCACGTTATAAGGAAAGGCGATCGCAAAGATTCATAAAAAAATGCTTATACTCACTTCTGCTGTAAGTGAAGCTGGATCATGAATGATTGGCGCGAACACAGACGGATATATGTAGATCGGGAGGCGCATTTCCTTCACAAACAAACGTAATCCACTGCATCTTCAGCAGCTCAGATGTCGGGAGTAAATGACAACCACTATGTTTGTTATTACATCCAGCAACACAACACCTCAATCACTCAATCGGAGATATTCTTGTCTATCTTACATCCCTGCTCTGGCATCAAAACATGGAAAGTTACTGGACTGTGACAGCTGGTCTGAGGTAAGACGCTCATGTCAATCAACTATCATGGGAGCGGCCTCCGTCACAGCGACAGGCATCTGAGAACGGCTCGATTTGAAAAAGGGGATATTATTTTTACAGATTAATTAAAAACCACTGCATGGATTTTTATCATTATAGGGTAGATTTGTACATACACTGCCAACACACGTTAATGTTCAAACAACATGAAAAAGTGAACTTAGCATCCGATGACCCCTTTAATTCGAATCGCGATATGGACTAGTGTCTGTGAATATTAAAACGCAACAAGACGGTTTAAATATGAATCCTCCATGTTCCGCTTGGCTTTGTATTAATGAATGAATGGCGGAGACGCGGCTTTGTTTACTACACAAATAGTGAAGCACACGTCTCGCGGTGATTTTCAGCCTCTGTGTCTCATTATATGACGACATAAACTCATGAACTAAATCTCCAGAACTGCTGTGAGAGTCACTTCATGTAAATTTTACCGTTTCGTTTGAGAAAAGTAGCATCATATCATATAGTGTATACACACAAAATCTAACCGGCAACCTGTCAAAATAAAAGTACGGTTTTTAAATATTCCTCTTTCTGGCAAATTTAATTAAACAGTTAAATGCAGAAATTATAATAATAACATAAATAACAGAAAAACTGGCAACAAATAAAAAGGTTTAATTTTAATTTCATTAAAAATAAATATATATTTAATGCCTGTATTTGATTATCAGAAAAAATAAAACACAAGAATTTCTGAAAAAAAAAGAAAGAAAAATACTGTAGGGCCCTATTGTTCAGAATGTTGAAATTGAGATTTTTCTACTTAATTTTCACTGAAATAAATGTTTTTGTTATTACACAGAGAGTAATGTACCGAAAAAGTACTGTACCATACCGTTGGTTTTCTTTTTTTTAATACTGCAACTAGGGGTGAGCGATATGGCAAAAATATCATATCACAATTTTTTTCAGGAATGTCACGATTCACAATTTTATCACGATTCTGTCATGTTGGTTTTACTATTTTGCAAGTTGCCCAAGCAGTACAGCCAAACTAATTTCCCTTTTAAAACAAAACAACAACAACAAAAAATCTTTCAAGATGATAAAAAAAAACAATGGCAGATATTTAGGTCAAAGTGAGCGAAGATTGTCATTATTTTATCATTTGTTGTTAAAAAATAAGAACAAAGATACACATTACAAATAAACATAATACAAATAAAACAAACAATGCTTTATTTTTCAGGTACAGAAGGTGTGTTTAGCAGTAGCATTCAAGAAATTGAAATAACTAATATAAAAAATGAAACACTATACAGTACTTATGCGCTATATACATCAATAGTACATTGATTTTGTTTTATTAACATTAAAAGTTAACCCAAAAATCTGTCTGTCAATTCTGTCGTATTAGTTTATTTTTTCTGTTGAATGTTATTTATTTGATAAATTAAATGTTTAACTGGCAAGGTTTTAAAGCAAATAATGTACTTTTGTGATTGTGAAAAAGTGCGGTGTCCTGTGAGTGTAACTCTACCGCTGAGTTAACACTGATGTGAATGTATGTCCAGTTGTACAGTATATTGAGACTGAGGCGCCAGAATTGCAGCTGATAGAATAGAAAGATGCTGCGATATTTCTCCAAAAGCAGATTGTGGAGACGTTTTTATCATCCATGATCAAAAAACATCATATCGCAAACCCCTAACTGCAACACTTACTGTGTGTCATCATAGTAGCATGGCCTCAACCAATGGTGTGTGTTTGGGGCGGGA
The DNA here is from genome assembly GCF_022985175.1 of Labeo rohita. Taxonomy (NCBI): domain Eukaryota; kingdom Metazoa; phylum Chordata; class Actinopteri; order Cypriniformes; family Cyprinidae; genus Labeo; species Labeo rohita. The sequence goes on along the minus strand of NC_066887.1, from coordinate 16,646,225 downwards.
CATTTTTGCGGTTCTGTTATGTAGCATAAATAACACACTTCACTTTTAGAATCTGTTAGGGCCCTATGATTTCCGTGATGCGGAAAACGCAGACGGAATCACAGAATCCAGTCATAAAAATGGAATTTACTGAATAACGCAGAATGTCATGGAATTTGTCAAAGTTTGAATTAATTAATGTTCTGCATGTCTCTGTTTTAATGAATGCAGCATACAAGCGGTTTTATTTACTACACACACTGAAGCGCGTGACGCTCGCGGTGATTTCAGCATCTGTCATCTCACTAAATGAGGACATAAATACATGAAGAATCTCTGCTGAGAGTCACCTCATGAGCATTTGACCGTTCCATTTTAGGAAAATTAGCGTTATATCATATACATACAGAAATGTAAAGGTAGACGCGGCAACCCGTCAAAATAAAAGTCTGGTTTAATTAGAAGACATTGTGCCAGATATATGTTACTACTACTACTACTAAAATGAAACAAACATTATTTTTTATGGTGTAATCACACAACATTTCTTCCATGTTTTAATTTTAATAGTAAATTCCCCTTTGTTTGGCAAAAAAAAAAAAGAAGTTAATTAAAAATTAATTAAAAAGATAAATTTCTGAGGGTAAAAAAAAACTTTCAAAAGGATATTTTAAGAATAAATTTGAATAAATTAAGTATGCATTCAAATAATTAGACATGCTAAAACAATAAAACATACGGTGAGAAAAAATACATTTCATAGGGCCCTAAGTATGTCATTTTTGTTAAACCTTTATTAAATTGATGTGAAATTGTATACATTTCTTGAGTTTAATTATTTAGACATGCTCACTGATTAATAAAATTTAATTTAACCATTAAAAAGGAGTTGAGAAAAATTAAAACGGGAAAAAAAAGGAATTTGGGAAAAAACAAAACAGATTTCATAGGGCCCTAATCTATGCATTAAAAAATCTCTTCTGTTTCACTCTCAGTAGGTAATTTTGTCTATACAGCATTTATCTCATGCATCTGACTGCAAACATTCTGACAGTCTGTTTGTTTCTCTGGAGTCAGACTGTTTGTATATCCCAGCTCAATATGTCATATCTGCAGGTCCAGTGTAAACCGGCTGGTTGCATTTCACAGGTGAATGGACACATTACTTCCAAATCCATCACCATGAGGCCTGCCTGTGAGGGGAGACACTCAAAGCTAATATCCCCACCAATGTGCTTTAGAGATCCAAGAGCCCAGCGCACCAATTACATCTTCAGAGCTGCATTCTTCCTCTCAGCCTAAATTGCTTTGTTACTGGAGTCTGGAGGCTGCCACACAGAAGTTTGAAGTAATGGAGAGTGAAAGGAGTCCAGGGGCAGTAGGCCTGATGCAAGATGTGTTTTTCAGTGTGGACAGGAAGGTTGTGGAGTGTGTAGTTGGTATGGGGTTTTAGTGTGTGAGATACCTTTAATATACAACAATCAAATGTAGGGCGGCACAATAAATTGCATGCGATTATCATACACATTTAGTCAGTAAAGCCGTTTATTTGATTAGTAGTAAATCTCCATCACATGCGTTCAGCTGGAGCGGCAATTAATACATAGAGCCAACGCAAAAGCAACGCAAAATCACGTTTATATTCGCAGATGAATAATGTTTACATCTGGTGTCCCTGTGACCCAAACAAAAATATTAAAACTTTGTAGCATGCAATCAAGTTGAAGTTCTGATTATAATCAGTTGTTTAAGGAAAGTTAGGAGCTTGACAAAAAAGATAGAAAAAGCTGGATATGAGAGTTATGTAGCTTCACATATTCTCAATAATCCTAATTGATATGTAATTTGTAATATGACAGTTGTGGCCTAATGATAAAATTTATTTATAGAAATTTGGTTAATATTGATAATGTGTTATTATTTTAAACATTTATTCCTTAATTTAATTTTAAAGCCCTAAAAAATAGTATTTTGAAATTTTGGTCTTGCTGCTTCTTACAGCCCCAGTTTGAAAACCCTTGATTTACCACATAAACTGTGGTGTAGGCAGGGTCGTATCCACCACAGATATTAAGGGAGACAAATCCCCCACAAATAATTAGAAATGGCCAATCTGTCACCTTCAATATTTAAAAAACTCTGTTTGTTTTTAGGATGACCAAAAGCTTTAAAAGTTACATTTTCAGCATGGTCTACCTCAGCGGTCAAACAGTGCTCTTCAATGTCAAAATAATTGAGATGGGCAATCAAATCAAAGAAGGCGGGGTTTACTGTTCACTGAAAAAGAGTGCAAATTCCAGAGCGAAACATCAGTTTAATACTAAAAGAGAGAGAGAGATAAAAGTTGTAAATCATTTAATATTATTCGACTTTCTATGATGAAATGTTAAATGACTGACAGCTATATCCAGTGATGCTTTTTCTAAAATATGGCCATTTTGACAGAGAGAGAGAGGGAGTTGCAAGTGTGAATTACAATTAAGCTGTAAGTTTAGTTGCTTCAAAAAGTGTGGGAACTATAATGAAGAGATTCAGTATCAGGTCTATTTCATTGAGTAATGGGGCGGCGTAGACAGCATGTTTCTGTGCTCCTGGATGATCTCCCATCTCTGTCAGTGTTGCCAATTCCACAGTTTTTCCTATTAATTAGGCTACTTTAACACTGTTGCCATGGGTTTTCATGTTGGGTGTTGAAGCGATTTTTATATAAAGTGATATTTAGCCCCTGTAATGTGTATTTTACCAGGGGAACCCTGCCATAAAATGTGATTTACCACACAGAGCATGATTTTTTACGATTATTCGGCAGGTTTTGTTGTGAAAACCTGGCAACCCTGATCTCTGTGTGTGAGTGGATTGTGTGTGTGTGCGCATCAATGAAAGCAGTGCATTAACATAGAATGGTGAACACTGATGCACACCTGCATGGTTACGGACTTGGGTGTAGGATTATTATAGTAAACGAAAAATCTGAAAACCTTAAAGGCACAGTGTGTATGTTTTCACCATAGGGCGCATTTTCAAAACAAAGAAAGTACCAAAGGCATAGTTTGATGATGCCGTGATTGAGTGTGGAATCACGGGAGTTGTTGTCTTCATCCCCACAGCTGATGCAATTTGTCGGGACTCATGTTCATGGATGTGCTAATGTATTAAAAACTTATTAAGGTCACTGCAGTATGAAGCAGGGTGGGGCTGAAAGTCGTGGAAGTGCAACGAGTGATTGCTAATGAAGGACCAGCACAATACACGGCTCGAAAGCAGCAGAACTTTTACTATGCCACAGTCGACCGCTTCCACTTCTTGTGTATGTAGGAAAAAGCAACTCTGTTTTGTCATGCTCGATACATTTGAGTGTGTTGAAAGTTCTGTTATAATATACTTTGTGTGTTGTCACCTGTCTAATAAAATGCATAACATATTAAAGCGTCTTTGGTGTTTCCTTTGGTGTTTTTGATGTTTTCTACAAAATAAAACCGGAAAATCAAGGGTGTATGACATCATTGGCAGGCAACGCTGGTACGCTAGTTAAAATTGCTTATTTCTCTAGATTTAAACATGCTTCAAAACATTTGGGATAATGTAAGTACACATGTAAGCAAAATATATAACACTGTTCTAGTGGTTTTTGGATATTGTAATCAAAATATCTTACACATTATGTCCTTAATTTAAAAATATTTATAATAAAATAAACAATAACAAAAATGTTATATACATAAGACCTTAAACCTAAACAAAACCTAATAAAATAACAAACATATAAAAAAAATTACAAAGGTGGAAAATTTAAATATAAGAACAAATTCAAACTATTAATAAAAACTAACAGTATTTCAATGGTAGTATCTTACTAAAATAACACTGGTGTAGGATCCTGAAAATTAACTTATGTATAGTGAGTATGTCCCTAAATATGTGAACCATGTATGTGTGGGTGGTAAAGGTGGCAATTTACATATTCCAGCTTGTTCTGCATAAATTATTATATCGATCTCTGTGACTCTATAATATTCTTTTCATATAAACTGTCTATCAAGCAGAACTGAATAATACAAGCATGTCGACCTTCATTTCCATACTGCCAGCTCCTGTGATTTGCCTTTTTCAGTGCTCTGTTTGTACAGACAAACAAAGCTCAAATTACAGTAATCTGCTGCAGCAAGAAGCAATAAATGATTAATCAGATTTATCCAGCGGTGGCATGAAACTCTCCCCCGGCTGCCTCTCATTACAAGTTCATGTTCATGAGGTTACGTGACTATGCTCCGCATTCACTCTGCTCATTCACAGATGTTGAAAATGCTTATTTGCGGGGCACAAAAAGCCATTTTGTGCTCATGTGTTGGATTGTGGTTCTCTTTTCATTGTGTACGCTTGTCTCTTCCTTTTAAACGCTGCAGCAAATGTCACCTCAGTGCCTCGTTTTTATGCGTGTGCGCAAGTTTTTGTAGCTGTGCTATTGTATTCCCTCAGAAGAGTATCTGAAAAGCAGCTTAGCTTGTGTGCGTGAAGAATCCATGATTTATTTACATGTTTATTTTTGAGTGTGTATGTGCGTTGTGCTGCGGGTCATGCACAAGCTCAGCTTGGTAGATAACGCTATTGTTGCAATTTGGGATCCCACCTTCACTAAGCCCTTAAAGGGATTTTCCCCCGAGGCCTGGGTGGGCAAGAGTGGAAATAAAGCCACAGCGAGCAAACACCACGCCTGTTAGACAGGAGTGCAGGGGTTCAGCGGCAGGATGTGGGGTTCACCGAAGGGCAGAGGGAGGAGAAACAGGCTGCTCTCCACTGGGGCTGTAAGCCACGACAGGGTCCTGAAGACACGCTCCTTATTTAAAGCAAGGCGGGAACACAAATGAAAAACAACCGTAGCATACAGCGTGACTGATTCTGATTAGAAATCATTCCCCAGATGTGACTCCCTCAGTTTGGCTTTCCTCCACTTTTAAAGCCACCACGCTTTAACCTGAAGAGAAAGCATGGGAGAGACGTATTTTAAAAAGATAGAGAGCTCCCTTCGCCCTTGCAGTTAAATCCTTAATGAACATCTCACGCACCGGTTTACATTACAGAAATGAATACCTTTATTCACATTGTTACAAAAGATTTCTATTTCAAATAAATGCTGTTCTTTTGAACTTTCTATTCGTAGAAGAATCCTGAAAAGAAGAAAAAAAAACCTGCATCACGTCAATTTTAATCAATTCTAATTTTTACAGAACAATTTTGATTTTTAAGTCCCAAGAATGGATTAATCTAGCCTGTTTTTAATTAACGAAAGGAACATTTGCACACCTTCCGTCTAATAAATCACAATAAGCTTTGTACTTTGTTACTTTTGATATGAAACAAAGTCTCAAATTCAAATTGGCATGTTTATAAAAATGACTTAAATGTATTAATTGAACTATAGGCTAATCCTGGCTTAGTCTGTGAAACCAGGCCTATATTTAAAAAAAGAAAGTGGAGTAGAAATATAATTGTGTAACTGACCTATCGGTAAGACCCCCCCCCCCCATTCCATGGAGGGATATATAAAATACACTGACCAAAATGATAAACGCAACACTTGTTTTTGCCTCAATTTTTTTATGAGCTGAACTCAAAGATATAAGACTTTTTCAGAAGGCCTATTTCTCTCAAATATTGTTCGCATATCTGTCTAAATCTGTATTAGGGAGCACTTCTCCTTTGCCAAGATAATCCATCCACCTCACAGGTGTGGCATAAGGTGTGGTCCAGCCCAGGACCTCCACATCCAGCATCTTCACCTCCAAGATCATCTGAGACCAGCCACCCAGACAGCTGCTGCAACAATCGGTTTGCATAACCAAAGAATTTCTGCACAAACTGTCAGAAACCATCTCAGGGAAGCTCATCTGCATGCTCGTCGTCCTCATCAGCGTCTCGACCTGACTGCAGTTTGTCGATGTAACCAACTTGAGTGGGCAAATGCTCACATTCGATGGCGTCTGGCACTTTGGAGGTGTTCTCTTCACGGATGAATCCCTGTTTTCACTGTACAGGGCAGATGGCAGACAGCATGTATGGCGTTGTGTGGGTGAGCGGTTTGCTGAGGTCAATGTTGTGGATCGAGTGGCCCGTGGTGGCGGTGGGGTTATGGTATGGGCAGGCGTATGTTATGGACAACAAACACAAGTGCATTTTATTGATGGCATTTTGAATGCACAGAGATACCGTGACGAGATCCTGAGGCCCATTGTTGTGCCATTCATCCACAACCATCACCTCATGTTGCAGCATGATAATGCACGGCCCCATGTTGCAAGGATCTGTACACAATTCCTGAAAGCTGAAAACATCCCAGTTCTTGCATGGCCAGCATACTCACCGGACATGTCACCCGTTTGGGATGCTCTGGATCGGTGTATACGACAGCGTGTTCCAGTTCCTGCCAATTAACAACCTGATCAACTCTATGCGAACGAGATGTGTTGCACTGTTTGAGGCAAATGGTGGTCACACCAGATACTGACTGGTTTTCGGACCCCCCCCAATACAGTAAAACTGCACATTTTAGAGTGGCCTTTTATTGTGGCCAGCCTAAGGCACACCTGTGCATCATGCTGTCTAATCAGCATCTTGATATGCCACACCTGTGAGGTGGATGGATTATCGCCGCGAAGGAGAAGTGCTCACTGTCACAGATTTAGACAGTTTGTGAACAATATTTGAGAGAAATAGGCCTTTGTGTACATAGAAAAAAGTCTTAGATCTTTGAGTTCAGCTCATGAAAAATTGGGGCAAAACAAAAGTGTTGCGTTTATAATTTTGGTCAGTGTATTTTTAAATAAAAACAAAAAACAAAAACAAACAAACAAAACAAAAGAAAAAAAAACGGGAGAACAATCACGGATAACAACATGCAGGACCAACACTGTTCGTGCACTGTTTGACTGCCATTGGCTCATCTGCGTTCAAGGGGAGGGGCTTACAGATAGGTCAGTTGTTAGGCTACTTTGTAACTTTATTATTATAAAAAGTGAATTAATTAAGTGCAATTTAAGTGTTTTATACAAGTCAAGTTAATTTTTAGTTAAATATTAATGTAATACCAATTGACTCTCATGTTTTACAGCATTAGTTTAGAGATTTATTTTTTTTTCCTTTGACATGTACTGTACCCGATACATCTATATTGAATTGAATCGCAATCTTGTGAATCAGAATCAAATCAAATCTTGAAATTTGTGTCAAAACCCAGCGCTAGTATCATGGTTTACACTAAAATATCATTCAGCGCCACTGTTTTCAACATTGTTAATAATATAACACGTTTGAGCACCAAATCAGCATGTTATACAATTTCTAAAGAATCATGTGGCACTAAAGGCTGGAGTAATAGCTGTTGAATATTTAGATTTGCTGTCACAGAAATAAAGTACATTTTAAATTGAAATAATATTTTACAATATTACCATTTTCTCACCAACACCATTAATTCATTACTTGTGTGCTTCAGATATGCATTAGTTGGGAAATTTTCTGTGATTAACAAGTGTAGAATTTCAAAAGTTCCTTAGTTGTTAGATGGCTCCAAAAGACTTCAAATAAGAAATATGGATGACTTTTCTTTCTTTCCTTCTCTCTTTTTTTGTCCGTTTGGAGACATTTCTTAAAGTTTCTCCAGTATTCCCTTTGTTTTTCACAGAAAAAAAAAATAACTTCATAGAGATTTAGAATGACATGGGTTGAAGTAAAAGAGAGAATTTTAACTTTTGCTGAACTTTAACTTGTTAAGTGTCGGACAAACAATGTTTGGCACAAATATGCATGATAGATTAAGTGGGTTTCTTAATTATTTTTCTTCAGTCCACGCTGCTCTGTCACTGCTGTTTGTTGTTTTCTCTGTAATGATGGTGTGACCTGACACCTTTAAACAGCAGCTAGTTTCCAGACTATGAAAGATCTTATTTTTCCACACAACTAATTAGCGTGTGCAAAAAATAACTGGGAGGAAATGACAAGCAGAGGCCTCGCAATCCCTTCTGGCACTTGTGCTTTTAAGCAAGCTTACTTTGACAGAGCCCTTAAGACCAAATAACTCTGGCTATTAATCAACAAAGCCTGTATGTTTTATTAAATGTGTGCAGTTTTATGGATCACTGACTCTCTCTTCTAAACTCTCCTTCAGTGAGGCATGAGGGGGGGTCTGCATCTACAGCTGGGTGTTTAGATGATGTCTAGACTCGGACACGGAATTCTGCTTTCCCCCCTTAGATCTGACTCATGGTAGATGGATGTGGATCGAAACTGATGGACCATTAACCTCCCACTGAGATTCCCAGACTGTGCAGACGGTGCTGCATATAGCGAGATGAAGAACAGACTCTCTCTCTCACAGCTCTTTTATTGGCAGGATTCGAGAACATAAACCACTTGAAAAGCAATCAGATCACTTGATATATTGGCAGGGATAGTGACAGACAGAACTGACGGAACACTAAACAAATACAGCTATTGTTTATCAGCTCAGAGGGGCTTTATTTCTAAAGGGGCTGACGATGATAGGTCTCCCTGCACCACCAGTCCCTGCATCTTTCATGGCGTGTCTAAATCTCTTCTATCTATTTCCGCTTACTTATCCCAGCATGCGCGAGGTATTCTGCCACAGGCAAATTGTTTCGTTCTGATACTAATCTATTGCTGCACAGTTAATTCTTCATGGAATGCTTGAAGACACTTGCTGCATCACTGAATTCCTACTGGCAAACAAGCAACAGGTGCCAAAACAAAAAAGCTGATTCCTACAAACACTGCCTGCCTAATTTAGTGTCTATCCTGCCTGTTTACCTAACAGAATGTTTGTCAAGGAGAGGAAGGAAAATGCAGGGCTGGCATTGGTATTGGATACTGAGGAAAATGATGCACACCGCCAGCTCAAACAGATGTTGCCATGCTGTTTCTTCTTAGGTCAGTTTATTTAGTTGGATCTGAATTGCATAATCACAGTAAAGGCCTGTTCATACCAAGAACAAAAACTGTAATGATATAACCAATCATTAAGACGTTTTTAACTTAAAAACGTTGTTTCTAAAAAAAGTTACCCTGTCTGAATCAGTTGTTTGAATCTTGTAGTCAAATGGCCAGGATTTGAAATCAGAGGCTATCATATCAAAAGTAACAAAGCATAAAGCTTATTGTGAATGTTCTGTTCATTAACTTAAAACAGGTTGGACTAATTGATTCTTGGGATTTAAGAATCAAGAATTAAGTGAAAACATTTCTAAATATTGGGATGGGTTTATCAGCTGTTTGGACTTTCATTCTGATTACACCCATTCACTGCAAAGGATCCACTGGTGTGCAAATCTGTTCCAGTGAAACTAACTAGCCTACATCTTGGAAGGCCTGAGGGCCTTAATATGTCCTAACTCTGTAAAAATTACATTTCCTCATTTGTGCTCATTTGTAACACCCAGTCAGCTTTAGTTCAGCACTAGAATGCTGGACAGCTCCATCAGTGCAGATGCTCATTTCAGCACCACTCAGTGGACAGCAACCATCTACTTCAGGAAACATGGCATTTAAATTACAGGACTAACACCTGAAATAATATATACATTGAACTGACATGCATCGAATTGAATGTATGACAACCTAATTAATGCATACAACTAAAAATTAGTTGGTTTTGTTTTTGAAAGAAGTTTCTTATGTTTGCCAAGGCTACATTTATTTAATCAAAATGTGATATATTATTACAATTTTGTGTTTGTACAATAGCTGTTTTCTATTTTAATATATTTTAAAATGTATTTTATTTTTGTCATCAACTAAAAACAGTTGTGCTGTTTCAGTTTTTTTCTTATAAAGAATTTACTCTAAAAATCAACACAGAAATGGCAGGAAAAATGCCTGCAGATTCCATCTGGGTCTCTTGTTGGCCCATGTGCAATTGTTAAATTGAGCTATTTAGATAAGTTTATCTTTTCAATTATCAGACATTGAAATGCTGAAATGCTGTAATGAAATGCTTTGATTTGCTACTAGTTATTGTAAATCTATCAGCAGTCAAACAGGGTAAAATCATTGGGCGCGGACCATATGGATTCAGGCTTAAAATATATAAAACCTGTGTGCACCTCCTTGCTTTTATTCTTTTCTCTGGCACAAACTCACTTGTACGAACAGATATGGTATATGCGGCGGTGATTAATTACAGCAACTGCACAATAGGAAACTTCTGACCTCCATGCTGAATGGCAGCAGATATGTTATTTTCCCAAGGTGAGATTTACTCTATTGATCAATTTTATTTTTATTTGTACTTTTTTGTACATATTTTCACTGAAGATGAAAACAGCAAACACTGGTGTAAAATTTTTATTCTCCCAGGAGCTCCAGATTCCCCTGGGTCTGTATGAAATTGCCACTTTCAGTGCTAAAAAAAAAAAAAAAAAAAAAAAAAAATCTAGAAATGACTGTGGCTGTCGCTGCCAGTTGGATGCAAGCCCAATTTCCCAAACTACACTTAAGCATTCTTCTGCACATAGTCTTTTGTGTATTGATCTTGGATCAGTCTGGTAACCCATGGCTTTCTCTCATAAGAACAGTCTGTCCAGCTTCAGGCCTTAATCCAGGCAAACTCACATCCAGGACACTGTCCATAACGCTGCCGAAAAGCTGCAATCTGGCCCTCGAGCCAAAGCTTCATGTTTGTGAGTGATTTTGTGTGTCTGAGTAAATGTAATTTGCCACATTCATGGCCTTACATCCTTCTTTAAGTACTTACAAGATTAACAATCTACTCTTGAGTTCAAAATGAATGACTACTTTCACAGTCTTATGTTTGCTGGCCTCTCTTACTCAATGTGGGCCAAGCAGAAATATTGCACTTATTGTCGTTTCACACTTTTAGTTGTATCATTTCAGCCAGGCTGACAGAAATGGCAGGGCCTGCTGCCTTGCTTCATGTTTGTGTAGAGTTTGTCTGTTTTTCATTTTCATTTTTTCCCCCACTGTTTATGGCTTAGGAATTGCTCCAAATGGACTGTATGCTTTGCCAGGCCTGTTCTTAGCTGTATTGACATGTTTCCAAATGGAAGCGGGTAAGCTGACAATGCACTACAACAGATGAGAGTGCTCCTCGCTGAGAATGAGAGTTTAAGTGCAGCAGAAGAAGAGAACCTCTTACCAATGAGTAAAAGACACACTGGGAGAAAATTGCTCTCAATAGCGTCTTTTGGCGGAATGGATCTGAGAGAATCTTGTTTAGAGGGAGATCGGTCAGTATTTTTTTTCTGGAAACTGTAAAGTATATTTCTAAAATAATTATTTAGAGTTTGCTAACAAATGCAACAGTAAAAAAGGTAATGTACTATTATTGTGAAATACTTTAAAATTGGTTTCCTTTATAATATAAAAATGTAATTTTTAAAGTATTTCACAATAAAACTACATTATGTACTTTGAATAGGATGTTTCTATTATATTCATGTATTATTTACTTAATAGTAATAATTAATAAAGTTCACTTTATGATGCACATTACATTAAATTATTTTTGTTAACATTTTGTTTAATAATTATTGCATTATTTTACAATACACAAAATATAAATCATATTTGTATTATGTTTGTATAATTATATCAGTTGAAAAAACATTATTTGATATTATGATTCAATTTTAGTAAAATATTTAAATATTAATAAATCAACCTACATTAAATCTTCTTTGAATATATGAAAATTCCTGAAACTCATTTTAACAGTGAATATGTCCCTATGAAATCAGTTTTATTTGTTTCCCAAATTTTGTTTTATTTATTATTTTTTTTTTTCCAAAATCCTTTTTTTTCAGGTTTAATTTTTCTAGGCTCTGTTTTAGTGGTTAAATTATTATTTTTTTCTAGACTCCGTTATAATGGGTAATTCAATTTTATTAACAAAAAAAGCATGTCTAATTAATTGAACTCATGAAATTTGCACAATTTAACAGCAATTTCTTAAAGTAAAATAAATAAATACATAAATAAAGGCCCTATAAACACATTTTTATGTTTACCAAATTCTGTTTTCGATTTTTTTTTTTTATTCCATTTTAATTGTTTCATTTAAAAATGTATTCATTTGAATTTATATAATCAAAATAATCTCTAAATAATTCATTTTATTTTAATTAATTTTGTTTTTGTTTCTTTTTTTCAGAAATCCTGTGTTGTGTATTTGCTCTTTTTCTGCTAAATAATAATTTTTTCAATAAATATTCCTTAAAAATAATGTTTAAATAATAACTTTATTAGTAGTAGTAGTACTATCATTACGTTAAGTAACATATTTCTGTCACAGTTTTTTTATGGTATATCAAACTTTTATTTTAACAGGTTGCTGTGAAGACCTTTAAGTTCCTGTTTGTGAATATGATGTAGTTTTGGTTTTTCACAAACGGTGCAGTAAAATGCTCATAAAGTGACTCAGAGTAGTTTTAAAGATTGTCTATGTGTTCATGTACTCATATTGAGGTTGCAGAAACTGTAAACACTGCAAGCATCACACGCTTCAGTGTGTGTGTAGTAAACGAAACCGTGCGTCTGTGCCATTCGTTCACGCAGACATTCAGAACATGCTGAATTCTTAATATTCTTAATAATATTCTTAATATATATAGGCTTAATATTCACAGAAACCGGCACATATCACATTTTGATTAAAGTGTACTGACCATGCAAAATTTGGCAAAGTCTGTGACGTTCCATGTTATACAGTAAATTCCATTTTTATGACTTGGATTCCGCAATACTGTCCTCAGAAAATCACCCTACAGTGAATTTCTGGCAACTACTGCCGCCAGTTTTTATAGTGATGGTATAAATGACTGTGTAAAATGGGGAAAATAAATAAAAAGCATCCTGGTTAATGAAGCATTAGTTTTTAACACAACAATTTTCTTGTAGCCTTGCTCACCAGATGTGGATATCAACACAGGTTCACCTTCCTTGTCAAGATTGTTAAAAAAACACCTGTGTTTGTTTGCTTTCCCCCTGAGCTGCATAATTCTCTGTGTTATTCATTTTTAGGATTTGGGGAGGAGGGCATCGTTTTAACAAAGACAAGAAAACAAAGCAAAGCAAAACAGCAAAACTCAAACAGCAACTAAAAGAGAGCCCATACGCACATTCACATGCACTGTTTAGCATATCAGCTTTGTTCACGGAACTCACAATTTAGGCAAAGCAGATTTACGGTTCAAGAAACATCTGTGAAACATAATGGGAGGTTGCCAAGACATTTCTAATCAGGAGAGCCAGGAAGACAGCAAAGAGGCTTTAGATAGAAGATATGCACACTGACAATGAAGAAAAGACAGTAAGTGCACATCTTGAAGTGAATGACATTAGAAGCGGCTCTGACGAAGCACTTAGTGCCGCCATGCATGAACATGGATTACTGTACCTAATTACATTAATGCTTTTTAGCATTTGCAGAAATAGAAGGTCAATGTAAATGTTTCAAAGGTGACTCTAATCGGCAGAAAATCTTTCTGTATTTCAGATACTGCACACCTCTCGTTCGCTTCCACTGTGGTCCGTTTTGTGGTTGCTGCAGGTGCGTTTGAAATAGAGCGACCCGTGCCTTATTAGCTTGGTTATCACTGTAATTGGCTTAGTTATGCAGAGCGTGTGAGCTTGTCTGATATGACCATATGTTCATGCTCACATGCTGCTAAAAAAGCATGCAAAATAACAAAGGGACATATTGGGTAATAATCAAACTTGCACGGAACTCATTGATCAATTATAGATCCCTAATAACGTACTAAAGCACACTGACATGGCTAAAATCCATTATCACTGCTCCTGTCAATCACATCAAGCAAGACTTTGAGTGCACAGAGGGAATAAGTGAAAGTGACTCTGTGGACGACCCGACTGCATAGTCTTAATGGAGACCGCACAAGTACAATCTACAAAATATTGCCTAGAATGTTTTTTGCTGCTACGCAAACATGTAACACCACATTTGTTTCTTCATCAGCATTACATCCTATGCTCACTAATGGATCCTCTGCAGTAAATGGGTGCCATCAGAATGAGTTTCCAAACAGCTGTTAAAAACATAATCCACAAGTAATCCACACAACTCAAGTCTATGGAGGGTCTAAAAGCTCTCGGATTTCATAAAAATGTCTTAATTTATGTTCTGAAGATGAACAAAGGTCTTACAAGTTTGGAACGACATGAGGTGAGTAATTAATGACAGAATTTTATTTTTTTGGGTGAACTATTCCTTTAACGTATTAAAAAGCGAAAAGAAAAATTGTCCCCTATCTGTAATATTGCTTTAATATTTTTCCATTGAAGAACTTGTCTCGTATAAATCAGGAGAGAAGTATGCACAGATCAAGCACAGTTTATAAGCGAAAACAGTCCAGAACACACAAGAGAAAAAAAAAAATTGTCAGTGAATTTTGATGCGAGAGCACAACAGGGAATGGACTTTTTGATTACTTTTTGGACATTTGGATTATTTATAGTTTTATTTATTCTTTTATATCTGCTGTTTGGACTCATTCTGACGGCACCCATTCACTGCAGAACAAGTGATGTACTGTAATGCTAAATCTGGCTAAATCTGCCAAATCTGTTTCACACTGTAAAAAACTATTTGTTGAGTCAACTTAAAATTACCTGTTACCCGGCTGCCTTAACATTTCAAGTTGACTAAACTTTTTTGAGTTGATTGAACTTAAAATTTTAAGTTGTACTAAGTGACAACTTTGATATTTAAGTTCATTCAACTTAAAATTTTAAGGCAGCTGGGTAACAAGCCCAGTTTTTAAGTTTAACAAACCAATTTATTTTGTTTAGTCAACTCAAATGTCTATTGTCACTTAGTACAACTTAACATTTCAAGCTGACTAAACTTATTTGAGTTTACTGAACTTTACATTTTAGGGC